>NC_081413.1:439900037-440220037 GCF_030272615.1 Cryptomeria japonica | reverse complement strand
AATTCTTTCCTTAAAACAAATTTTGATTTTGAGAGATTAACAATATCTTCGCCAAATATTTTAGAGAATTTTCATTAAGTTAATTTAGTGATTAAAATCATTGAGACAATAATAATTTCTTTGGAGAATTAATATTCTGCATTAATTAAATTTATTTTTATCTACTTGTGTTAGTAGTTAAAATTAACTCCCACGTAGCTAAGACAAACTTGATAGTACATTCTTAATGGCAATTTAATGTTATTAAGTTGGAATTAAATTTTTTTTTATCTCGTTCATACCTAAAAGTTTGGGCATGACAAGATGTCTCAAACAAGAAGAATCTAAGAAGACCTTACATGAAGTCTATAACGACATTTGTGGCACTCATTCAAGTGCTCTTACCCTTTTGAAAAAACTCATACGCTTGGGCTATTATTGGTCGACTATGGAACGAGATTCTTTTTAGATAGCTAGAACATGTAAACAATGTTAGATCCATGGGAATTTGATTCATGCACCAGCACAAGAACTTCATGCTTTAGCAACATCTTGGCCTTTTTGTCAATGGGGTCTTGATCTAGTAGGAAAGATAAATCCTTCTTCATCAAATGGTCACAAATTTATCCTTGTAGCTACAAAAAAATTTACAAAATGGATTGAGGTAGTACCTCTCATAAATATCACATGAAAAAAAATTGCAGCATTTATCTTGAACTATATCATTTGTCACTATGGAATACCAATGATTATTATCTCTAATAATGGGCGACCATTCAAAAATTAGGATGTACAAGAGCTATGTGAGAAGTTCAAAATCCAGCACAGATTCTCCACACCCTATTATCCATAGGGAAATGGGCAGGCAGAAGCATCTAACAAAACTATTCTGAAAATCCTCAAAATGATAGCGAACGATGCTGGAAGAGATTGGTATATTCAACTGAACCCTTCTCTATAGGCCTACCATACTAGTATTCGCACACCAACAGGTGCCACACCTTTCTCTCTTGTATACAGATCAAAAGCAATATTGCCAATCGAAGTAGAGATACCCTCTCTACATGTATCACTAAAAGGTCTCATCCCAGATGAAGAACAACGAGTATCTAGACTACAAGAGTTAGAATTGATTCATGAATGAAGACAAAATGACTTTGATCATTTAAAGGTATATCAGCAAAGAATGTGTCAGAGTTATAATCATAAGGTTAAACCACGAGTCTTTCAAGTTGGAGAACTAGTACTAAAGGAAAATCCATGCAACCAGGCAGATCGAGAAAAGAAAGGAAAGTTTGAACCAAACTGGTTAGGTCCATTTGTAGTCACAACAGTATTTGGATTAGTAGCATATTAGTTATCATCACAGGATGAAGATCAGCTTGAGGAACCTATCAATAAAATGCATCTGAAAAAATTTTATGTTTGAAGAAAGTAGAAAAATTCAAAAATAGTGAAAAAAGCAGAAAAATTCAAAAACAGTGAAAAAGCAGAAAAAATAAAAAACAGGGAAAAAGCAGAAAAATTCAAAAATAGTGAAAAAGAAGAAAAAACCAAAAACAATGAAAAAAAAATCAAATATGAGAAAAAGTACAATAAACACAACTAGTGAAAACCTGACAAACAGGCGCTATATGTCAACTAGCTCTTTCATCTATTAGTTCATGTATCTTTCCACTTGCATTCATCCTCCATCAGCTCTATCCATATCCATCATAAGCATTTGTACATATGCATGCATCGCAGCAGCTCTCTCACCATGGTTTTGATCATTGAGTATATCATAACGACTTTGTTTCTAGGCTTGGAGCAAAATCTTACACCTAGCTAGGGGCAAAATTCTAGATCATTTTGATCTTAATCAAACAAGTAAAACAACAGTTAGACAACACTTATCAAGCGAAAATTGAAACACATCCAATGTTTAACACAAGATCAAATTATCAACCATCAAACTATCACAAAGTTATTATAAGCACATTCACACACTTTTCAATAGATGATATTTTTTGGATAATGATTTTAAGATGATTGTTCAACTTTTCTATAATTGATTTTTGCTATCATGATTTCCGAGTGACTTCAGGATGTCTTTGACTAGAGGAACAAGGAAGAAACATGATATTTTTCTTGTCTGCTATCTGAAAATTAATCATTAATATGTGCAAATTTGTCTCAAGATATGATTAGTGGAGTATCATTGAAGACATTTCCGATTTGCATATTAAAATGATTAATACTTCCTGTTTTACGCAACCAACACTCAGGTCATCTTGGTTTAATTATACCTCGATGCTTGTGTTAACTTGCTATATCAAAAATCCAAGAAAATAGTGCTCAGGTCATCATGGTTTAATTATACCATCGATGTTTGCACTCACTCCCTACATTTCAAAAAGCTAAATGATGACAAAAAAAAAGAATCCAGTGACTGGTCTAGTTGTAGCTTTGCATTTTAGCTTGCATCTCATTCTTGCATGGGATCCCGCATGCTCCTTTCATCCAAGGTTAAATCTATCACATGAATCATCAAATTATCATCACAAGTGTATACATAATCAAATGAATGACTCATATCTCTTCAGATATTGTCGACCCAACAAAAATCTTATGCTATCACTCTCAATATAATCAACATCAGCATATCTGAATCTTTCTACAACTTGATATCGACAAATAGTCAGTTCTTTATCTAATCAACATTATCAAATTGATCAAACGTAATCAACTCTATCATGTCTTATATAGGATGTATCCTTCCTAAAACCAAATGATTTGATTCATGTCTTATACAGGATGTATCCTTCCTAAAACTAGACGTTCTGATCATATCTTATACATGATGAATCCTTCCTCAAACCAGACGCTTTGAACATCTTTGCCTTATACAGGAGGTGTCATTCCTGAAACCAGACTAAATCTCGATCTTATCAATCTAATCAATCAAGCTAATCAAAGAACTCGCATTTTCATCAAACACAGTTGCAGAAATCAAATCAAATCTATCGGTATATCAATTTTGCAAAGATCCAAAACACTCCAAAGATCAATTATCTCAATTGATCTCCCGAGGGGGCATCATCATACCATAATTTAGCAATCAAGTGTTGGGGCATCCTATCAAACCAATATCATCATCAAAATGAAATTATTCTTTGAATCAATGCATCATCACACCTGGCTTCAAAGAGGGGCAAAATGTATACACCTAAAAATGGTCTGAAGATAATTAATTAAATAAGAAATTATTTAATTAAATCCCCCTTCCTAATTTAATTGAATTCACTAGGCAATTTGATTAAATTTCCCTTTCATCTACTTATTAATAAATCTAAGGATTTATTTAATAGGTTCATTTCAATAATCCCCTTCAATTAATTAATTCTTCTCCATCAAAATCATTTCTTCTAATCCTCTAATTAATTAAAACAAATCAATTATGAGTTGTTGAAATTAATTAGCCTTTTCTTATTATTTGAATTTTTAAATTCAAATTCTCCTAACTTTTAACCACCTAACCTAACCCCTTCTAAACCTAACCCATTCCATTTAACCACCATGTCCCCTTTCCTTGAACACTTTACCCTCTCATGAGCAAAGCTTTGTGATACTTGTCACTAAGTGTTCCCTTTCATCCAAATTCTTCTAGAAGCCTCTTGACACTTGTCACTATAGAGATGACATATGTTGCCTTTAATCCAACCCCTTTGGCAATCTCCTCCAATTTAACCATTGATATCTCCAAATCAATCTTGACCATTGATTTCTTCCACCTCACCCCTAGCCTTGGAAACCCTATAAATAGACCCCATTTTGGAGTTCAAAGGGCCCCTAATTTGATCCCATCTCATTTGCATTCAAGCATTGTTATTATAGGCATATAGCTCTTAGCAAATCATTCTTAGCATTGTTATCATGTTCAATTTTAGCTTAATTGCATCTTCATTCTAGCTTATTTTCTAGAATAATCATGAAATCATATAGCTTAAATCATATATCTCATCTAGATCATGCATCTTCATTATTTAAATCCTCCATTTAAGTGTAGTCAAGTCACTAGAATTTACATAACCAGATCTAAGAGAAAAATTCATACTCACATTTACTAGGAGGCAATAGATCGATTAGCTATGGTTTTATCTTTCCTTGATTAATTTTCTAACCATTGCTTGTAATAATTTATTGAGTGTTTTGTGTTGTAGCTGCAGGTATAATAGGTACACACTTCACAAATACACGACAATACATACAAAAATAAATGATAAAAAAGATCATGTAATACTCATCATTGAGCAACTGAATATATATCAAGTAGGTTTTCATGAAGGTCATCTTAGTTAGAGTAAAGGTTAGCCCAAAAAGATCCTTTACATGCTACTACAAGAACTGATCTTTATCATAGTGGGGATGTCGGCCAAAACACAAAAGGGTTTTACTAAATATAGAGGAATAAGCATGATTACTTAGAACTAATATCTTGTCGATGATTACAGATGAGACCATACCAAAAAAATTAATATTGAAAATTTTTGGAAGACAGGGTACTTCATTACCGAACCCATAGTAGTGTCGCATCAAATACTTTACTACCAGAAATCTCAAATATAGATGTTAGAATACAACATGATCCTAGAACCTTACAAAAATATCTAATGTAGATTCAAAACCAAACACCAGAATAGGCCTTATCAAAAGAGAGTATTGAAGCTCATAGAAACTATTTCAAAGTATGTCAAACCCATGTTTCAGATCACCAAAATATAAATGACATCAATGAAAATATTATAGCAATCTCCCCCTTTGTCATTGATGGCAACATGATAACTAATATGGAAAAAAAAAATCTATATACAAGGAGTTGTTTGTACATATTCAGTATATTCATTCCACCTTTGGCATCAATGGAAAAGGGTGTAGAATGAAAACAAACTATACTCAAAAATATCCCCCAAGAATAGAAACGATACTTAACTAAAAGAATCCTTAATTTTATAAATGTGGGTAGACCAAATACTTGTATTTTTGTCCCATTGTTGAATGGCATTTGAGAGAAGTGCAAACTGAATCTAGAGAGAGGCAAGAGTATGCTATGATTATTTAATGGATCTAAGATCAGAGAAGGTGAATTGTTGTGCCTTAGAGAGGACATGATTCATCAATGATGCATAGTCACTGCACATGTCTCTTAATTGACCAAGAGAGAGAATGGTGTTTTCCCTCTATTGCTTAAGTTTTAAATATCTCTTGTGCAATTCTTCAATGATAGATCTATTTGAGTTGGTGAGATCTTGAGTTAACTAGAACAATTGATGTGCCTACTGAATATTTGACTCGATTGAGTCAATCTCTTTATGAATGCTTCTGGAATCCTCTAACCATTGTAAACTATAAAGATAAACTGCATTATCAGCAAAGAGACAAGATTGTCCTTGAGCAATAGGTTGACACACATTTCCATTTGTAGTTGCACATTTTCTTATCAACTCTAATAACAACTTTACTTTCTCAACCTCCCTTTCAAGAGATATCCTAGTGTCCAGAGTAGATGAGTAGCTTTTTAGGGATTTTATGAAATATTTGCATTTGTCCAGAGTAGAGGAGGATGGATCAACAAAATAATTAGGAATCACACTTTGTAACTTGCATAATCTTTCTCCTTAACTACCCTATTCTTTTCTTTTAGATCCTCAAATACATCCTTCTTGGCAAAAGTCTGAATGGCTTTCTCAATCTAATTTTTTTTAAAAGAATTCAATCTTATCAAAATTATCAAATAAGGTGGAAGAATTGATTGGTTGGAAAGATAACTGTGCAGCAAGTAAATTTTCTAATGATTTGTTCATTATGCTAGAGCTAGTACTAGCTTCCACTGTTTCAGTGGTGTCAGCTAGTAAGACACATTCCTCAAATCAAGTCTTTTCTTTTTCTTTATTTTCTTCCATGACATCTAATTTCTCCTTTGAGTTGTCTGGGGGTGACACTTGCAATATTAGGTTCATTTTCTAGAGGGTTTTCTTCCACTTCAATGTTGTTAGGACCAGTATTATCAGATGGAATGTCATAAAAAATATTGCAATGTTGTCAATGATAGCTTTAGTAGATACACTTTTCGAACCTTCAATAACTGGTAATAAACCAAGTTTACTTATTATGCCTTTAACATAGTCTATGGTTTCAATATTTAATGTTTATATGTCTTGTGATCTTTTCATAAGGGTATCTAACCTATTCTTGGTTATGAGCTTTGTTTCGCATGCCTCCAATAGAGTAGCCTTGTCTTTCTTTGAAAGAGTTTTTCCAACAGTTTCCAGAGCATATCGTTGGATCTCTTGATCTTCTTCTATTTATTTGTGTATACACCTAAAAATGGTCTGAAGATAATTAATTAAATAAGTAACTATTTAATTAATCCCCCTTCCTAATTTAATTGAATTCATTAGCAATTTGATTAAATTCTCCCTTTCATCTACTTATTAATAAATCTAAGGATTTATTTAATAGGTTCATTTCAATAGTCCCCTTTGAATAATTAATTCAAATTAATTAACCCTCCCCCCATTTCAATCAATTCATCTAATCCTATAATTAATTAAAAGAAATCAATTTATGAGTTGTTGAAAATTAATTAGTCTTTTCCTATTATTTGAATTTTTAAATTCAAATTATCATGCCTCCTAACTTCTAACCACCTAACCTAACCATCCCTCTAACCTAACCCATTCCACCTAACCTTGGGTTTGCCTAACCCTATCATATCTTGCACATCCTAACCTCCGTATCCTAACCTTCTATGGTGTGGATATTCTTCCCTTGAGACACATGGCACTTTGACCATATGTCTCCTCTCTTGGACATTTGCCCTCTCATGAGAAAGGATCCTTGACACTTGTCACCACAGAGATGACAAGTGTCCCTTCCTCCAACCTCTTCTCCAACCTCCTCCAATTTCACCCTTGATATCTTCAGACTCAATCTTGACCATTGACTACTACCACCTTACCCCTGGCCTTGGAAATCCTATAAATATCCAGCATTTTGGAGCACAAAGGGTCCCATCTCATTATCAATTTAGGCATTGTTACTATAGGTATATCATTTGAGCATTGTTGTTATAGGCAATTGTATTAGCTTAATTTGATCATTTTCTAGCATAATTGTTGAATCATGTAGCTTTAATCAACCTCTTCTCTATCTTAATTGCATCATCATCATAGCTTAATCATGCATATCATGAGCTTAATTAGCCTCTTGCATCAATCTAGCATAATCAATATCATCTAGCTTGCATATCATTATCATTTCAAATCCTCTGTCTAGGTGTAGTCAATTCATTGGGATTGCTTATTCAAATTTGAGAGAAAACCCATACTCGCATCTCTTAGGAGGTGATAGGTCACTTTGTCATGGTTCATCTTTCATTTGCTTTTAATTTATAACCATGCTTGTAATGATCTATTGAGTGTTTTTCTTGTAGTTGTAGGTATCACACTTCACAAGCACGACATTTTAGTGCCCACCGTGGGGCCGGAAATCTCATTTTTGGCCTCTTAACATCATCAAATTTTCAATCTAGCAAGTTTTTGCCTGGGTTTGATTCATTCATAATTTTGCATGAGTTCCCTTTCTATCTCGTGCGAGCTCCTTTGTGCCCTCGTACGAGCAGTTGAGAATTGTCGTACGTACAGGTGAGAGTTATCATATGAATTTCTGCTTCCATGTTTTTAAAACAGATTGCATTTTAAGGTTTTCATGCTTCAATTTGATTATTACTAATGCTAACCCTGGTCTATCTGTGAGTTTTTCAATAGCCTAACTAGTTTTTGCAAGACGATTGTCAAAGATTACGCTTGTCAAATCTTCATTTCATCAAAACACATCATGACTACTAACGTATATGTTTTGCAGGTTGCCTAGGAGAAATCAACAAAACTTTGTGTCTTCTTTAATTTTCTAGGCACACTTATTTTGCTAATGATAAATAAACATCTTGTTTTCTATGTTTGAGAAGTTGTCTAAAAGGTAGGAGAGTATGTTATTGTCCATTTGGACAATCAGAAATCCTGACCCTTGAAGTGCTTCCATGTTTGATATTTGATTACCTTTAGCAGGTCTATCACAGTGGGAAAAAGTAATCACCCTGTGAGAATGACCCAAGTGAGTACAACAAGACCTAAGCTTTCCAACTCACTCTAAAAAATAGGCCTCTCAAGATTAAAATCTTGGAGGATGGGATTATTTGAGTTCTCTTTTGAGATCTCTCATATCATACATTTAGTAGGGCCTCATGGTCTCAATCACACTTGCATAACTACTTCTTGTTTCGGTACTTTGTAGGGCTATAGGCCTCAATAGCGCTTGTGTGACTAAAAGGGGTAATTTCAAATGGAAACCCTTACTACGAACCCTAAGATAGAAGCTACATGATTCACCTCCAAAAGGGGGACAATCTTTGTGCAAGAGAGATAGTAACTCTCCCAAGACACTTGCCATATCGTGCCCCCATTAGTGTTTGGAGTCGGATAATACGACGTTGAGAATCCATTGCGTGAGACTCAATAGCCATATTTTGATTAGCTATTGGGTGTGTACCTAAGTTTGCAAGAAAAGTTTTTCTCTCTTAGACAACTTACTTAGGATTTAGCATGTGGTTCTTGAGGTCACTTATCATATCACATGTTTTTTGTGTCCTCATCCCTAAAACAAAAAATAAGACATCTTAAACTGGAAAAAAAAAGCAAAACATCAAACTTCATTGATCAAAAATCTATCCAAACAAAATTTTTGTCTTTTTTCTATCCTCAGTCGTACAAGTTTGTTATTTTATCGTATGAAGCATCTAGTTTATCATCTGGTCCAATGGGAATTGTTGTATGAGTCATCTTAGTAGAATACTTTGTGTTATTTTTATCGCCTGGTCCAATGAGAATTGTCATACGAGTCAGTTTAGTAGAGAGTTTTGAGTCATCTTTTGTCGTTTGGTTCTATGAGAAAGCTCGTATGAGTTTATGCCTTTTATCGTATAAGATTTCTAGTTTTTCATATGGGCTTGTCTAAATTGTCGTTCGGGGTTGTATAACATGTCGTACAAATTTATATCTTTGTCTGTCCAGAGCTGTCTTCTTGCATGTCTTTTTCAAACCTAACATATTTGCTTGGTCAATTTACAGTGAGCATAAACACCTGATATTTGTCATTTTGTGCTTAGATTGTCTCCTTGGTTCACTTGGTCAAGTTATCATCTGTCAAATTGGATTCTAGAAATAGAAACCTCAAGATTTTCAAGTATTCACCTTCAACAAGTTCAAGATTTAAACATCTCAAAGTGCATTATCACCCTGTTTGATAAACTGATCACTCAAAACATAGTTCCTCATTAGGATAGATCATCCTTTACCAAGAAACTACAATGTTTGGTTAGGACAACCTTGTCCCACATCGTAGGATATATCGTTCCTATTGGACTTGGTTTTTTATCAAAATCATCATCATTGCACTCCAAAACCGAAGATCAAAAAACTTGCAAAATTTTAAACACTTTAATCATCTTTTCATGTCATATCACTCTATCACATTTACATTGAAAATTGATCACTTATCAAAACAAATTTTAGACAATCAAATCCTTGCACAATATCTAACACACGTGTATTCCCATTTTAACTAGAGTGCAAAGACGAAAAATTGCAGAAATAGAAATTGAAACATTGGAAATAATTGAAGATTATAGGAACATGGAACCCGAAAAATGAAATAAAAGAAGAAGGGGAAATAATAGAACAACATCTCTGAGAAATCAAACAAGATCCTAAATTCGATTATTTTTTTGGAGAAAATATTGGAGGGAGAAAATGAAAAATACTTCCTAATGTTAGCTAAATTTGATGCTACACTCCCCCAAGATTTTGATATGAGCAAATTAGAACAAAAGAGAAGTGACTCTTCCCAGATAACGAATGACATGAGGATATTTTTGGTCTCAAAATGAATGACACATCAATTCCTAATAACACAAGATCTAATGAGGAAACTTCCATTTCCGAAAAGGATGACGTAGAAATTCTCAACCATGTCAAATCTAATGAAGACACGAAAAGGGGTCGAGATGACACAAGAAGAGATCAAGATCATACTAGAACATATACTCATACAAGGACAAATCATGTTGATAATAATATCATATCTCTTACACAACAAATACAAATGCTGCAAACACAAATTCAAGATATGTAGAGAGGAACTGTTAGAAGATACTCACTTCAAGAAATATGTCTTACCACTTCGATAGAAATATAAACATGATACCATTTCCTATAGGTTGTGAAACTCCTCGATACTATAAATATAATGGAAGCACTGATCCCCAGGATCATATATGAGAATTTTGCATGCTGAGTATGGAGTTTGCACATGAGGATGCCTATTTGATGAGATTATTTCAAAAAAGCTTAAGTGGACTAGCTATGGAATGGTTCTCGAAACTTCCACCTGGAATTAGATCATTCGCAGAATTGGTGGATAAGTTTTTTTCATAGTAATCTTATAGTATTCAACATGAGGTAACAATGCCCGATTTATCTCACACTAGACAAAAGAGTGGAGAACCTTTCATGGCTTTTCTATAGAGATGGAGACGATTAGCTTCACGATATCTTCGGACGATGCCAAAATATGAGAAGATAGACATATTGATTGACAACCTAAATGGACAAATGAGTTATCATAAAAAAATGCAATGCCATCAAAATTTTTAAAAGATGATTGATAATGGTATCAGAATGGAAGAGGCTATGGTAAAGAAGGGTGAGTTGAATCTATACAAAGAAGGTGTTAATCCTCCTAACAACAATGTTGGCAACAATAAAAATGATAAGCCTAAATTTTAGAATATAAATCGAAATGTCGTCAATGATGGGAGAGTGGATAACAACAATGTAAAACCAAAACAACCAGTTTTCAATTTATCTACTCACTCAACAGCAGCTCAACAAAACAACAACCACCAAAAATCAACTTTCAACAATTTCTTTCGAAGGAATTTACAAACATTGGTGAACCACTAGGGTCAGCACTAAAGACACTTCTTGCAAAGAAATTGATTACTTTGTCATAAGGAAGGAACTATGAACCTCAAGTAAAACCCCCTTGGTGGAATGATAACCATTATTGCAATTTCCATCGAAACAAGGGACATCACATAGATAATTATCAGCAGTTGAAACATGTCATCCAAGATTTGATTGATAATGGAGTAATAACTGTGGATGGACATATGACAAACAAATCTCACACAACTTTTAAAACTCTGCTTCCAAACTATGAGAAGGATGAATCATCAACAACAAATAATGGTAAGGGTAAATAAAAGGTAAACTACGCTCATACATACGATAATGTGGTAAATGTGATTGTAGTAAAAGAAAAGCAACATCAAGAACCTATTCAGGCTATCACAAGAAGCAAAGCCAAAGTTGTTTTTCTGGGTCCTACCAATAACACATCATCCAATGCAAAACAATATAATCTAGTGGAGAAATTGCAGAAAACACCCATGCAAATATCCATCTTGGAACTTTTAAAGCTTTCACCTGCACACAAAGAAATTCTAGAAAGAGCATTAGTAGATATAACGATGTCTAAAGATCTTGATATAGATCAATTCCAAACCTTGGTGGGACACCTCACAGCCCCTCACTGCTTATCATTCACCAAAGAATATGAAATGTCCTTGCGACATCCCCATAATGCTCCCTTTCATATCGAAGTCATCATTCATAAGACGTGAGTTAAATGTTTCCTAATAGATGGAGGAGATGGCTTAAACATTTTCTCTTTGAGTCTTGTCTGTGCTCTAGGTTATTCAAAAGATGTGGTTGATCCTCAAAAAAAGATCACCATCAAAACCTATGATGAATAAGAGAATTCCTCTAAAGGAATTATGATGTTACCCATCAGAGTGGGACCTTTACAGAAAGACACAACATGCCAAGTTCTACACTTGGAATTATCATACAACATACTTTTGGGAAGACCATGGATACATGACATACAAGTTGTTCCATCAACATATCATGAGTTCCTAAAATTTCCCTACAATGGGTAGGAAATCATGATCTCAATAGATTCAAATCCATTTCAGTACTGTAGTATTCTCAAACTAGTTCAAGAGGTTATTGTTCCTCATAATAGGGAGGCATCATCTTCGAACACACAATTTGCCTCAATTTTGTCAAGTATGGAAAAACAAATGTAGCTAAGAGATCGAGGGACCAGAGAATATCCAATATCACAATTACCACTCTCTCCTAAGTCTTATGGAAAAACATCAAACTCTAAACAACAATCAATTGTGAAACATCTTCCAATATTTGATGGAGAATTTGTTAGTGTTGGGACCTTATCAAAGGAAACAGAAGACAAAGATATACTACAGTGGCTATACAAGGATGAAGAAGTCCAAAAAAAGATCAACAGTGTCCACATACCTATAGAAAAGTATGGAAAAGGATTTAACATTCTTAGAAAAATGGGATACACTGGAATAGGTCCTATAGGAAAAAGAAAAGAAGGTATATCAAAACCTATCCAACCTTACACTCAGGCTATAGACAAAGAAAGCTTAGGGTATGGACAAGTTACTCTACCAGAAGACAAGACACATGGTCTAGCCAACAACAAGAAGAATATGAAAATAGAAAAGAACAACTTGCAATTGAAAGGGAAGAAATATCAACTAAGCAACAAGCACAAGCAAACATGAAATGGCAAAAGAAGCAAGCTTCAAATAAATAGGAAAAAAAAACTAATGGTACCTCCCAAGCAGCATTAACTCTCAATCAAAGCAAGCATGAACCTAGTATTACTCAAGGAGAACTTACAGCAACGTTAACAGAACTCAATCTCAGTCCAGAAGAGGTTTAATATGAAAGAAGAAAATATATAGCAAGAAAAGCAGAAGAAACAAATCAAACACTATATGAGCAAATCTGTAGATTGCAAGATGCAAGTAAGACAGATTCTAATGAATGGGAATGGGATTCCTATCATTATAAAGAATCAGGTAAAGAAAATTGCTTTGAAGAAGATGTAGGAGTCAATGTAGTTCACTGTGTATGCAGGGAAAATGTTAGGAACTATCCCACTTGAATTAGAATCGCATTCGAATAACTTGGACTTAATTGAGGACGATCAGGAGCTCCTTGTGTGAGATCATTCAAATGAGAGTACCTGATGTAGAGCCCTCCTTGTAACTTGCCAAACACTCTGAGATGTATGACATTGACCCCTCAAAGAAACAATAGGAATATATCAAGGCAAGGCTCTACAACATTAGTTCAACATCTCAAAACCTTCAAGACTCATACCTACTCAAGCTGGATAATTTGCTCCAACATACACTTTGAGACCTCTAAGGTTTATTGATCATTAGCACACTGTTTTGGGTCAAACATGACTCACTTGGACTAGATCTAACATTGGTTGTGAGGGTTCAACCCCATTCCCTATAGCACCTTCACAATTAAGCATATTCGCCAGTACCCCTTTGAAGTTGGTAAAGAGACCTTAGGTCCAAACCTTTTCAAACACCTTGAAAAAAAAATCATGGATTCAAGTACCCTTTCAGGCCTTACATAATTCCCCAAAAGGAAGGGTCAAGTTCGGACAAACAAAGGTCTGAACTAGTAGGATGTTGACTGTCCTAAAGGGCTAATTAGGCCTACATTTGTGAAGCATCTATGTCCAAATGAGAAATAAAATCACAACCCCATGAGCATGTGGGGAACCATAAACAATCATGGATTCCAAGGTTACATGCCTGGAATCATCGCCATTTGCATACAAGGGTAACTTTGTTGTTTAAGGACTAGGTAGCCTTATAGAGATGTCTACCTAGGGTCGGTTCAAACACATGCCTCCATTTCTCCTCCTACAAAATGCTTTTGTAATAATAGAATACACTAGCCATAATTTCATTTCACCAAATCCCATGAGTCTCAGATTAATAAATTGCAAGTTATGGCCATGGAGGAGTAAAACCCTAGGTAAACCTTAGTTTTCCAAGAACCTACAGCAAAATTGGAATATCAGGAGAAAAACACATGATCTATACCTCAAAACAAATCCAAAACAAAGGTAAATCTCTACTCTAACTAATTCACATCATTGGGGGTTGATCCCAATCTGTACAGTACCATACTCTGTACCAAAACTCCAAAATTGCAAGAAAAACTTAGAATTTCATTAGTTTGCAGTCACCAAATCTTTCCTCCGTATAGTCTCTCCTTGGGAATTGGATCCACAAGGTGTATAAACCACTCCACAACTTCTCTCAACCAAAAAAAAGAGGTTAGAGCCATTGGAGGAGTTCAAAAAACCAAAAATGCAAAAAGTGCATAAACTTGTTGCTTATGACAACTTTTGACAACTTTTGCAAAAGTTGTCAAAATGTCATCTTTCGCCTCCTAATGCCTTGGGTCAAGACTAACCCCTCCTAAAATATCCTAGATGCACTAAAACTACTAGGATAACTATGTCCTACACACATTTGATCCCCTATTGTCCAAAAGTCCTAATTCATTTATTGAGATGCCAAAATAGGAGTTTGGCTCACAAGATGGGGTCTTTTATTACAAACACACAATGCATGATTGAAAAACATATAAAATATCCTAAAGACATGTTTGATGCCTTATTCTTCATCCTTTGAGTCTGATTTATCATCTTGAAGGGGTGCTCCTACACCAGTACCATTCTAGACATTGACATACATATTGAAAACTTTGACACATCTATCATGACCCTTGATACCCTCGAAACATCTCAACATGATGACCCCTTACCTCTAATCCACCCCGAACTTATTGATTAGGAAAATGAAAGACATACTACCATTGATACCTTTCCTAATGACCATGCCATATCTGTATATCTTAATGAAATCAAACCACAACAACTTTCACTAGGAATTTCAATAATGCATCTTCCAGTCAAGTGGGTGCCAAATCTCCTAGTCACAAAAGTGAAAATAAAGAAGACAATATCAAGTCTAATGTTGAAAACCATTTCTTGACAACATTAGATTGGGAAAAAGTAAAAAGAAAGGACGCATCTAACAGTGAAAACCTCCTCGAGGTGCCAAAAGATGGGAGATTCGACACTTTACCTAAGCACTATCAAGAAAGGTCATCCATTTTGACTAGACCAATAGAGGCATTTAACATTGGGACAACAGAGGAACCAAATATTCTCCATCTATAAACTTCTCTGTCAGAGCAAAAAATGCAACAATATATGGAATTCTTCAAACGATGGCAAATCAATTTTGCCTGGTCATATATAGACATGCCAGGATTGGATCCAGAGGTTATTATGTATCACTTCAATGTCAATCTAGGAACCAAACCAGTTAAATAGAAATTAAGGAAAATGCATCCACATATTGCTCTTCTAGTCAAAGAAAAACTAAAGAAATTATTGGATGTTGGATTCATCAGACTTGTAGCTTATCCTCAATGGGTATCCAATATCATTCATGTTTCCAAACTAGATAAAAGTATCAGAATTTGCATAGGCTTGAGAGATCTTAATAATGCACCTCCAAAGGATGATTTTCCTTTGCCTAACATTGACATCATTATAGATTTAACTGTTGGACACTCCATGTTTTCTCTAATGGATAGTTTCTTTGGATACAATCAGATTAAAATAGCACCTGAAGATCAAGAAAAGACAACTTTCACATTCCCATGGGGTAGTTTCTGCTGGAACATCATGCCTTTTGGACTAAAGAATGCAGGTGCTACATATCAAAGAGCTATGACAATGATATTCCATGACATGATGCATACATTCATGGAAGATTATGTGGATGACATATTGGCCAAATCATACAATAGAGAAGACCATATAGAAATACTAGAAAAGATCTTTAACAGGTTAAAATAGTACAAGCTATGGCTTAATCCTAAGCAATGTGCCTTTGGTGTCACTTCGGGAAAGCTATTGGGATACATTGTTTCAAGTAGAGGTATCGAAGTAGATCTAGCTAAGGTCAAAGAAATCATGGAAATGGCATCTCCCTAGAATATCAGTCAACTAAGATCACTTCAAGGAAGACTACAGTCAATTAGAACATTTGTTGCTCAACTACCAGATAAATGTCAACCATTTACTCATTTATTGCATAAAAATGTTCATTTTAGGTGGGACCATAAATGAGAGGATGCGTTCAACAAGATCAAGGCCTATCTCATGCAACCACTTGTCCTAATGTCACCAATTCTAGGAAAGCCATTGTTAGTCTATGTATCAACCATCAAAGTATCATTAGGAGTTCTACTTGTGCAACATGACAATGAAGGAAAAGAACAAGCCATCTACTACATCAATAGAACATTAGTAGGATACGAGATCAACTATTTTCCAATAGAAAAAGCATGCTTGGTGGTAGTTTTTTCTTCTCAAAATTTAAGACACTATCTGCTATCTCACTCCATCAAGTTGATTGCTCAAATCGATCCATTGAAGTATTTTCTCAACAAGGAAATATTAACAAGAATATTAGCAAAATGGATTATGATTCTAAGTGAGTTTGATATTGAGTATATTGATAGAAAACCTATCAAGGGGCAAGTCATTGTAGACCAACTAGTAGAGGCACCACTTCAAGATGATCATCCTTTACAGATTGAGTTTCTTGATACTAATATCCTAATGGTCACCACAAAAACATGGCAATTATACTTTGATGGTTCATATACACAACATGGATCAAGAGAAGGTATTCTATTCATCACACTACAAGGTCATAAAATTTCAAAAGCATACAAATTAATTTTTCCATGAACCAACAATACAACAGAATATGAATCTATGGTTACAGGTATCAACATGGCTATAGAATGGAACATTACACAACTTCAAGTCTTTGGAGACTCTCAGCTCGTCATCAATCAAATCAATGACAATTATCAAGCAAAGGATGAAAAGTTAATGCCTTATAAAAAGATGGTTGATGATGTCAAGAAATACTTTCTAGAAATAACTTTTCAGCAGATCCCAAGGAATGACAACAAAGCAGCAGATGCCATGGCAACACTTGCTTCTCTCCTTCAGACATGGGAAAATCAAGAGCATTAGAAATTCCTGGTGGAAGAGTTGTTTTACCCTGCACATAATTGTCCTGACTCCCAAACTATTTATCACCTTGTTGGGCATGATTCCTCCCACTATGGCCAAACTTACACATACCTGAAAGATAATATCCTCCCTCCTAACTTATCAAAGAATAAGAAGAGAAACTTTATTTGCCAATCCTCCCATTATACTCTCATCACAGATGTTGTTTTTAAACGAGGTCTGGATGGTACTCTTGTAAGATGTCTCAAACAAGAAGAATCTGAGAAGGCCTCATGAAGTCCATAACTACATTTGTGGCACTCATTCAAGTGGTCTTACCCTTTCAAAAAAACTAATACGCTTGGGCTATTATTGGCCAACTATGGAACAGGATTATTTTCAGATGGCTAAAATATGCAAACAATATCAGATCCAAGGAAATTTGATTCATGCACCAGCACAAGAACTTCATGCTCTAGCAACATCTTGGCCTTTCTGCCAATGGGGTCATGATCTAGTAGGAAAGATAAATCCTTCTTCATCCAATGGTCGCAAATTCATCCTTGTAGCTACAAAATATTTCACAAAATGGATTGAGGTAGTACCTCTCATCAATATCACAGGAAAAAAAATTGTTGCATTTATCTTGAACTACATCATCTATCGCTATGGAATACCCATGACCATTATCATTGATAATGGGTGACCATTTAGGAACCAAGATGTCCAAGAGCTATGTGAGAAATTCAAGATCCAACACAGATTTTCAACACCCTACTATCCATAAGGGAATGGGCAAGCAGAAGCATCAAACAATCAATTCTCAAAATCCTCAAAAAGACAGTGAATGATGTTGGCAAAGATTGGCATATTCAATTTAACCCTTCTTTATGGGCCTACCATACTAGTATCTACACACCCATAGGTGCCACACCTCTCTCTCTTGTTTATGGATCAGAAGAAATATTGCCAATAAAAGTAGAGATACCTTCTCTACAAGTATCATTAAAAGGTCTTATCCTAGATGAAGAACAATGAGTATCTAGATTGCAAGAGTTAGAATTGATCCATGAATGAAGACAAAATGCCTTTGATCATTTGAAGGTATATGAACAAAGAATGTGTCAAAGTTATAATCACAAGGTCAAACCATGAGTCTTTCAAGCTAGAGAACTAGGTACTCAAAGAAAATCCACACAATCAGGTAGATCAACAAAAGAAAGGGAAGTTTGAAGCAAACTGGTTAGGTCTGTTTGTGGTCACAATAGTATTAGGGTCAGGAGCATATCAGCTATCAACATAGGATGATGGTCAGCTCGAGGAACCCATCAATGGCATGCATTTGAAGAAGTTTTATGTCTGAAAAAGAAGAAAAATAAAAAAATAGTGAAAAAATAAAAAAATAAAAAATAAAAAAGTGCAATAAAAACAAATGGTGAAAACCTGGAAAATAGACGCTATCTGTTAGCTATCTCTCCCATCTATTGGTTCATGCATCCTTCCGCTTGCATTCATTTTCCATCAGCATTGTTCATATCCATAATAAAGCCTTTGTACATACGCAGGCATCCCAAGTGGCTTCTCGCCATGGTTTGGATCATTGGGTATATCATGATGGCTTTGTTTCTAGGCTTGGGGCAAAATCCTGCACCTAGCTGGGGGAAATTTTTTTTATCATTTTGAGCTTAATCAAATAGGGAGAACAATAGTCAGGCAACTCTTATCAAGAAAAAAACTGAGACACATCCAACATTGAACACGAGATCAAATTGTCAACCATCAAACTATCACATGTCAATCTAAGCACATCACACACTTTTCAATGGATGATATCTTTTGGATAATGATTTTAACATGCTTGTTCAACTTTTCTATCTTTATTTTCGCTATCATGATTTCTGAGTGACTCCATGTTGTCTCTAACTATAGGAACAAGGAAGGAACATGATATTTTTCTTGTCTGTTGTCTATAAATTAATCATTAATATGTGCAAATTTGTCTCAAGGACATGATCATCGGAGTATCGTCGAAGACATTTCTGATTTGCATATAGAAATGGTTAATACTGCTTATTTTATGCAAGAAACACTCAGGTCATCTTGGTTCAATTATACCTTGATTCTTGTGCTAACTTGCAATATCAAAATCTAGGAAAGTAGTGCTTAGGTCATCATTGTTTAATTATACCATCATTGTTTTCACTCACTTCCCACATTTTAAAATATCAATGATGACAAAAAAAATAACCTAGTGACTGGTCCGATCGTAGCTTTTCATTTCATTCTTGCATGGGATCCCGCAAGCTCATTTTATCCAAGGTTAAATCTATGACAGGAATCATCAAGGTATCATCATAAGTGTATACACAATCAGACCGATGACTCATCTCTCTCCAGATATTGTCAACCCAATGGAAATCTTATGTAACCCCCTCAACAGAACCAACATCAGCATATCTGAATCTTCCTACAACTTGATATCAACAAAATAGTTAGTTCTTTATCCAATCAACCTTATCAATTATACCAATCGATTGCATCTAAATCTATTCTATTATGTCTCATACAAGATGTATCTTTCCTAGAACTAGATGTTTTGATCAAGCCTTATACAAGATATATCATTCCTGAAACCAGACGCTTTGATCATCTTTGTCTTATACAAGAGATGTCATTCCTGAAACCAGACTAAATCTCAATCTTATCAATCTAATTAATCACAACTTTATCAATCATCACATCACTGTGATTGTAGAACTCACACTTTCATCAACCACAATTGCAGAAATTAAATCATTTCTAATCGGGATATCAATTTCACAAAAATTCACACACTTTGAAGATCATTTATCTCGATTGATCTCCCGAGGGGGCATCATCATACCACAATTTATCAATCAATGTCTGGGGCACCCTATCTGTTGTTCACCAAAACTGGTTAACCCAAGTACACCTGCAATTGATCTATGAAATAGCCAATTTCAATCTATGAGAATTTCAGGGCCTGGACAACATAACAAGGATATGAATCCTTCTACTATTTAGGCTCTGCAAAACCTAGGCTGGTATACCTTTGATGCTTAAAATTAATCCCATTACACACCTATGATAACATCAACAGAAGTAGATAGATCTCACCAAGGCTCAACAACAAGTAGGTTATTGTAGATGGGCTAGATCTACACATATAACTCAGCTATGTTTGAGCATGAGATAGATGGAACATTTCAATAGAACATAAAATAAAGATATTCTGATTGGATTTTATATTGTTTGAGAATCCCCTTAATTGCAAGATCAATACCTTATCCAAGGGCAACAAAGTCACACATCAAACTATAGATGAAAACTTCTACTGCAAATCCATCTTCATCCTAAAGTATTCCTACATTAATGCCTTACATAAATGAATTACTTAGCTCATTCACAGAAAATGTCAAATCTAGAAACATGAACCCTATTTTATTAATATTTGCTCATAGATTTTAAAATCTTCCTTGAAAGATTACCTACAAGAAAACATAACACTCGCAGACACAACTGCTCATCGAAAAATTGATCCTCCTTAAGGATCTGATTTGAATAAAATGAAAGTACACTTCAGAGACAAATTCTGTGCAAATTTATGCATGCCTTACATACATAAAAAACTGCAATTAGAAACACCTATAGCATGAATCATACTCTATTCTTTGGAAAAGGACATTGCCCTATACAATCTTAAAGAAAGCTCAGAACTGGAAACCATGAAAATCTGGAGCATTTCTCCAAATTTCTAGAACCCTTACAATTGAGAAGAAATGAGAATAAAAAGAGGAGGGAAAAGATCAAAATATGCATAACACATTGCCAAGTGTCCTCTTTCCCCAACCGAAAAAATATTTCCTTTCTCCTTCCCATGGAAATTGCTCTCAAAATATCTCATGTTTGTTAAAACTAGCTACATCATTGAATTTCTCATCCCGAGAGCTTTCCGATGGTATATAATACTTCTATGTTTGGACAAAAATACCTCTCACGCGAATTAATCACTCAATGTGAGCCCATCATTTAAATTTTTCATTTTTTCTCTATAGTCTGAACAATGCGTTTAACTTTAATTTTTGCCTAATTTTACCTGACGCCCTACCATGTCGCAGCCTATGATTCACTCATAGGGTCCATTGGTCTGCCACTTGGACCTGCCACCTCAGCTCCATCTCACTGGTTTGCAGACTACCACCTATCTGCCACTAGACTGCCACCAGACTTGCTTGCTCATCACCACCTCACTTAGACCCACTAGCTCACCGCCACTTGTACCTGCCAGCTCACTTGTCATTGGTTCGTGAAGCGTAACAGTCAAGCACCTTCTCTTTGCGAATAAGCGACAGTCGTCGGATTGAGCAGGCATCTCACTGGCTTGCAGACTACCACTTATCCGCCACTGGAATGCCACCAAACCTGCTTGCTCATCACCACCTCACTCAGACCCACTAGCTCACCGCCACCTGTACCTACTAGCTCACTTGTTATTGGTTCATGAAGCGTAACGGTTGAGCACCTTCTCTTTGCGAATAAGTGACAGTCGTTGGATTGACTCCAACTTGCTCGATCTTTAACATGCCTTTCCTGCATGTGCTTCATCATTGTTTTGTGATGGGTAACCTTCGGGCACCTTCTCTTTGCGAATCAACGACCACCATCTGATCATCTGCAACTTGCATTCTCTTTAACTTGCCTTTCCACTGCAAAACCTAGGTGCCTCGCGAATCACGCATGTGTGGGGTCCACCTGGTTTCCATCTATCTCTTCACCACCTCGGGGTTCATGCACATATGCATGGGGTCCACTAGATGCCCAAGCTAGCACCTTGCGTCCAAAGCCTCAAAGCTTTGACACTATGGTTATGTGTAGCCTTAAATTTAAATACTAAAAAAATCTCATCATCCAGCCAATGTGGGATATATGTATTACACATTGCTTTTATTAGAATTTTCCTAAAACCTTCTGAGGATATCACTTTACCCATACCACTCCACACAACTCATAGCAGAGAGGAGAAAAATGCCTCGCCAATCATGGATTCAAGAAGAGATTGGGGACACTGGTTTACACCTGCCAATGGAATTTGCTGAAAACTACCATGGCACTGCTCAAACATGGGAGGGGGTTTGTTTGCAATGTTTCCATTGCCTTTTCCATCACCACATGAGGGAGGGCAATACACTTGCCAATCTGCATTTACTTGAGGGTTTAATGCTACCCCTTTCAAACACGACTGCCACATACATTTGCTGGAAGATTATAAATTCTGCTCAAAGCTAAACTTCACGCATGAAGGAGGCTAGAAAGGGTCGTGGAATTTGTCTTACATCTGCAAAATGCAATTTTCTTTAAGTTTTAAAGGCCCTTTGCCCACCACGTAGGAGGGAGGATGCAAGCAAGGGGCATTGGAGTTTGGTTTACACCACAAATTGCCTTCACCATTAGTAGGGAGGACATTGCAATGCAATTGCATATGCTTGAAAGTTTATAAAACCTTTTCAGTCAGCCACATTCTATATTTGCTTGGAGTTTCTTTACTCTTTCACTTGCCACACAGAGGAGGAATTGTTGGTTGCCCGCAAATATGGAATTACACTTGCTAGCATTTGCATTGAAACTGTATGCCTTATACACCATCACATAGAGGATCACAACAAAGGGAAGACTGGTAAACAAATTCTTCAAAGATGGCAGAAGTGGGAGCGGGAGCGGGAGTGGGAGCAGGAGCTTAAAATTCAAATTCTTAGCAAGGCAAGAACCCTAGTTCCAATGGTGAGATTGGCCAAATCAATAGCGTTGGTCCTATTGGCGATAAGGACAAGCCCTCGGACTTCCCAGTTGCTATTGCTAACTCACAGTCTGATGGTACTCTATTTGCAGCGACAGCGGATTCATCTGGGCATCTAGGGGAAGGGTCCAATGGGGGGCCCATTCCATGAGATGACCCTGTGGATAGCGGGAGGGAGGGAAAAAAATGGTCTTCCCTTTTTGGAACTAGACCAACTGGTAAATCCTCCCTTCCTCCTGTTAAGAACATTTCTGACCCTTCTGGTGGTAAGTTTGCTATCTCCATCCCTGATCAGGTTCTAGACCATAATATCAATAGTATGTCAAACTCCTTGGTAGGGAAATTTATGGGTTCGCGCCCCAACATTGAAGTCAATAGGGCCTTTGTCAAACGAAAATGGGCCCTTAAAGGAAACGTTGAGGTCTCGGCACTACCCAAAGGTCTTCTATCTTTCTCCTTTTTGTGTGAAGAAGATAACATTAAGATCTTGTGCGGGAGTCCCTGGATGGTAGGAAAGATAGCTCTGGTTCTAAGAAAATGGCATCCGAAACTAAACATGAATGATTCTCTTCTGGCCCAAGTTCTAGTTTGGATAAAGCTTCCAGGATTGCCTCTTGAATATTGGGCAGAAAGTATCTTCTCTGGAATATCAAGTTCTTTTGGCGAGCTGCTCTTTATAGACCCATTCACTATTTCAAAAAGAAGATTAACCCATGCAAGGTTCTATGTTGGAGTAGCCCCTGAGGCAGATATGCCAGAACATATAGACCTAGTTTCAAAACTAGGAACCTGGAAGCAACATATAGAATATGAAACTATTCCTTTTGCGTGCTTCCACTGTAAAAAAGTAGGTCATTGGGCAAAATCTTGCCCAAAAAAGAAAAAGGCGGAGCCCAAGCAGCTCAAACCTCAGATTGAAAGTCAGAATATGCCAAAGAAATGGGTGTGGCAAGTTAAAAACATAGAAAATAAGGAAGAAAATTCCAATCGCTTTTCTCTTTTGGGGGAACAGAAGGAAGCCTCAAACTCTATCTCCAGTCCCACTATACAGGAAGCAGAGAGAAATGAAACAACCAAAGCCAGTCCCATAAGAACAACTCAGAAAAAGGAATTGAACAATCTGTAGCGTTGTAAATTGTACGCACTTGCTAGGGTGGTACAATTTCACACCTAGTTTAGCACCTGCCTTGGCGCATTTTGCATTTTGCATTGCATTTCCCCTTTAGCACTTAATTAATTAAATTAATTAGGTCTAAGGTTCTATTTCATCATCTTCCACATCATAAAGTTGGGCCCTTTCATTAAAGTGTGCCCCTTTAATTTTATTCCTCCAATACATCATTTAATCAAAAACCGTAATTAGGTCCTATTTTGAACTTGGGGGCTTGATTTCGGGGGTCAAAACATCTCAAAATCACCTGTAACTTTGGGATTCTCTCTAAAATCATCATATCCGACGGCCCTGAAAATTTGGTGAAAAGTTGTCAGGACCGTGGCGCCTGGAGTGCACACGGTCCCGGACATTTTTCCCAAAATTTTAGGAGCACGATCCAATCATAAAATAAAGCTTAACCCCAAGAAATTGGCGGGAGATTTAATCTCTAGGTCGGCCAAAAGTTGAAATTAAGACCTAGGGTTTCATATATAAGAGCTCTCTTTCTTCATTTGAAAGGATCGGGAATTTTGGTTTTCAAGGACCTTCTATGCAGCGAAAGAGCAGATCTTTGAAGACTTCAACAACATTCAACATCCATCCATCAAGCATCTATCAATTTCATTCATCCATTTAGGGCTTTGAAGGCATTGAAGAACAATAAGGGATCACCGACTGAAGATTGGCTTGTACCCCTCCCTTGGGGTTGGGTATGATTTCATGTTGTTTTCATGTCTTTGCATAAGCTTCATTACATCATTTGTACTCATGCTTTAGATCACTCTACATCTTGATTTGGAGCATTTACATTATCATGTGCAAGCAATTAGGGTTTACTTTCTAGGTTGCTCTAGTTTGCTTACTTGCATTTTAGGATCTTGCACACACACTACTTTTACAATACAACTTGGCTATTCGTGGGGGTGGAAATCACCAAAGCGGGGGTTTGACTAAGGCAAAACCCTATATAGCCGCCCACCATACCTTTTAAGATATAAGTGCAGGTTTCAGGATTCAGACGACGCCGCAAGTTGCAGATCCGACGGAAGCAGACGGAGACTGAACTTCACACCAAATTCCAGCCCAGAAAGCTAGGATAGGGGCGTGGGGCACCCTGGTCCTGCTAGGACAGGGGCGCTGGGCACCCTGGTCCCTGGGAGAGGGGCGCTGGGTGCCCTGGTCCTTCTGTCAGACAACAAGTTTCAGACAGCTTTTCAGGTTGCAGAACAACAGTTTCAGGAGCAGTTTCAGGGGTAGAATCAGGACAGTGGTGCTTGCGCCCCCGTCCTGATCATTTTCACTCAGATTTTAACTCCGGGTATGCATTTGCATTCTTGTCTTGTCCTTGTGTTTACAGCTTTCCATTATTTAATCTCAATTCTGCAATCTTGTGCTCAAGGTTACTAGTTCATACTTACACTTTAGGGTTAATAGTTGAACTTGCATCATTTTATCTTTCAATTACAACAAAGGAATAGAAATCCTAATAGGTAGCTCGTGGCTCTCTCTTCCACAAAAAGAAGTAGCCAATTGTGTGATACCTCTAGGCTCTTTTGTATTCCACAATGTGTGTCAAAAGGTGAGATTAGGGCATGTTTGCTTAGTGTCACTTTTCCCCCTACACATTTTGGTGAACCCGACGTGAATCTTATTATTGCTTTCTCTTGCATTACATTTGTTAGATCTAAATCTAGATTTAGCATGCTTCATTTAAGTTTCATAAAAAAAAAAAAGAGAAAAAAAAAGAAGGAAAAGAAAGAGTGTGTTTTGTTTCTTTGCATTGTGTGTTTAAGTTTTATGCAATCTTTATTTCAAAATGTCAGATTTTTATTTGCAAGATGTTCATATTTGTGATGATTATGAGTTAGATGAAGCTTTAGATGAGTTTTTGAAACCTAAAGATACCAAACCTTCATTTTACCAAAAACTCATAAACATTGTTACTATGCCATTTCGTTGTGATGAGAAAGATAAGTCGAATGATTCCTCTCAAAGGTACATTCCTATCAACTCTTCCACTAAATCTAGTAGCATGGTTGTTTTCAATGATCCCCTCTATGAAGAGATATCTCCTTTTGAATCAAAAGATAAACCTTTTAATAGATATGATCATGCTTTGTTGGATGATGTTCTTGATGACTTTGTGGCTCCTAAAAAACACTCCCTTCATGAGGATCCTTTTGTGCAAGAAGATGACATTATCCCTACATTTCCTAGTGATGACATTTCCTTTTCCAACAAAATTCCCACTAGAGATGATGAATTAATGATAAATGCTTACCCTTCTCCTAAAGTTTGTCTTACCCATAAGCATCCCTTAGAGAAAGAAGATGAAATAATAAGCAATTTCCTTAACTCTCTCTCCCCTAAAGATCATAATGAACATATTTTAAAGAAAGAGGATGAGTTTAACACATCTATTGATGCTCTCCCTCCTAAGGATGAGGAATTAATAAACAATGTTATCTCCTCTCCCGAAATTCACAATACTTCAAACATTCCTTTCAACAACTTCACTATTTGGGATGAACCATTAGAAGAAGGTAAAGATTATTCTCTACCCCTAGCCAAAGGGGATGAAATCAAGATTGAAAACTCCCTTGATAGTTTCTCACCTTCCTTGAATCTCAATCATTCTCCCTCTAAAAATAAAGCATCTCCCTCTCCTCAACTTGGTTCTACTCATAAGGAAACCCTAGTTCAAAACAAGATGGTTAACATCTCTTTCAAAGATCTCCATCTCAAAAGTGAGACTTTAGAAAGTAATGTTGATCCTTCTCCTAGAGAGTTTATTCCCCATGTAGATCCTTTGATGATAGAGGATGATATGACCTTTCCTAGTATTACTCTTCCTACTGGAACATCAATGCCTATCTCTTGTCTCTCTCCTAAAATTGATTTAATCCGTGATAAGATTTTAGTGCAAGAGAAGACTATCAATAATTTTTCCAATACTTTTGTTCATTCCTCTAAACCATCCTTAATCAATTTGATACATGTGAATGAAACACCTAACAAACCTCTCTTCACTATCCAAGGTGCTTGTCCTTCTCAAAATTCTCAACCTTTAAATAAGCCTATCTTAGTGGTTCAAGGAGGTTATGCTAATGATTCTTTTTGCACTCCTAAGAAACCTATTATTACTATGCAAGGAGGTTATTCTACTAAGAGCCCTTATGAGTATGCTAAGCAACTGACTAGAGAGAGTTATCATGCGGTTGCCCATACTTATAATACTAGAAATAATAGGCAGGCTAATCTTCCTCCTATTACTCCAGTGTCTCTTCCTAATCCTCAACCAATTCTTCCGCAAGCTCCACGTATTTCACAAGTTCTCGGTAAGGAATATGATCTCATAGAACAACTTAAAGCTACCCCTGCTAAGATATCCCTTTGGGATTTGATCCAAACTTCTTCCGCTCATCATGGAATGTTACAAGATGCCTTGAATGATTTGAATGTTCCTCCACCTAATACATCTAGTAATATAGCGTCTTTGGCTAACTCTGTGATGAATCCTAAAACTCAAATTGTGTTTACTCAGGATGAGTTGCCTACTAGTGAAATTCAACATCAATATGATCCCTTGATGATTGTGTTTATCATAAATGACACTGCTATAAGATGAACACTGGTAGATAATGGTTTTGGCCTTAATGTGTGTAGCATTAATCTATTGCATAAGATGAATGTGGATACATCCCTTATTGAGCCTGACTCTCATCCCATTCGAGGCTTTGATAATGTGGCTAAGTCTTCATTAGGTATTATCACCTTACCCATCACAGTGGGACCTGTTACTTTGCCTACTCCTATCCATGTTATGTCGGGAAATCTAACATACAACTTGTTATTAGGGAGACCTTGGATTCACAGTATGCAAGTTGTCCCCTCTACATTGCATAGACAAGTTAAATTTATTTATAATAATAAGACATATACCTTGATAGGTGATACTAATTTTCAAGCTTGTTTGCAAACATCTACTTCCAAAGGGAGTTCTTCTAAGCCTTCCTCTTCTAGTGGTGACTCATTAAACAAGATACCTATGGATGAATCATCACCCTCTGATAATCAAAATTCTTTGGATGAGTCTGAAGTTCCTGAAGAAGATTCTTTTCAACTTGAATCTACACATGAAAAGGCTTTTGATCCTAAGAAGGTTCTCGCAGAAGACGATTGGGGATCTCTTGATTTCAATCCCACCTTTGTAGGTGAGTATAGGGTTCCTCCTAGAGAGCTTAAAGTTAAAAAGAAGGAAGAAACTGGAGATCAATTAGTCTTGCCTGAACCTATGAGCAATAATTTTGTGGCCGCTTCTCAAACTTCTTCTCCTCACGCCTCTAATTCTGAAGAATTTGATTCTTTGTCTTATGAAAAACCACCTTTTCTTTCTGAAATGGCTAATCGTTATGGTCATGGTTTCCATATTTTGGCTAAGAGTGGCTATAGTGGAAATGGTTGTGGTGCAAATGAACAAGGAATTAAAGTTCCTTTAGAACATAACATGCATGAATATTCATTTGGACTTGGATTTAATCTTTCTAAGCCCACCAAAGCATCTAAAAGACCATCTCTCAATGTGAATGCTATATTTAGTAGTGATGATGATCTCACTTCAACTAAATCATCTTCTACTTCTATCAACTCTCATTCCCCTCATAAGGAAATCTTGGCGATGAACAGATCTCTTTATGAATCCCCTCAAATTTCTAAATTCACTTATGAATCTTTATCTCCTATTCATCATAAATTCCTTTCCTCCAGGGATAAGGTGCTAATAAATTACACTCATCCTTCTTCTAAGATTTCTTGTGACTTTTCTTCTTCAATTTTTATCATTTTATACATGTTTTTGATCTCACTTATAGTTGAGCATTTGGCATGTCATAGTCAAATACCTCATTCAATCTATCATGTCTTTAAATAACATTAATGGCTATTATGTTTCTCATCATTATGTGACATTGGTAGCTAATTTATTGGGGGCTCATTGTCATTCATGATGGTACAATTTCAAGTGCAATCATATTTTTGAAGCAACATAATAGCCTAATTTTTCTATGTTATCTCTTGTTCCTATGGGGTAATAATGTGGAAATATTGATCATCTTTTCTTTAGAATCCTCTTTTCCTAGATATGGGAGAAGATGTGTATTCTCTTTCTTACCTTACCCACTTCTTGTGAGGAGCATTTTACATACACTAATGTCTTGCTTGCATTTTCCTTATGTCTAAATCTCTCCCTAGAAGATTGTGTAAGTCCTTCTCATTGTCCTTATCCTTGGGAGGCAATGATCTTTCCTTATTTTGATCTAAGGATCCACTTTTTCCTATTTCATGGATGGTGTGAACTTTATTACTTGATGTTATTCCTTGTATGCATTTGTTGTTGTTTGTTCAAGGATTCTCTCTTACAAGAGGTGTAAGTCCTTGACTACAACCTCTTTTGCACTTGGTAAAATACATCCATAATGAATTCACTCTCCCAATTGGGTTAAAAAGAGCGTCATCCTTCATTAAGAATCACTTTCACCTCGCAAAAGAAGGAAGAATTGCATTCTTATTCTCTTCTTTGTCTTATTCTAGAAGATGTTATATTTGTCTAAAACAATTCCTCTCGGGGATAGGTGTCTTTTGTACAAAGATCTCTTCTCCCCTAAGGATCTCCTTTACACATACTACAAGATATCCCTTTTCAACTATCTTATCCTTGCTTAAAGAGTGCAAAACTCTCTTGCTTGGATCTATGACATTGTTGCATTTTTGGGGTATCTTCCTTTGTGATGAAGGTAGGTATCCTTTTTCTACTTTGCTTATGACATAAACATTACACTTTTTGAGCAATGGGTCATCCTCGGAACCAGAGCACAGACTCTTAGAGCGAGATGTCTCCATTTTTCTTTTATGCAAGGTGATTATTCTCAGAACCAGAGCACAGACTCTTAGAGGGAGATGTCACGCTTTTGTATTATACATATACAGGTTGTAGCATACTCAAGCATAGACTCCTATGAGGTGCTTCTAACCTCCCTTACACACACATGCACGAGGTTGAGTGGAACTAGCGGCATAAGGCTAGATTTTCTCACTCTCCTCCCTTACATGGATCACCTAGACAGACTCTAGGGGCTAGTTTTCCATGTCCTTTTTCCCATGGATCACCTAGACAAGATCTAGGGGTGAGAAGTCCATGTTTTCTCTCTCACTATTCTTTTCATGGATCACCAATGTGTGTATTCATGCATTTTTCCTTTCTTTTCTTCTCTTTGCATTTTGTTTCCATTTACATCCTTCATCTTGTGTTAGAGAACTCTCAAATCCTCACACTCTTTGATTGTGTTGGAATTGAGATTTAGTCCTCTTTCTTATCAAATGATTCTCCATTAGTTTTTGATCTCATATCAAATCTTCTTGTGAGCATTTGTTATCAATATTCTTTAACAATTCGAAGTGGTAAACATGATACCCTGTTTCAACTCACTAAAATTAGCAAGCTGAAACAGGGGGGGCATATAGCTACCCTCAAATTTTCATCACCTTCCTTAGTAAGCATTAGGTGATTTTGTGATCTAACGTGTGTTTTGTAGGGTGCGGTTCCTAACTGTGTACTGCAGATACCGCTGGGGGCTTCGTTTGACAGACTTATGGATATATCCTTTTTCAAATAATGTTTACTTTTCTGTACTTTATCTTGTATATGCACGTAGTGTTCATATGACCGCTAAAGTGGGGGCTAAATGTAGCGTCGTAAATTGTACGCACTTGCTAGGGTGGTACAATTTCACACCTAGTTTAGCACCCGCCTTGGCGCATTTTGCATTTTGCATTGCATTTCCCCTTTAGCACTTAATTAATTAAATTAATTAGGTCTAAGGTTCTATTTCATCATCTTCCACATCATAAATTTGGGCCCTTTCATTAAAGTGTGCCCCTTTCATTTTATTCCTCCAATACATCATTTAATCAAAACCCCTAATTAGGTCCTATTTTGAACTTGGGGGCTTGATTTCGGGGGTCAAAACATCTCGAAATCACCTGTAACTTTGGGATTCTCTCTAAAATCATCATATCCGACGGCCCTGAAAATTTGGTGAAAAGTTGTCAGGACCGTGGCGCCCGGAGTGCACACGGTCCCGGACATTTTTCTTGAAATTTTAGGAGCATGATCCAACCATAAAATAAAGCTTAACCCCAAGAAATTGGCAGGAGATTCAATCTCTAGGTCGGCCAAAAGTTGAACTTAAGACCTAGGGTTTCATATATAAGAGCTCTCTTTCTTCATTTGAAAGGATCGGGAATTTTGGTTTTCAAGGACCTTCTATGTAGCGAAAGAGCAGATCTTTGAAGACTTCAACAACATTCAACATCCATCCATCAAGCATCTATCAATTTCATTCATCCATTTAGGGCTTTGAAGGCATTGAAGAACAATAAGGGATCACCGACTGAAGATTGGCTTGTACCCCTCCCTTGGGGTTGGGTATGATTTCATGTTGTTTTCATGTCTTTGCATAAGCTTCATTACATCATTTGTAATCATGCTTTAGATCACTCTACATCTTGATTTGGAGCATTTACATTATCATGTGCAAGCAACTAGGGTTTACTTTCTAGGTTGCTCTAGTTTGCTTACTTGCATTTTAGGATCTTGCACACACACAAGGTCTGCACACACACTACTTTTACAATACAACTTGGCTATTCGTGGAGGTGGAAATCACCAAAGCGAGGGTTTAACTAAGGCAAAACCCTATATAGCCACCCACCATACCTTTTCAGATATAAGTGCAGGTTTCAGGATTCGGACGACGCCGCAAGTTGCAGATCCGACAGAAGCAGACAGAGGCTGAACTTCACACCAAATTCCAGCCCAGAAAGCTAGGATAGGGGTGTGGGGCACCCTGGTCCTACCAGGACAGGGGTGCTGGGTGCCCTGGTCCCTGGGACAGGGGCGCTGGGCGCCCTGGTCCTTCTGTCAGACATTAAGTTTCAGATAGCTTTTCAGGTTGCAGAACAACAGTTTCAGGAGCAGTTTCATGGACAGAATCAGGACTGTGGCGCCTGCACCCCCATCCCGAACATTTTCACTTAGATTTTAACTTCGGGTACGCATTTGCATTCTTTTCTTGTCCTTGTGTTTACAGCTTTCCATTATTTAATCTCAATTCTGCAATCTTGTGCTCAAGGTTACTAGTTCATACTTACACTTTAGGGTTAATAGTTGAACTTGCATCATTTTATCTTTCAATTACAACAAAGGAATAGAAATCCTAATAGGTAGCCCATGGCTCTCTCTTCCATAAAAAGAAGTAGCCAATTGTGTGATACCTCTAGGCTCTTTCGTATTCCACAATGTGTGTCAAAAGGTGAGATTAGGGCATGTTTGCTTAGTGTCACTTTTTCCCCTACACACAATCAAAATGATCCTCCAAATGCGATAGCTGAAGTGGTTGATGACACATATAGAAAGAAGGAAATGGAAGCAAGAGATTATCAACCTGAGGAAGGAGAGATCCCTGATCCCCAAGTTGAAAGGACTGACTCTTATGTAGCCATACCTAGTTTTGAAATTCAAGAAGCCCAAAATTGTGCAATTTTGGGTATGAATCTTTCAGATTCAGATCATAATTCAAGAATAGAAAACAATGTTTCAACTGATTCCAGAGATCCTAAATGGGGTGATGAAGAAGAAATTTCCAAAATCCTCATCAATCTGGAAGTGGCTCCTTTGACAGAAACGGAATGGAAGCAGCCTAAACACAGGAACAAGAAAGCAGCAACTCCCTCGACATCTCTGATAAGGAAATCTAGTAGAATAGCTCAAGTTGATGTGGGATACATCTCCTCTTCCCCAGGATGGCCCTCTAACCACAAAGTTAGAGACATGGAGGCCAGCAAGAACATGGCAGATGGAACTCAAAAAACTCTCAAGGAGCTGGGAATTGGTAAGTAGCTATGAAGATAATTTCTTGGAACATAAGGGGACTAAACAATCCCCATAAACATGATATTATTAGGAATATGATAGGAGACAACAATCCTAACATTTTTCTTATTCAAGAAACCAAAATGAGTAGAGAAAAAGTTGAATCTTTGAAGTTCTTCAAAAATGGTAATGTTAGTGGGGGTAGTTCTGAGGGTGCTTCTGGAGGCATTGCTACTATCTAGAATCTTAACACTGTTAAAGGCCAGGTCATTATTCAGGAAAGTAATTTTTCTTGTATCAAATTTGAGCATCTTAAAGATGGATCTTCATGGGTTCTCACAAACATATATGCTCCTAATACCTTAAAGGCTAGAAACTCTGTTTGGAAAAAGATCAGACAGGCTAGGGACAGCTTCAAAAATCTTAGTTGGATAGTTATGGGGGATTTTAATATGCCTTTGAAAGAGGAGGAAAAATTTGGAGGCAGTCCTCCTCAGCTAGAAAGTAGGATGGCCCTCATGGATTTTATTAATTCCCAAGCTCTTAATGACTTGGAGATACAAGGTTGCAATTTCACTTGGACAAATAGGAGGAATGGTAATGACGTTATTCAAGTGCGTCTTGATTGAACTCTCATTTCTGATGACTGGTATAGTCAGTACTTTTGTTCTTTGTTTGCACATATTCGGGTTGGTTCCGATCACTTTCCAATCACCTTCAATGCTAATATGATTAATAGAAGGAGAAACTATCCCTTTAGATTTGAAAAAATGTGGACCCTTCACCCCGACATTAAAAAAAATATTCAAAAATGGTGGAGTATCCAAGTTGAGGGAACGACTATGTTCAAAGTTGTTAAGAAGCTCAAAAGTGTGAAGGACAATATTTGACTCTGGAATAAGAACAACTTTGGAAATATATTTGAGGCTAAGAGTAAAATTTAGGAAAACCTTAAAGAAATACAAGACCAGATCCAGAAGGATGGTTTCAGTACTGTGTCTATTGCTGATGAAAATGAGATCTTTAAGAAATACCATGACATTATTGCTAAAGAGGAAATGTTCTGGAAGCAGAGATTGAGATGCATTTGGCTCAAGGAAGGGGACAGGAATACAAGATTCTTCCATATGTTGACTATCAAGCATAAAGCAGCCAATAGGATGAACAAGTTAGTTGTGGAAAGTGGGGAGCTGGTCAAGGAGGATGAAATAAGGAATGAAGCTAAGAGGTATTTCTCAGACCTCCTAAAGAGGGACCATAGTCTGGATGCTGAAGCTCAATCCTCTTTTCTTCAGAACATCCCTTGTCTCATTGATGCCCAAAATAATGTCTTCCTCTCTTCCATTCCATCTATCTTAGAAATTAAAAATGCTATTTTCTCCTTTGATGGAAACAAAGCACCTGGACTTGATGGTTTCCCAATGCTCTTTTTTCAAGAATTTTGGGACATTATTGGAATTGATGTAGCCAATGGGGTTAAGGAATTCTTTGGGGCTAGAAAACTCTTGAAAGAAATCAATCATACTTTTATTGCTCTCATCCCTAAGATTCAAGGTGCTGACTCTTTGGACAAGTTCAGACCTATTAGCCTCTGCAACTCCTTTTACAAGATCATATCTAAGGTCCTGACTTCTAGATTTTTGTCTATCCTCCCTGCCTTAATTAAACACCAGCAGAATGGGTTTGTTCCTGGAAGACAAATTCTTGATTCCATTATTACAGTTCATGAGAATATTCACTCTCTTGTTAGAGCTAAGAAGCAGGGCCTCATCCTTAAGCTTGACCTCTCCAAAGCCTATGATAGGGTTGACTGGTCTCTTCTTCAGAAAGTTCTCACTTCTTTTGGGTTTGCCCCTAGAGTTGTGGATCTTTTCTCCCAACTTACCACATCTGTGTCCTTTGTTGTTCTTGTCAATGGTTCTCCTTCAACTTTTTTCCAAGCATCGAGAGGTCTTAGGCAAGGAGATCCTATCTCCCCCATCCTTTTCATTATTATGGCAGAATGCTTTGATCGGACCATGGAAAATTTGGTGCAGCAAGGATCCTTTAAGGGCCTCCAACCTTCTTCTGCTGACCTTATTTGTTCACACCAGCAGTTTGTTGACAATACAATTATTATGGGGGAATCAAGCATCTCAGAAGCTAAAGTACTGAAGAGTACCTTGTGCAATTTTGCATCTGCAATGGGGCAGCTTATTAACTGGGCCAAAAGTGATGTCTTTTTCATTAATACTCCTAAGAGAAGACAATAGAGGATCAGTAGAATTCTAGAGTGTAAGATTGCTGACCTCCCTGCTACCTACCTTGGACTCCCCATGGGGATTGTCCCTCCTAACTCCTTTTGGAGTTCTCTAGTTGATAAATTTCACAAAAAACTTGCAGGTTGGAAAGGGGCCCTTTTAAGTCAAGCTAGTAAGCTCCTTCTCCTTAAGGCTACTCTTCAAAGTATCCCTATTTATGCTCTTAGCCTATTCAGAATTCTAGTCAAGTATGCTGAAGCTATTGAGAAAATTCAAAGAAAATTCCTATGGTCTGGGGTTGTGGAAAAGCAAAGAATTTCCTTGGTGGCATGGGATCAGGTCTGTAGGCCGAAAAGCAAAGGTGGTCTGGGGCTCATGAGGATTCACACTTTAAATGAAGCTCTCTTGTCCAAACAAGCCTGGAGATGGTTTCATTCTGATTCTAAATGGTGCAAAATTTGGAGAAGTAAGTATTCTCTTTTGTCTTCTTCTCTCTCTTCTTTTCTTAATTTGGATTTCAGCATAAATGGATCCTGTATTTGGAACCATGTTTCTAAATGTAAAGATGTGACTGCTAAAGGAGTGATATAGAAACTTGGAAATGGCAGAAAAGTTAGATTCCAGGAGGATCCCTGCCTTTTTGATAAACCCCTTTTGGATTCCCATGAGTGGGCCTCCCATGCCCCTTCCTGTATTGGCTCTTTTGGTTCCTTAGTGGCAGATTACTGGGATGGGAACAATTGGCAGAACATTGATAGTATTCACCCTAGCCTCTCTAAGCTCAAAACCCAATTGTCTGCTATTTGGCTGAATAAGGAAGAGGACTCCCTTATTTGGAAACATGATCCCAAAGGCATTTTAACTGTGTCTTCAATGTATTGTATCCTATCCCCCCCCCCCTCCTATAAATCCTTTCTGGTCTAAAGCTTGGTTAAAAGGTCTCACTCCCAAAATCAATTTTTTCTTTTGGACTATCCTCAAAAATAAGATCCTTACTATTGACAACCTAAAATGTAGAGGTTTAGCCCTTCCAAATAGGTGTGTGTTGTGATTTCAAGAGGAAGAGTCAGTGGACCATCTTGCCCTCCACTGTTCCTTCTCAGCTTCTGTTTGGGAAAGTTTCCTCAAGAGCTTTAGTTTAGCTTGGGTGTTTCCCAGTAACATCAGAGATTTGTTCTCCTCCTGGAAAATTCAATGGACTAACTCTTTTCTGAGATGTATGTGGCAGCTCTCTCTTCCTCACATTTTGTGGGGTCTTTGGAAAGAAAGAAACAACTGAATATTCAGGGATGTGTCCCTAAAACAAGACACTATTTTTCATAAAATTCAAAGGGATATCCAAGAAAATATGGGAATCATGGAGGTTTCTTGTTACTCAAATAACTCCTTGGAGTCAAATATCTTAAGAGTGTGGAATATGAAGATCACTGATGGTCCTAATCTCAGCTACAATAAAAGGCTTGAAGCTAAATGGCAAACCCCTCCCCAAGGCTAGCTCAAAATCAATTTCGATGGTGCAGCCAAAGGAAATCCAGGTCCTTCAGGTTGTGGAGCTATTCTCAGAGATTACAGAGACATTTGCAAAGGTATGATTGCTGTCCCTATTGGTACTCAAACTAATCATAAAGTGGAAACTATGGCAGCCCTTCAAGGCATTATCCTAGCCAAAAAATGGAACTGCCCCTATCTTTGGATAGAAGGGGACTCCAATAATATAATTAAGTGCCTCAATGGGACTTCAAAGCCCTCATGGTCGATTCACAATATAATTATTTCTGCTATTGACATCATTAGAACCTTTAAAAAATGCCATATATCCCATATCTATCAGGAGGCCAACTGTTCTGCTAATTGGGCTGCAAATGTGGCAGTTAAGAATGAGACTATTACCACGTGGATGGGTGAGAGCGGTCTCCCCGAAGATGTCAGACAAATCATAATTGATGAAAGATATCGAAGTACCCCAAAGACTCTTGATTGATAGGGTAATTATGAAAATTACTGATGTAAGCACCTCGAGTTACTTCTATTATGAGAAAATCACTCATTATAACATCAAAGCCAGCAAAACTTGTTTTATAATCTATCAGATCTTTAAGGTCACACACACTTTCTAGGTATTTGTTTTAGCTCTGAAAAGCACTTTGTTTTACCAGTTCTGTAAATTTCAAAATTTGCCTGTGAGAAACGACACCATGGGCAGAAATAGGAGACGATATGAGCCAAGTAGTTGCAAGGAGTGGAAATAGAAAGAAGAGGTGTGAGAAATTTTGCAGAAGGGTGGTCTTTCGAGCTTTATAAAGAGACTCCACGGTCGTGATGGAATGGTAACTAGCCTCTTCTGCAAAAATTGGAAGAAGGGCATGCTAAAAATGGGTGACCAAATGGTGGAAATTGATGAAGATTTAATAGCTAAAGCTACAGGTCTCAACAGGGAGGGCTGCAACTTCTACAGAGACAGGAAGGTTAGCAGGGAAGCCATTGAAAGGTACCTGGTTATAGAGAAAGAGAAAAAAAGACTGGTAAAGTTGAGCAAAGCCTATTACCCACCTAGGACTTTTGCAAAACCCTGGCAGGAAATTCTCTTTGTTTTAATGCAGTATATAACTCTAAATGGTAGGTTTACGAAAGTCTATAGGTATCATTTTGTTCTGTTAAACCATTTTAGGCATAATGATAAGGTGAATTTTCCTTACTTCTTGCTCTGCTCAATGAATGCCTCCCTAAAAGCCTACAAAGAAAATCCTTGAGGCGATACCACAATGCACCAAGGTCTTATGGTCCTCATTTATGACCATTTAAAGGCTAGTCAAATCAACCAGATGCAGCTCTTTGTGGACTCTAAGGAAGATATGTCTGATTCTGATTTTTTGGAGGAGGAGGAATCAAACAATGATTCCTCGACTGATAATGAGGATAGCTCTAATGATTCAGAGTATGAGAGTAGTAAGAAGAGGAAATCAAGACCCTCTTCTTCTAAGAGCAAAAAACTTCAAAGCAAACCCTTGATCAGTATCTCTTCGGAAGAAGAGTACTCTGATTTTTCTGAAGAGAAGAAGAATCCTAAGGGGTTGCTAAAGAAGAAAAGTAAAAACCAAGCCCAGACCCAGAAAAAGAATAAGAAAATAGAGGAGACTAGCAAGGAACCAGAGGAGACTGGTAAGGAACCGGAAGATGACAAGAAAACTAGGACCCTGGAAGCCGAGCACAACCTAGACATGGAGACAATGGAGGAGACTCTCAGGGCTGCCGACACTATTTCTGCCCTCCATATTCCCAAAAATGAACAGGTTACCCCTAGAAAAGTGACTCCCTCTTCTGGCCCTCCTCTCGAGGCCTTGAATGACTTATTGATGGCTATAAGAAAATTGCGGATGAGTATAAAAAAATTTGCAACAGAGTCCTGATTCTGGAGACCATTAACATTGGAGAGGGGAATACAATGGCTGATTATATCGAGGATCTGAAAAACACTATTGCTAAAGCGGAAGACATTAGAGATGCTTTTAATCCTAGGTTTGAGAAGATTGAAAAGGAGATGCTGGACAGAAAAACCCCGAAGGAAACTAGTGAAAAAACACTCTCGGACATAGTTATCAAACTGGAAAAAATTGAGGAGTGCCTTAAAAATATTGCGGAGCAGAGCCTTAGCATTCTAAAAATCTTGGCCAATAATACCCATACCCTCATCAACAAGCTTGATGATGACAAGAAAATCCAGGAAATTGACCTGGACACTAAAGGAATAGGGGAAGCTCAAGGTCCTAGAACCCGCACTAGAGGCAAGAGGAAGGAAAAGAAAGTGAATAAGGATCTGGAGGAGCTGAAAGCAGTCGGGGCGACCTATGATGAGCTAGTGATAAAGGTAGAGGATCTACTAAAGAAAATTGCTATGTAGTGTCTCCTTGGTCTCTTTGTTGTGTTTTGTTGGTTTGTTGTTCTTTCTATTCGTTGGTCTTTTGGCGAGTCATTTTGTATGCGGACTTTAATTCCTTTTCCTTCTATCTTTCTTTCTATGATGTAATGGTTTTGGGTCCTTAAAACCTGTTTTTCAATTAATCAGAACAAAGGGAGGACTGGCAATTTACACATTTGTTGAAAGCTTCAATCCCCTCTGCATTCCACACCATCTGCCGAGTGCATTTGCATTTTTTTTAATGTCTCTTCTCTATCACTGAAGGAGGATTTGGCATTAAAATCGCCAATTTGAAATTGCCTGGAGTTCTATTAGCATCTTGATCTTATGACATGTCTTGTGATCACAATCCACATTTAAATATTCACAAATTTTCTCAGTGAACCAAGTCACCAATAAAATAATATTGCAAGAGCATGAGCCAGATCGGGCCCCAAAGTGGGCCTGACTAAAAAAAAAATCTTTTTCATGCAACTAACCTTTGAAAACACCTCAGGAACCTTGAACATGCCTCTCGAATCGACCGACACCATTTTATGATCATTAAACTGATTTTTGCAACTTTCAGGCACTTGCACCACATTTTCGCATTTAAACCTAAAGATTCAATTTTAAAACTGGTCAAAACACCTGTCTGGACTTTGCAAATTGACAGGCGTACTATCTAATATATAAGGATTCACTCTGCCAAACCATTTCTCAAGATGAATCCCAGGTGAAGAAATATTAACGGTCAAAGATGACCATTTGGCTCTGTCAAGACTATGAACCTGATGAAATCAACGCGCAGGGACCTCAACATGCCTTTCTTAAAAAATATCAAATGATCTTCGTAGACCCCCAAATCTGGGGCATAAATACCTTGAAGTACAAAGAAGACTGCAAAATATTTAATTTGACCAAAAGGCTGACTAGGTGCAAATGTTGGGCTCGTGAAAATAGCCACTTAAAAAGATGTAGCAATGAAAATGGAGAAAACTGAATAAAGTGGCTCAAGAAATCCTCTTGGCAAACTAATCAAAAGGATTGGTAGGGGATTCAAACTGGAAACATAGCTTGTCTTTCACACTAGCAGTACCCTGGAAGAAATATTCTGATATAACACTCAACTGGGCATCTCTTACACATGTGCAAAGTAGGGCTCTGACTAGCTACTGAAACAGGGACTGATATAGACAATATAAACTACAAATGGATTGGGCTTACCAAACTGATCAAATGGATTCATAAAGACCTAAAACTTGGCATGGAGGCACACTTATATGCATACAATTCAATGCACTTTTAATTTTATCATTACGATCAACTGGTCAAAAGATACAGGAGCTCAAAGTAGGCTACTTAATAAAATATGCATTTGCACCTATGATGCACTTTCAGGTCACCCCTTGAAATGGGTATTTGATAAATTGATCCAAACTGAATTTGAAAGTTGCAACACACTACATAGGCCAAATGAAAGGTGTAGGACACATTTCAAAGCTTTACCTCTTGATGATTAACTGGCTCCATTTTACACTTCTTCAAAATAGGCCTATCAGGTTGACTCATTAGGTGGTCCTTTGAAAGTGCAATAGCAAAATTTTGAAATGGGCCTCTCAAAATACTCAAATTTTATGAATCCCAACAGTGGCTCTAACTGGGGATGGTTGATTGCAAGATCAACACAAGAATCTAGAATCTTTGGTAGAGCAGACCACCCAAAAATAGATCACTTCTCTTCTTCTCAAAAACAAAGGGCTCCTTTATTCTACCCAAACAACAGGGCTCCTTATTGAAAACCACACAACTAAAGAAAATCAAGTGTACAAGATGTATAAACATACTTACAACTAATTATAAACTGCCCCAAACAATCTCAACATTTACCTCTGTCAAAAATCTGATTCTCATCACCTGATGTCATGATCCAAACAAAGTCACCTTTCAACAACAACTAAGAATAATCCTTATAATCAACCTCTTTCATCTCATTACTACAACAGCTAGTGTGCACACGTTTTGCCTGATTTGGAAGTTTATAAATACACACTATTTCAACAAAAGTAAAATCATGAGACAAATCACTATAGAAGCCATTCCACAAGCTGCCATACATTTCACTATCCCAATCCACTCTATCCTTTGTGAGGGTATCATCATGCTGAATTTAAAAAATAAAACATTCATTTTCACCATTGTAGTTCTCATCAGAACATGCTTTATTAACATTTAGATTAATAGAATGCGGGACATTAATAACCGATTGATATAAACAAGGAACATAAACATTTTGGTCCAGATGTGATACTTCACTATGCTGATCACACTCTATATTATCCTTGTTCATCAAACTCAATACATCAACATTCTCAATATCCCAATCATGGAAAAGAATGCATACCTTAGGCTAAAGAAAATCCTCAGCTAATTCTTTCTCATTTAGACTTACATCCACCTTGAACACTTCCATTTGTGGTCTGAAATAATCATCACACAACCCATGCCTCTTATCTCCATCATGAAGTAATTTTTTATAACACATGCTACTGTTGTTTGGAACTTCATCAGTATCAAAAAATTGTTCAATACAAGGGGAAACTTCAGCATTTTCATCAATGACATCAGCACTATGAACATTTGTATCAAAGGCAAAGAACTCCATATCTGGTTCAAGCATACCATAAGAATTCACATCTTCTTCATGGTATGTCAAACTTTGAAAACATTCAAATATAGGTTCATTTAAATCTGAAAACGAAACATTATCTTCTCTTTCACATATATTTTTATCTTCAAAAATACTTTCATTTCCAGATTCATGACTGAGATATATAACTTGGTCTCCTCTTATATCATCTTCACAAGATGAATAATAAGAACTCTCATAGGTATCCTCAGCTACATGACTGGCATTCATTTGCTGATTATAAGAAAATGAACAACTTGTGTCAAAATCACTCTTATTCTAGAATTGATCTTCATTGTTCATTTGTACATCTTCAAAGTGCTGAAAATTGAACTCAGTGTCCTCATGATCAGTAACACCACTCCATTCTAAAACACATTCATCACTGGGTATACTTGTATTGAAAACACCATTAACATCTTTTTTTTTTATTAAAAAACTATGCCTGGTAAACTTTTTAATGTGACCGGTGACACTGGCACGAAATGCCCTCCGGCTCCATGTGAATGCTTTTGACCTGGAGCTATGAACCAGTGAGGCCACAAATGGGGGTCCTCATCCCCACACTTCACTTGTTCAAATCTATGAGCACAACAACCCAATGAAGGCACAAGGCCTTGCGAGCATAGTGGCCCAGCAAGGATTTGAACCTTGGTGGTCGCTTCACCAACGGAGTGTTTTAACCACGACACTACATGTCTGAAGACAGAAAACACCATTAACATCATTCACAATTTCATTTTCAGTTTTATCAGACTTAATCAAATCCTAATTTACATAATATTGCACATCCCTGTGTGACAAAATCATGGACTAATTAGTAACTTCTTTGTTTGAACACATTGTATCAATATTATCCTTACTTGCATAATCAACAACACTTGGTGATCCCTTAGTATTTGATATTTCAACATCAAATACATCAACAACATGTAAAGATCGATGGTCATCATCATCATTATCCTTGGGAGATACATGATTAACTTCATAATTTGCAGCCACATAATCAACATAGCCGACATACAAATCAAACGGTACATATCCTTCATATAAATCTAGCTCTATATCAGCATTGTCACAAAATTTCCCATTGATTATTCCATCACTACTGTAAGAGACAACTGACATTGACAGTAAAGGTTCTTGACTCTCATTTAACTTTGAATCACATATATCAACAAGACCATTTTGAACAGCGAAACTTGACACACTTTGACAAGGAATATTTTGCGTAGCTTCACATTTACCTTCACCATTGAAGATGTTTTGACAAGAAGCAGCAGCAGACAAACATTTCTTTGAGATCCCAAATTTTAAATTATTTTCAATGTCCCTAGTTGTGTCAAAAGCTTCATGCAAAGTTTTGGGTTCCTTGTCTCTTAATAAGAAACCCATCTTCTTGTCAAAAGCACTCATATAAATCTCCAAGTATGCTCCATCATTAAAATTGTACTTGCTGGAAATATTAGACAATATTTATGAAAATCTAATATTAAATGCTGGTACCAATTCATCTTCCCCGATTTGTATGTACATGAATCCTCTTAGCATATCATAATCACTCATCTTTTCAGCAAATTGGGCCATAAAGTCAGTTGTTAATTCATCCTATGAGGAAATACAATTTTCTAGCAAAATAGAGAACCAATCCCTTGCATCCTCTTTTAGTGACTGGACAAATAATTTCATGCACACATCTTCTTGACAAACTTCAAAATCTCCCATCAAGTCTGAAAATCTTTTCAAATGTAAATGTGTTGATTCTGATTTCTTCCCACTGAATATTGGCAAATGATTTCTAATTTTTGTGGGTATGGGATTTGGGTAACCCAGAATATCTTTGAAATTTAGAGCAGCATAATGGTTCATTTTGAAACTTCTCTTATAACATGGTTGTGATAGTTTACTAGACATGACTATATGTGGAAATATACCCGGCTGAAAAAACTTCACTACACATTTCTACTTGCTTCCACAAATAATTGCACAACCTTGGATAGAACAATGAAACACTTCAAGCACATATCATCATACTGATCTATTCATAACATTGCTTGACACAAAGCTTTCTTCAAATTTGCATACTGCAACAAAACATACATGTTGAAAACTACAACAAAATAGATATGCAAATAGATTTGTGATTCCTCTTTTTCACTCTTTACTAGTGTTGTTCACTTAATGGGAAAACTATTTTACTCATTCAAATTTTCAGAAGAAAATATTTTGCATTGAAACTTCTGAAAGTACCTGGATATTTGTAGCTATAAGACTTGCATATTTGAACATTTATTCACATTTTAGCTTGGTCTTTTACCTCAGAGTCGCCACCTCTTGCATAGAGGAACAATTTTGAACAACAAAGAGTTATTCTCTTGCAATTCATTACTTACCCTTCTTCAAATCTACTGCAATAAACACTCTTCCAGGCCACAAACATATGGATCTGGGAAATTAACACCAAATCTATGTGTATCTTTCTACTGCACTTTCTTATCAAACTTCTATGATGAAGAATTTATGTGTAAATCTGCATTAGTAGTGATAACCCATATCTCTGCACTATATATCAAGCCATAAAAACCTTATGAAATACTAATTGCATAGACATTCGGCACTAGTATGAACCATGGAGTCGCCACCCAATAAGGAATTGGGAAAAAAATTGCATACAACTGCAAGGACTTGATCACAACTCTCAACAATATATAATGTTACTCCTTTATAAAATATGACATAAAATAACATCTCATTCTACAAATCCAAAATAAGGAACACTCTCTTCACCATAAAATCACTTTCAACTCTCTACAATCTCAATGGACTGACTAATTGGATGAAACTATGCAATTTCTATTCAGAGTCCCCATCAGAGACACCATTTTTGTTGTTCTCAATTTTTGATTGCTTTGTTTTCTCTACTAGAATTTTCAAACCTCCGTTGCTTATGGAGAGAAACAACATGAAACAGAAATAAAAGACAACATTTAAAAAGATTTATACAAAAACCTTCTTCACTTCAAGCTTAAACTTAAGCTTAAGTGGGTATACCTCTTAGATCACTTTATGCAATTAAAAATTTACAGAAGACCACTATCAACTCCCGCAAACACTACACCTTTAAACATAACTGGACGTAAAAGAAAGACTTGTATTCATTTTCATTGATCATCAAGAAAATAATGAACCTTAACAAGCTATACCAATGCCTTATTCAGGCTTTAGTGTCACTCTGAATTGGGCAAGAACTGACAGAAAGGATTTCACATACATGTCATTACATTTATTTAACCAAATCTACATATGCCTAACATACATAAACTCTAACCATGTGCATAAATCTAGTCATCGAATTCAAGTAAGAATCACTAGTTACCAACGAAAAGGGTTTAAGTATATCTAATTTCCCTCCTTGAGGGAACAACCTAAACTCATTCTCATAAATTGCCTTGCAAATAATTCAATTAAACAATCCTAAATCATTTAATCAAAATGGTAGCCAATCATAAAGACATGAAGACAACAGGTTTTAAGACTTAAAATGCTTCGGTCTGTATATCAATACTTTCCATCAAATTCTACACAACTCAAGAATGATTTCCCAAAAACTAGACAAACCCTAAATACATTTTTCTAGAGTTTTTTCTTACATAATTCTTGTGATGATTTCTAAAATAGTCCCGGTATCCATTTATAGAGATATGGATGCAACAAGCTTTGGACTTTCTTATAAAATTTTGTTATAACCATAATTCCCTCTCAAAAAAGGGTTGCAATTCTTACTAAAGGAAATAGGAGGAACACCAATTAGTTAACCAGCTGGATAAAGGCCAAAAGACCTCTCAGTATTCATAGGTCGAGTGCCAGATGTCCTTAATTCCTTAAAAAATCCGATTAGCCAAAAACAAACAGTTATAAGAGCTAACCACTTTCAACTTTCCTAAGGTTTGTTACAATGTTGTAGCATCAATTGACTATTCTTGAGCCTCTGCTTCTTGCATCACATATTTATCTTTCCATTCTTTGAACACATCATCACTAGGCCAAGAGAAGCTAACAAATTTCTTCTTCAACTTATTTAATCTTTTCCATGTATTCCTTAATTACTTAACTTCATTTTCCAGAAAACCATAATGTGACTTTATCTTTTCAATTTCCTCAATTGTTCTAATGAATAAATATGTATCATTTGAATTGAGGACAACATTTATCCGTTGTGATAATTTATGGCCTAACTCACCAAGCCACACCTCTTCATCTTTCAACTTGTTAGTGCCAATAAACCCCCAAGAAATAATTCAAACTTCTGGTCAGCATACTCTTTTCTATACAGGTTTGCATTTCTTTCTAAACCAACTCTTCCTCTGCCAACCTAGACATACCTTTTACCAACTCACAAGTGGATTTAATAGTGGCATCAACATCTGCCTCTTCATGGGATGAGCACATAAGTTCCAAATCCACCTCCCTAGCCATCCATTTATTCAAAATTGGCTCTAGAATAGCCTTCTCCTCCTTTAAAGCAATCAACATGCTCAAAAATATTTTCATAAATATATAAACAATAGAAGCCCCGACTATGTCAGCAAACTTCAAAATTGTGCCCCTGATCTTCTCCTCGTATTTACTTGCAAACATGGCCTAAGCTTGCTTCAATTTTTCCATTTCATCCTAGATAGTCTTAGTAGATTGGAAATCAGGAGTCATAGGGGAAGGGGGAAACTCAATTATTGGAATAGTAGATGGAGGTTTGGATGGAGAGTGTTAGGATTCCCAAACATACTGAGAGGGGGGGTGAATCAGTATCTTATCAGTTTACATATTTTCTAATCTTATTAAACAAATTGCATTCCAAAACAGTGTATCGGTAAACAAGAATTAATGGAGTAAATAAGAACAATAACCACAACATAGAATGCACACCATAACACAATATTTTTAATGAGGAAACCCGGTGTGGGAAAAACCTCGGTGGGATTTGTGACCCACAATATTCACTCACTAGCCAATAAATGAAAATTACTTACAATAGGGGCATGCACATGCAGGAAGGCCAACTGCCTAAAGCTCACTGCTTAATTACAAAAACAGAAGTCTCACTGACATACAAAGATGGATTATGCAAATCCAATATCATGTATTTCTTCAGTTTAGTATCTGCTATGCCAGGTTCAGTACTGGTTTAAGCTCACAAAATAACCATAACCTTACTCCAAAATCTGCCTTAATATTCGCATATTACTTCTGCAATAATCTGACCATATCCACATATCCTAAATGATCTACAAGATCTCATACTTATATATGAGTCCTATTACAATTCACCTTGTCAGCTTACAAAAAGATATTACAATTAAATACAAAATGTAATAAACAAAATCATATCGGCTGGGATGTTGGTAATCATCTTTGCCACTGTCGGTAAACTATCTGTCGATGCCATAGGATTGCAAGGTTGCCATCAATGACAATACCTTCAATCACCTACAATTTCTCATTGGAGTGTGCATTTGCCAACAATCTCCCACTTTGGCATTGATGGCAACACTCATGAGAAAAAGTCCAATTTGTATCCAAAATGTGTGTCCAAAAATCTTGCCAAAACTGTCTTACCAAAAATGTGTGCTCCCCTTGAGTAGATGATCTCTTCTGTTATCATTTTTCTCATCTCCACTACTCCCCCTTTGACATCATTGAAAAAGGTTGTTAAAAATGTCAACTGAGTATAGTTCTCAGCTGGATCCTTGTAACTAGTGGGTTACAATGTGATATAGATCTGCTAGTGCAAAATTTAAGTTGTTAGTGAACCTTTCACTATCCTTCAATGTTGCTTCTATCCTTTGGATGGTACCAATGAGTATGTGCATTTTCTCTTCCGATGTCTCAAGTCTCGGAACAAGTGCCTCAGAAATCTCTTTTCTTAAAGAGATGAGGATGTCTAGTTTCAGACCTAATCTACATTTGAGTTCCTTAGCCTTAAACTTTAATCTCTCCTTATCTTTTTCAAATTTTTCAATTTTCTCTTCAAAGCCTGCAATTTTCTGCTCTATTACCGATAAGGGTTCTGATGAACCTGTGAGATTATTAGCAATATCATTTATTTGCTTTTGTGCTCTGCTGATCTTTTTATCTATGTCCTCTGTTAAAATGTTTGTCCTGCATGAATCCCTGTACAACTTCTTAAAGTCCATTATTGTTTTTCCTAGTGTCGGTAATAATGTATCGATGTGATCCTTGCATCTCTTTATTGACTCTTCAAAGAATTTTTCTTTTTCTTTATTCATTTTCTCACTGAAAGTCTCCTCATTAATTTGGTCAACTGTTAGAAGATTGTCAGTTATGTGTTTAGACAATGTTTCTAATTGGCTCAAAGAATATTTATTGTCCACATTGCACTTGGGTGAAATCAATTTCAAAATTGGGATGGTGTCATCAAATGCCTTATATGCCTGTGCATTACAGTTTGTGATTTTCTTGATGGAATCCAGTAATACCTCTGTTACATTTGTCGGTTTGAATTCTATTAAGGAGGAACCAGATGACTGTCCAACTGCCTTAACAATCTACAATCTGCTGGTGTGAGTAACCTCTTTTCTTATGTTGACCTTAGGTCGATCAGTTTGAGTTTGCATCTCAACTAGCAAAGTTTTGGGTTTCTCAACTATTATCGGTGGAACTGTCTCTATTTGAACCTTTTTCTCTTCATGTTTCTCAGAATGTATCTCAGTTGGTTTCTCTATGCTTTCCATTGTCAGTTTCTCTGATTGTGTCTCAGTATTATCTACCGGTTTCTCTATATGTACCTCTAAATTGTCTATTGTCGGTATCTCAACATATTTTATTGTATTATCAGTATCCAGTTGCTCTAACTCAGTAGGTTTTTCATTCTGTACATCAGTGGTATCTATCTTTCCAGTATCCAGGGGATCAATGGATTGTTCAGTATGTGTTTCAATCCCAATCTCAACATTTCCAACTGTATCCTCAACATGTGTCTCAACTGTAATATTCTCTGCCGGTGGCTCAGTTGCCACATCATTCTTCTTAGTGGTTTCCTTATCAACCACAATGTTTACTTCTTGTGTATCAATGTTCATAGTATATAACACCTCTGAATCAAGATTGGTATCTTCATGTATTTTCTCCATACTCTCAACATTATCTGTTACTAGTGATGTATCAACAGTTTCAACTGGTGGAGTATCAAAAGGAGGTGGGGGCAAGTTATCTATTACTTTTATGCTCGGAGGACCACCTACCTTGCTTTTACCTTTATCCTTTTCCTTTTGATAGACTCTGAAAGTCTTTGGTATTTTAATCTCTTCTTTCTTTTCCTTTTCTTCATTAGTGAAAGTGCTATACAACTTACTAACATTTGACAAGTTTCCATCTTCAGTAATTTCATTCAAAATATTGTCAAGTGGAGGAATAACTTGTTTTTCCTTCTTCTTCCTTGGTGTTATTTTCTTTGTTGAAGGTCGTACTGCCAGTTGTTTCCATCTTGTTCTCTTGGGTGTAGGAGCATGTACCGGTGAAGGTTTCCTTTTTCTTTCTACTCTCTGAAACTCTACTGGTTTTTCACTGTCAGAGGAGGTACCAACCAGTGAAAGATGTGCTTCTATTTGTAACCCTTCCCCATCATTTTCAACAAATCTTCCTTAATTACTTTTGCCTGTCTTGTTTCTTTTCTAATTGTTTGTTCTATTTTCTTTATTCATTTCTATGATTGAACTTTGCTTTCAATAGTTTTTGCATTTCCAAATACTTCTTATGTTGGTTCCCTAGGGGCTTCAAGGAGGGATTTAGCATATGTTTATATTATGTTCTCATCTGCCTCATAACCCATTTTAGTTACCCAAATTGTTCTTGGAGCCACTACCTCCATCCAGATTTCATCCTTCTTTATAGCAAAGCATATTTCCTTTTGGTATTTAACAACTATGGATTGAGATAGTCTTTCCCCAATCTACATTCTAGCTTTTAGTGCCTGAAAGTGTTCAATTATGTTCTTCTCCATGTCATCTCCCATGTTGTTAAAGATATCCAAAAGTTGTTTTCCTACCGGTATGTCAAAACCAAATTCTTTTCTACCTATACCAGGTACTTCCTTAGTGATGTATAACAATAGACATACAAGTAAGTTACCTAATCTGAATGTGCCTTTCTTATCACCCTTAATTTTCTTTAGATTGTCAATTAGTTCATCCTTCAGCTATTCACATATGTCAATTTTTGCATTACTGTTTACCATGTCATAAGCTCTTTTGATACATAAACTAGAAATAGAGTTTAGTCTGTTGGCCTGTGTAGTCTTGTATCCTAGAATCATGCTAATGAATCTTACATTAATATCCTTCACATCATTGACTCTCAAGGATCTTTTGTCATATGTTGCACTGGTTAGGGTCATCACAGTGTCATTAGAGACCTTCTTTCCTTTTTCTGGTCTACTACCGGTGGAAGGTAAGCCAGTCACTGCCCTAACTGTTTCTTTTGTAATCTTATGGATCGAATCTAGCCAAAAGAACTCCCCATGAACCACTTCAATTATAGTAGGGTTTGTAATGAATTCAAGTGTAGAGGAGGAGTCCATTATATAGATACCTTAATCTGCCTTTAGGTTTGAATGCTTGAATGATTTTCTTCACTTCGTTGTGGATACCTTTGCTCGGGTTTTTCACGCTCTAAGGAAATTTGAATGCTCGGTGAGTGAGAAAGAGTGAAAAACACTTACTTTATAATGACATTTCCTTCAAATACCACAATAAATGCTTGTCGGTTAAGTGAAAACTTAACTCATCTGCCAGTAAAGAAGCATTTCATCTTCTTACCACCAATCGAGGGTAAACTAGCATGTTTTCAATTTGTTGCCATACCCCCAAGGGATTTATTTTCAGTTAGATGAATAATCTCCTACCGGTGGAGTGATACTTTGTCCTACCGGTGAAGGAATAACTTCATTAACATTCTGATCTAACTTTCTAATCCATTGTTTTGAAATTTTTTTCTTTACCTCATCAACCTTCTCTTTACCTTTCAAACTGGGTCCTTTGTTATTTGCCGGTGATGCCTTACTTCTACAAAAATTTGCAATATGTCCAATCTTGTTACAAGCATAACAAGTCACATTATTTTTCTGAATAGCTTTTCCATATCCTATGTCGGTATGTGTTCTGCATTGATTAGATAAGTGTCCAAATCTTCCACAAACATAACATCTTACATTCATTTTGCAATTTTCTGAATTGTGACCAATTTTGTTTCATTTAGAATATTTACTGGTGGGTGCATTAGAGTTATGATAGTTTCTAGATCTACACTAATTTTTGCTATGACCATACTTGTTATACTTAAAGCATTTCCCATTAAATTTGTAGGCATTAGGTTGTCTTACCGGTTTACTGTGATCATGATTGTTTGCAGTACCGGAGCTTTCACCAAGTTCAAAGCCAAGACCATTAGTATCTCCATTAGGTTTCTAATTTTTCAGCATGTCATCAAGTTCTTCTGAACTTTTCTTGAATTTCTCCTTATGTTGATTTGTAGTAGCCAAATCATTTTCCAAGAAATATTTCTGTCTCATGAGTTATATTTTATCATGTTCGAGGTGAATCATATCTATCTTCGACATATCATTTTCATGACTGAGTCTTAGATTTTCATTTCTAGTATCATTGATTCTCCTAGTCAAGACATCTTCATTCTTCTTTCTGTCTTCATTGTCTTTACAAAATCTCATAGTCATATCTTGCATCTCATTTCTCAAGGTCATGTTTTCTTGCTTCATCTTGCTGACAAGATCATTAAGAGTTTCTTTTTCATCATCATCACTATGTATCTTCTCATGAAGTTCTCTTCTTTTGTTCCTAGCAATAGTGAGATTTTCTTGAAGTCCTTAAATTATTTCCTGTGCAGTCTTCAGATCATCTTCAAGCTTGATATTTTTCAACTTTTCTACATCATAATCTGAAAGAGTTGTTTTCAATTGCTTTCTCAAGTTTTCCATCTATACCGATGTCAGAATATTCCTCAAGTTGTTAGGCTTTTGAAAAAACAGGACCAGGCTTTGATATCAATTGTTAGGATTCCCAACGATACTGAGATGGGGGGGGTGAATCAGTATCTTGCTGGTTTACAAATTTTCTAGTCTTATTAAACAAATTGCATTCCAAAATAGTGTACCAGTAAACAAGAATTAATGCAGTAAATAAGAACAATAACCACAACATATAATGCACACCATAACACAATATTTTTAATGAGGAAACCCGGTGTGGGAAAATCCTTGGTTGGATTTGTGACCCACAATATTCACTCACTGGCCAATAAATGAATATTACTTACAATAGGGGCCTGCACATGCAGGAAGGCCAACTGCCTAAAGCTCACTACTTAATTACAAAAAGGGAAGTCTCACTGACTTACAAAGATGGATTATGCAAATCCAATATTATATACTTCTTCGGTTCAGCATCTGCTATGCCAGGTTTAGTACCAGTTTAAGCTCAAAAAATAACCATAAACCTTACTCCAAAATCTACCTTAATATTCACATATTACTTCTGTAATAATCTGACCATATCCACATATCCTAAATGATCTACAAGATCTCATACTTATATATGAGTCTTATTACAATTCGCCTTGTCGGCTTACAAAAAGATATTACAATTAAATACAAAATGTAATAAACAAAATCATGTCGGTTGGGGTGTCGGTAATCATCTTTGTCGCTACCAGTGTCGATGCCTGTCAGTGCCATAGGATTGCAAGGTTTCCATCAATGACAATACCTTCAATCACCTACAATTTCTCTTTGGAGTGTGCATTTGCCAATAGAGAGGAGGAAATCATCAAGGTAGAAGATTCACCTTTTTGATGTCACCTTGCTATTTGATTCTTGAATTTTGCAATTGTAGTATCCTTTTGAGCTATTTCAATTTTAGCCTCATTATAGGCTTTTAAGAGTAACTCCAACTTTACCTGGAGATCAACCTTTTCCTTGGCCTCTTTCTTAGCTACAACCATATTGAATTTTGCGGGTTCCAAAATTGTACTAGCAGCCTCCACCACCCCCGTGTCCTTCACTCTCTTCATAATCATGCCTTCAGAATAACTGGCTTTTGAGGAGTCTTTCCTCTTTTTTCTCTCCTCCCATCTTAATGACCACATGACTAAGGAAGCATGATCATTACTATAGGTCACTCCCTCCAGCGGCTTTGTTTCCTTCCTTACTGCTTCAATAATTAATGCATTTGCTACGTCCCATTAAGGGAGAATCAAAACTCCAGCTTCAGCAATCATCTTCCTCCCTTGCTCTGGGGTAATGGTCTCAAATTTTGTCAACATTTCTTGCTTTACATCTACCTCAACCACAGACGTATATTTGTGAGGACATTCATTTTTCCTCTTCTCACATCTTGCCTTGAATTGTTCTATATTTTTTGTCCAAACAAACTAAAAAAATGATCTTGTTTTGACAAAACTATCATCTACCAAAAACTCCTCACTAGCCTGCTTAATGACAGGGTTCAGTTCTTTACCTATAAATTCCTCTACAGTCAGGTCCATTTGGGCACTTACTATTTCCTCCAACATTCCTTCTTGTAACTCTTCATATGTGTAAGCAATTTGCCCAAGACTTCCTAATTGCAACAGTTGCTCTGCTACTGCTTGCTCATCTCCTATATGTATTGGGGATTGGGAAGGAGAATACAAAATCTCACTTGTCTTCACTTCTTTCCCTACCCTCTTCCTTTTAGGGGAATCTTGGACCTCAACCACATCTTCTATTACCCTTTTTTCTTTTGAAGTAGAAGGCTCATCTCTTATCGGCATTAGTACACTATATTTTTACCTTTTATGCATTACATATTCACCAAGGGGAATCACCTTGGCATAGGTAGGCTTGGCTAAAACTAGTTTAGCCTTTTCACGATTATCTGTCATCATAGCCTCCTTCTTCTCCTTCAAGGTTTGCATTAAATCCTCAAAATAAACTACCAAAAACTTGATCTTTTCTTCAAAAGGATGAAAGCTAACCAAGGGATCATAACTGCTGTCAAAATGGTGAATGAAATCCAAGGTTTTCTTGAAGGCTATCCATTTTTACTTCCTGACTTCTTGCTCATCTAAATTGAACTCATTCCTTATTAAATCCTCAGGGAAGTGAAACTGGTGGGCCTTACCTACACATCTAGCCCTCTTCTTAAACATGTTGTTAAAGAAATCCTCTAGATCAGCAAACCTTGCCATTGCAGTAGATAACCTATATGGCTGAAAGAAATCATCAAAATGTGTCCAACCACCCTTGTTGATTACAAACTGATGTACTAAGGTAACAGTTGGGAAAATTGTTCCCTTCCCATTATTTGTCAATTATGCTTCCTGCAGGCCTCCAATTTGTCTCAGGAGCTCAGCAATTCCTATCTTCAAAGGGACTTGATAGGGTAGCAAATATGGAGTTCTTCTAAAACCATAAACTCTAAATACACTAGAAACTGGGTACAATTATATATCACCCTAGTTGTGTACAATTTTGATGTCTTTAGCAAATTCTTTAGGCCTAAGGAATTCAAGGAGAGTTTTAGGAGTCCTAGGGTTTTGTGGGCACAAAAGGATTCTAAGCCTAGATGCAAAACATCTATCAAAATTTAACTTGCATCTTCTCTATCCCAAGACAAAAATGTGCTCCATAACTAAACAGACATCTCCTCTCCATCTATTTCCTTGAGCAAGTCCATTTCACTAGCTAAATATTCAACACCTTTGAATAAAAAAATGTGCATGAGGAGAGAATACCATCCAAAATCTCTATCCACTTTAGCATTCTTTATCCCTATCAATCCCTCATGAATGGCATCAGTGAGATAAGGTGCAAAATCAAAAGTCACTACCAGAGATGGGTTCAAAATTTGTGCTATCATGAGCATATAGTGGGTTGGCATGGTAGTTTCCGCATCTTCCCCAAGAATTTGACATAAGGACCAATACATTCCCTTAGCCCTCAAAGTAAATAAATTTAAGGAGAAAGGTTCCATGGTGCTCAGGCCTACTACTATCAGTCCTCCTATTTTGGCAAAGAATTCCTTCAAGGGGTTATTTCTAAGGTGATCTCTCTGTGCCTCATAGACCTTCACTAGCATTTCAAAATTGATAGGCTCCAAATAATTTGACACCTCACTAAGTCAGAAAAATCTCTTGATCTCATCATCAGTTATTTTAATTTGAGACCCACCATTTAAATTCCTCATAGTCCTGGTATTGGGATCACAATTGTTTGCAATTTGGGTTAACAAGTCCATGTCCATGAAAACCCCGGGGACTATAAGCTTCCCAACATCTAGCTCCCATATGCTATTAATTGGAGCAGGGCAATTTCACTGACTGAACCCCACTTTGAAGAGTCCCAAGCCTGCCATTCCTATCTAGGCATCTCTCAACTAGTTCCCTTTATCATATAGACCATCGCCAATTCTCAGGTGGGGAGACTTAGGCACCAATTCCTTTATTTTAGTTGAACTATTAGTGGACTGAGTTAATTTCTCAAGAAAATCATCACAAATGGCTCTCTCTTGATAATCAACCTTCCCTCTAAATTCTCTTCATTGTGCCATCTCAGAATTATACTTATTTCAATGGAATTTCAAATAGACTCTTTGGACATTCAAACATCTAGTGACACCAAGCAAACTATAATTGTTAAACAATTGCAAGAAACTTACTTGTTGCTTGAGAAATTTTGCCCTATGCACTAGGTCTTTTGCAAGGTTCCTTGAACGCATGCAAAAAGATTCAACTCATGTAAGGATTATTACAGCAACTCAACATTAATTAGAGTCAATTAAGCCACATGCTTTAGCAATTAATTCATAAATCGAATTCAAATATTGGCTCCAACGGACAACAAAATTTCTCTAAGTGTTTTTCCTTTTGTCATTGGTTCACGGTGCTTAATAGTCAAGCTTCTCCTCATAGAGGTTCAAAGATAGCCATGAGATCATGTAAAACTTGCATGTCCTTTACATTACCTAATTCGTCCTCTTTAGACTGGGTCCCACCACCTTTTCGCTGTTTCCCAAAGGTTAACTTTCTTGCTATTTCCCTTTGCGACACAATGACTTCCATCAGATCAAAAACTAATTGTTCAATCTTTATTTTCCACTATGACTGTTTGCCTTTACAACTGACTTTAACTTCCACTGCTAGTGGTTTGTCACTTTTTCACGAAGGGTAACCTTCGTGCACCTTCGCATTGTGAATCAGCGACAACCGCTGATCATCTTCAAACGTGCCCTATCATTAACTACCTTAGCCTTCAAAGTGGGCCCCTTATGTAAATCCACTCACCTGCACACTTCCACCAGATGTCTCTACGTGTCTGTCACTTATTCGCTCAAGAAATCTGCCAGGCTCCTCATTCTAACCACCACGTGTCTCACCGAACCAGGAATTCCATCAACACTACTACTTTATTAAATAGACCAATTGAAAATCCATTTGGAGCCACGCATCCTGTCGACAGATCACTCTCTTCTTCATCTACACATCTAGTTGTCTTGCCACCTAACCTTCCACGTAACAACCCCTTCATCTGCCACCAAACAGCCAACTCATTGGTTGCTTTTTCATGAAGGGTAACCTTCGTGCACCTTCGAATAGAAAACCAACGATAGTCATCCAATCATCTGCAACCTTCTCAATCTTTAACTTGATAACTGCTTACCTATCGGGCCCACTACCTTTTCACTATTTCATGATGGGTAACTTTCATGCCACTTTGAATAGCGAATCAGTGACAGTCATCCGATCATTTTTAAGATGCGCGATCTTTAATTTACTTTTTCCGCACGTGGTTTTTCATTGTTTTGCGAAGGGTAACCTTCATGCACCTTCACATTGCCAACCAATGATAATCATCAGATCAATAGGAACTTGTATGAGCATTACAAAACCTGGCAAACAAATAAAAGGGAAATAAAACTTAGGAAAAAAGCGACAAGTCAATAAAATATTATAACCTGCCTAGGCCAAGACTTTAAAAGGGGCCCCCCTTCTAATGATAGACGGACCCTTCCACTTAAGTGGAAAAAGGTAACGAGGAAACATAGGTGAAAGGCCTGCATAATGAAAAATTAAAATTGCAAAACCCTGAACCCTCAAAACTTCAACCCTTAGAAATGAATATAACTCTGAAAACCTGAAAAATTTTAGGGATTGCAAGGAAAAACTCCCAATACTCAAAATACTGACAACGCTATTGAACCAATATCATCATTAAAAGGATATTATTCTTTGAATCAACACCTCATCACACCTCACTTCAAAGAGGGGCAAAATGTATGCACCTAAAAATGGTCTGAAGATAATTATTTAAATAAGAAATTATTTAATTAATCCCCTTTCCTAATTTAATTGAATTTGTTAGCAATTTGATTAAATTCTCCCTTTCATCTACTTATTAATAAATCTAAGGATTTATTTAATAGGTTCATTTCAATAGTCCCCTTTGATTAATTTAATTCAAATTAATTAATCATCCCCCCATTTCAATCTATTCTTCTAATCCTCTAATTAATTAAAACAAATCAATTTATGAGTTGTTGAAAATTAATTAGTCTTTTCCTATTATTTGAACTTTTAAATTCAACCACATGTCTCCTCTCTTGGACACTTGCCCTCTCATGAGCAAGGCTCCTTGACACTTTTCACCATAGAGATGACAAGTGTCCCTTCCTCCAACCTCTTCTCCAACCTCCTCCAATTTCACCCTTGATATCTTCAGACTCAATCTTGACCGTTGATTCCTACCACCTCATTCCTAGCCTTGGAAATCCTATAAATATTCCCCATTTTGGAGCACAAAGGATCCCATCACATTATCAATTTAGGCATTGTTACTATAGTCATATCATTTGAGAATTATTGTTATAGGCAATTGCATTAGCTTAATTTGATCATTTTCTAGCATAATTGTTGAATCATGTAACTTGATGGTATGATGAAAGAATAAGTATCTCATAGAATACTGAGAGGGGGGCGGTGAATCGGTATACTGAACAAATTGATACAAAGTTCCCAAACTCAAATTTAATTACACAGAGAAAACATATCTCAGTCAAGATCAATATTCATAAGAATACTTGACATCAACTAATTTGACTGTTATGACAACTTAACAATAAACAACTTTAATCTTGTAAACATCAACAATGCTTAATCATAACTCAACATATTCATCTCTCAATGCTTCTAGCTATCATGCCTTATCAGAAGTTAATCAAATCAACAAATAAGATCATAAATACAAAAACATTCACCACTTAACACAAATGTTTATACGTGGAAAACCCAAATAGGTAAAAACCATGGTGAGATGAGACTCACAAGGATAGCTATCTGAACTCTTCTAAAGTTTCCCCTATTAGGAGCCAAGCCTGTTAATTCTTTACAATAAGTCATGTTAGAAACTAATTCCGGTTAGGAATCACCCGGTTAAGGGATTTACAAATATGCCTTGATGAAAAGAACAATACCCTATTAGGAGTAACCTCGCTGGAGGATTTAAGAATCCAAGCCGATGGACCACCTTGTTAGAGGATTTAATGAGTAACCAAGCTTATTAGAGCTTACCCGGTTAAGGGATTTCACTTATGTTGTAATTGTTAGAAAAAAATAGGTTTTCTTGATCTGTCTGAATAGCACTACATTTGCTTGATCAGATCCTTTTAAGCTTCAATCTGCCTTCACTCAAAGTGCAGATCCATTCACTAGTTAGGCAAATAAACACTCAACAGGTTTTCTACCAATCTTGCCAACAACCTTTACAAACAATTTCATCGACATTAAATACAAATCAATTAGGTCGATAACACAACAAAAACCTAGTTCTCATCATCAAGATTACAAACAACTCAGTACAATCTTGACTCTTAGAAATCATGACAATCTCTTCACATTCTTAAAGAAAATTCCAACCTCTCCATGATCACCGCTCCATTGGACTTTGTAACTCATCATGTGTTGTGTATTAGATGCAATCCACTTTGCTCCTTCCCTAGACAATAACCAAACGCGCCAAAACAATTTGAACTTATCCTCATACAATGATCACACGTGTCTCCATCATTACTGCTCATCAGATAATAAACCAACAAACTTGATCGGTTAGGGTTTAACAACTGTTAGGGTTTACTGGTTACAATGCATAGAAAGGTTTAACCCTTTACACCGGTTTATCGGTTCAACTCACAAATTTACCATACCAGTCTACAACATCTTCCACAAATCTCTTCTTACTAGTTACTAGCCAATATCAAAAACAACAATATCAGCAATAACATGAATACCATTACCGGTTCAATTGACATCAATTACAACATATCATTAATGCAATCTCTATGCAAAATGCCAGCAAACTCAAAATTCCAACAATCTCCCCCTTTGGCATTAATGGCAATACAAATATCAACATCTTTGATTGCTACTGAGATTGGTGAATAGGAATCCTAGTTTACATTACCATGTATTCACCTTACTATGTCTATCTTCAAGCCACCGCTGGTTCACCTAATCAGACACATAATTATTCTCCTTAATCACATAATTCTTTTCCCCCTCTGATAGAAATGCCAAAGTAAAAGTAAAAACATGTAATTCTGCTCTCACTGTGCATCAACATCATTCTAGAACTTGATGCTTCCCTTGTGGAATACATCCACTTCTTCATCAATCCATGTAAGATTCTACAAGTAATTTAGGGATTGATGCAATCCACATCATGTTCAACTAACTTCATGAAGAGGGACAACCCCCAATTGACTTCTAAGATACTTGAAAGTGGTCTTAGGTAGAGGTTTGGCAAAGATATTTGCAAGCTGCTCCTTGGTAGAAACATGCTCCAAGATAACATCTTTACTTTGAACTTTTTCCCTCAAGAAGTGATACTTCAATTCAATGTGCTTAGTCCTTGTGTGCAAAATAGGATTTTTAGAAATGTTTATTGCACTTGTATTATCACACAAAATCTTTATTGGTTCTGTTTTATCTTCAAACCTTTGAAAATGTGCCTCATCCACATAGCTTGTGTGCAATTCATATAAGCTACAACATACTCAACTTTAGAAGTAGAATGTAAAGTACAACTCTACTTTTTACTACTCCATGAAACTAGCCTTCCTCCTAGAAAGCATGCTCCACCAATAGTACTCTTTTGGTCATCAATATTTCCTACCCAATCAGCATATGTGTATGCCTTCAAGTCAAAATTTCCATCATATGGATACTATAACCCATAGTCAACAATACCTTTCAGATATCTAAAAATTCTCTTGGTTGTCATCAGATGTGCCTCCTTTGGATTCTTCTAAAATCTAGCAACAATACCAACTGCATGGGCAATATCTGGTCGACTGTGAACAACAAAATATAATTTCCCAATCATTGACCTATATTCCTTTTCATCTATAGTCTTAGATGCATCTTCCTTGGACAACTTACAACCTGTAACTATTGGGGTTCCAACTAGTTTACAGTCACTCATACCAAAAGTCTTCAAAACCTCTTTCACATACTTGGATTGAGTAATGAAAATACCATTCTTCATTTGTTGTATATGTAAGTGTTGGCATTATGAGAACTGGCATGAGCCTTGTGTAAACTAGCATGAAGACATAATGATATTGTATGTTGTCATTGATGTCAATATGAGATAAGAGAAGAAAGAGATACTGGCATATGTGTGAACCGGTATATGCCTAAGTGAAGTGACACATTTGTTCAAAGTGAACCTGCATGCAGTTATGGGAACTGGCACATGAAGCACTGTATGACTACCAGTTGGTAAGGCAGCTTCCACTTCGGGGTTTCCAGTTGGAGTATCTCAAGTCTGTGTGACTCAATCGGTGATCTTTGTGTGATGAGTCAGTAGTATGATGGACGACAGATCGTGTTGCCACGTAAGCTCTGTACGCATGAAGGATCTTGCATGAAGAATACTATTCCTATCTACCTCGGGAATGTGCGAAGTTTGTCAAATAGTGATAACGTGTGATGGATTATCAGCTGCCATGAAAGCAGTGGATAATGGACGATGGAGAATGTCTTGAGATCGACTCAAGACTGGTGCATTCAATGTAGTATGTTTCAACGGTCAGGATCAAACCATTTGAATTGCTCAACCTAACAAGTTTAGGGTTTAGGGTTTTTACTACCGACCTGTATGTTCCCTATAAGGTCGATGTTAGGTTTCTATCTAAAGTTGTTGGCAAAAAGTAGTGAGTGTGTATCCAACGAAAGTGATACAAGATTCTTGCCAGACCATAAGAGAAAAGAGATACCTGCAAAGTGTATGTGCAGAAGGAGAAGAGGAGCCTAAATGGATTTGTATTAGTATTAAGTACTGTTAACAGATCATTGTAATACCTATTGATCTCTAACCACTTCAACAGTTGCAAAATCCCCTAACAGGGTAGCCTTAACTGGCTTGATTCAAAATCCCTTAAATCGGGTGGTCTTAATTGGCTTGCTATAAATCCCTTAACCGGGTAACTCGAAGCTAATGAGTTCTGAGAAGCTAGAAAATATTAGGAGATCCTTTTAGCTATTGAGTTCTTAAAATCCTCTAACAAGGTGACCCTACCAGGTTTAACCCTTAACCGGGTATTCCTTAACTAGGTGATCCCTAACATGATCGGTTCCTACCAGAACCTATTGTAATGTTCTTAACCGGACAAGGCTCCTAACAGAGTGGACTTCTAAAGAGTTCAAAAAGTAGCTTGTGGGTATTCATCCCCACCATGGTTTTTCCCAGTTGGGTTTCCACATGAAAAATATGTGTGTCATGTGAAATGCTTTTGTCTTGTGATGCTTTGTTTTATTTGTTATGCAAATGAAGTTTCTATGTTTTATGCCTGTCTATAAAATATATTGAACTCACGGTTGTGAAGATTTGATGGTTAGGTCTACTAGTTCATGCATGAGAATATTATGATAATGTGGTATTGAGCTAAGAGAAAAGCTTAGTAAGTGACCGGTTCATGACTGATTGAGTTATTCTGGATGCTACTGGTTGCACTCTATTTTGCCGGTATCTCTGTTTATCAGTCATTGAGAGTGGTTGTTGTCAAATCGGTTTTGAACTGTATTTGTGTCTGTACTGATTCACCCCCCCCCTCTCAGTACTGGTTTGGTACTAGTGGTTCATCATTCAGTTATCAATTGGTATTAGAGACCTCTAGGTCCTCTGTGTTGTAAGCTTAACCGCTTGAGGAAAAGATCCTAGCCAAATGATGAAGAGGGAAGGTCCAAAGTTCAACAGGGAAAAATTTGGTATATGGAAATACAGGATGAAGATATTCATAAGAAGTATGGGTGTTCAACACTGGAGTTATGTTGAAAATGTATATGTTGTTCCTAGCGGTACTCTCACTGATGACCAAAAGAGAGAGATACAAGAAAATGGGCAAGTCATGGAAGCCCTCATCAGTAGTCTATCTGACATTGAGTTTATTGATGTTTAGGACAAGGCAAATCCCAAATAAGTATCGGATGCTCTTGAAAATATCTATGGTGGTGATGAGCATGTAAAACAGGCTAAGGAAGAGAGCTTGAGAGGAAAGTTTGAAGACATGAGAATGGTTGAAGGAGAGACCATTCAGTAGTATGGAATAAGAATCAAAATAGTTGTTGGAGAAATAAAGAGTGCAGGTGGCAAAATAGAAGATTCCACTATGGTAAGTAAAGTCCTGAGATCCCTGTTGTCGGTCAGTGCAATAAGGGTTGCTGCTATTTAGGAGACGAGATCAATAGACAAGTCTAAGGCATCCTTGGACTCCATCATAGCCAAGTTGACAACCTATGAGCTAAATAGCTTTGATGGTAGTGTTCAAAAGTCAGAATCAGCTTTTAAAGCTTTTGCTATACCATCCAGAAAAGGAAAAGAGGCTAGCACTAATGGGGAACCTAGTCAGAATAGAGAGATGAAGGATGAAGAGTTTTTGATGGAATTTGAAGCTCTTCTGGCCAGGAGATTCCCAAAAGGAACTGGTAAATACAAAGGTAAACTACCTTTGAAATTTTTCTCCTACAACCGGATAGGACATATTGCTATGAACTATCCTAATAGTGACAACAAGGACAAATCGGAAAGGTTCAAGAAATTCAAAGGAGGAAACCAAAGAAATTGTTTTGTGGCAGTTGATGAAGGTGTCACAGATGAGGAATCTGAAGATGAAGAAAATGAAGACATTGTGTTCATTGTTGTAAAGGAATATGTGACAGACAAGAAGGCTCTTGTCTCCTGGTTTGATGATTCCAATGAGTGGATCATTGATAGTGGTTGCTCTCACCATATGACTGGTGACCAAAGCAAGTTTCTATCATTAGAAGAGTATGATGGTGGTGTGGTTTTCTTTGGCAATGATGCACCATGCATGGTCAAAGGAAGAGGGTCCATCTCCTTGAATGGAAAGAGTAGTGCTGACAATGTGTATTGGGTTGATGGTCTCAGACACAACCTTCTAAGTGTTGCCCAGTTAAATGACAGTGGACTCACTCTGCAATTCAAGAATGGAGTTTGCAGAATCAAAGGTAAAGATGTTAAATTGGTAGCCACCGGCATGCAAACTAAAGGTAACCTATTTCATCTAAATGCTAATATAAGTACATGTCTTATGGCTAAGCTTGATGATAGCTGGATATGGCATAGGAGATTCTGCCATGTGAACTTTGACAACATTGTGAAGGCTAGTAAGATCAAGGCAGTTAGAGGGTTGCCGGTGCTGAGAAAACCGAATAATACCTTGTGTAGAGAATGTCAATTGGGTAAAATGTCTTCCTCAAATTTTAAAGGTAAATCTTTCACTGCTGACAACTTGCTTGATCTTGTGCATACTGATTTATGTGGTCCTATGAAAACTAGAAGTGTGCAGGGTGATAGGTACTTCATGATTCTCACTGATGACTGCTCAAGAATGATGTGGGTCACATTCTTGAAAGACAAGTCTAAAGCTTTTGGGAAATTCAAAGCTTTCAAAGCATTAGTGGAAAAGGAAAGCGGTAAAAGGATCAAGTGTCTCAGAACTGATCAAGGAGGGGAATCCACTTCCAGTGAACTCAACAAGTACTGTGAAGAATTTGGCATCAAGAGACAGCTGTCTGCCCCCCAGACTCCACAACAGAATGGCCTAGAAGAGAGGAATAACCAGACTATGGTTGAAGCAGCTAGAACTATGTTGATCCAAGGAAAGGTTGCTCACACCTTTTGGAGAGAAGCGGTGAGCACTGCAGTTTACACTATGAACCGGGTACTCATCAAAAAGGGCAAGGACAAAACTCCTTATGAGTATTGGACCGGTAAGACCCCTATGGTAAATTATTTTAAGGTCTTTGGTAGCAAATGTTACATCAAGAGGAGTGAAAATCAGGGCAAATTTGAAGCTAAATGTGATGAAGGAATATTAATAGGATATTTTACCAAGAGTAAAGCTTTCAAGTGCTACAACAATAGGACTCAAAGAATTATGGAAAGAATCAATGTAAGAGTTGATGAATCCTTTGAGAAGACTGAGAAAACCGGAAGTGAGAAAGTTGTAAATGAATTGGTTGCAACCTTCTGGGAACCGGTTGTCAGTCAAGCAAGCACCAGTAACAGTGTTCCTGAACCGGTGAATGTTGATACTGATGAAGATAAGGATGAAGAAGAAAAGCAAGAAGAACCAATTAAGACCATTCCTCGGTATGTCAAGTTGAATCATGATCCCAAGTAGATCATAGGTGATAAGGATGCAAGAATCCTTACCAAAAGAAAGATCAGAGAAAACTTATGCATGATCTCTGAATTTGAGCCTAAATCATTCAAAGAGGCTCATAATGATAAAGACTGGATCAAGGCAATGGAAGAAGAACTTGACCAGATAGAGAAAAATGGTACATGGTCCTTCGTACCCAAACCAGAGCATAAGAATGTCAGTGGCACCAAATGGGTGTTTAGAAATAAGTTGAATGAGGATGGCACAGTGATTAGGAATAAAGCCAGACTGGTATGCAAAGGATATGCTCAAGAAGAAGGTGAAGACTATGGGGAAACCTTTGTTCCTGTAGCCAGATTGGAAGGAGTTCGTATGCTTCTTGCATATGCAGCTTTTAAGAGATTCAAGGTGTATCAAATGGATGTAAAATCTGCATTCCTAAATGGTGTACTTGAAGAGGATGTATATATTGAGCAACCAGATGGATTTACCCTATCTGAAGACAGTGACATGGTATTTAGGCTACACAAAGCATTATATGGTCTAAAGCAAGCACCTAGGGCATGGTATGAGTGCCTACATTCCCATCTTGTGAAGATTGGATTTGAGAGAACAAGTGAAGATAGTAATATCTACTTGAAGTTTGAAGAAGATCAGATCCCAATCTGTGAAGTCTTTGTTGATGACATCATCTTTGGTGGAGATGACAAGATGAGTCATGAGTTTGCTGATGAGATGAAGAAAGAGTTTGAAATGTCACTCATAGGGGAGATTAAGTTTTTCATTAGACTACAGATCCAACAGATGAAAGATGGAATCTTCATCTCTCAGTCCAAATATGTCAAAGAGGTGTTGAAGACTTTTGGCATGGAAGATAGCAAACCGGTTGGTACACCGATGGTGACCGGTTGCAAATTGACAAAGGAAGATGATTCCGCACTGGTTGATGAGAAGGAATACCGATCAATGATTGGTAAGTTGCACTATGTAGTGCATAGCAGACCAGATATTGCACATGCAGTTGGCATCACTGCAAGGTTCTAGAAGAGTCCAAGAGAATCTCACTTGAGTGCAGTCAAATGGATTCTTAGGTATCTGAAGGGAACAATTGACTATGGATTGTGGTACCCATACAACAATAATTTCAATCTGAAAGTATTCATAGATGCTGATTGGGCCGGTAATGTGGATGACTAGAAGAGCACAACCGGTGGTGCATTCTTTCTCAATGGTAGACTGGTCTCATGGATGAGTAAAAAGCAGAGTTGCATCTCTTAGTCTACAGCAGAAGCAGAGTATGTTGTAGCTTTCATGAACTGTACTCAGGCAATCTAGATGAAGCATGTACTGGAAGGCTTCAAGATCCCTGTACCTGAACCGGTAAGTATATTCTGTGATAACACAAGTGTTATCAATATATCAAAGAATCTAGTTTTACAATCTAGAACCAAGCATTTTGAACTTAAGTATCATTTCTTGAGGGAAAAGGTTCAGAATAAAGAGATTGCACTGGAGCATGTGTCCAGTAAGGAGCAGTTAGTAGAAATATTCACCAAGCCTCTCCCAAAGACAACATTTGTGCATTTGAGAGGTGAATTAGGGGTATTGCCCCTTCAGGAGGTGAACTAAAAGTGGTAGTTCCACATCAGTCAGGTACTGGATAGACAAATATTTGGTTGATCATTGTGTTTAAGGATGCTACTCCTCAGGGGGAGCAGCATAAGGAAACAGTGGTGATTCTACCTCCACTTTGGCATTGTTGTCAAAGGGGGAGAAGAAGTGAAACGAAAAGACATCTGAAGCAACTAGGGAGAAGATGTGAAGCAGAGAAGATATCTTTTGTATATTGCCATCAATGCCAAAGGGGGAGATTGTTGGCATTATGAGAACCGGCATGAGCCTTATGTAAACTGGCATGAAGACATAATGATATTGTATGTTGTCATTGATGTTACTATGAGATAAGAGAAGAAAGAGATACCGACATATGTGTGAACCGGTATATGCCTAAGTGAAGCAGCACATTTGTTCAAAGTGAACTGGCATACAGTTATGGGAACTGACACATAGAAGCACTGTATGACTACCAGTTGGTAAGGCAGCTTCCACTTTGGGGTTTCTAGTTGGAGTATCTCAAGTCTGTGTGACTCAATCGGTGATCTTTGTGTGATGAGTCAGTAGTATGATGGAGGACAGATCATGTTGCCACGTAAGCTCTATGCACGTGAAGGATCTTGCATGAAGAAGACTATTCCTATCTACCTCGGAAATGTACGAAGTCTATCAAATAGTGATAACACGTGATGGGTTATCAGCCGCCATGAAAATGGTGGATAATGGACGATGGAGAATGTCTTGAGATCGACTCAAGACTGGTGCATTCAATGTAGTATGTTTCAACGGTCAGGATCAAATCGTTTGAATTGCTCAACCTAATAGGTTTAGGGTTTACGGTTTTTGCTACCAACCTGTATGTTCCCTATAAGGTCGATGTTGGGTTTCTATCTAAAGTTGTTGGCAAAAAGTAGTGAGTGTGTATCCAATGAAAGTGATACAAGATTCTTGCCAGACCATAGGAGAAAAGAGATACCTGCAAAGTGTATGTGCAGAAGGAGAAGAGGAGCCTAAACGGATCTGTATTAGTATTAAGTACTGTTAATAGATCATTGTAATACCTGTTGATCTCTAACCACTTCAACAGTTGCAAAATCCCCTAACAAGGTAGCCTTAACTGGCTTGATTCAAAATCCGTTAAATTGGGTGGTCTTAATCGGCTTGCTGTAAATCCCTTAACCAGGTAACTCGAAGCTAATGAGTTCTGAGAAGTTAGAAAAGCTTAGGAGATCCTTTCAGCTATTGAGTTCTTAAAATCCTCTAACAAGGTGACCCTACCGGGTTTAACCCTTAACCGGGTGATCCCTAACAGGATCGGTTCCTACCAAAACCTATTGTAATGTTCTTAACCAGACAAGGCTCCTAACAGAGCGAATTTCTAAAGAGTTCAAAAAGTAGCTTGTGGGTATTCATCCCCACCGTGGTTTTTCCCAGTTGGGTTTCCACGTGAAAAATATGTGTGTCATGTGAAATGCTTTTGTCTTGTGATGCTTTGTTTTATCTGTTATGCACATGAAGTTTCTATGTTTTATACCTGTCTATAAAACATATTGAACTCACTAGTGTGAAGATTTTATGGTTAGGTCTACTATTTCATGCATGAGAATATTATGATAATGTGGTATTGAGCTAAGAGAAAAGCTAAGTAAGTGACCGGTTCATGACTGATTGAGTTATTCTGGATGCTACCGGTTGCATTCTGTTTTACCGGTATCTCTGTTTATCAGTCATTGAGAGTGGTTGCTGTCAAACCAATTTTGAACTGTATTTGTGTCTCTACTGATTCACCCCACCCTCTCAGTACTGGTTTGGTACTAGTGGTTCATCATTGAGTTATCAGTAAGCCTATGAAATTATTTATTTCCCCTACTAATGACATCTCAAACTCATTCTTCATTTCATCTGCAAAACAGTTACTCATGTCATCATTACCTCCAAATATAATGTCATCAACAAATACTTCACTAACCAATATTTCATCTCCTTCAGGCTTGAGATAAATATTGTTGTCATCACTAGTTCTAGCAAAGCCTATCTTCATTAGATGAGTATGAATCCATTCATACCATGCTTTGGGTGCTTGATTTAATTCATCCAAAGCTTTATGCAATTTTCATACCATGTCTTCCTTATCTGTCAATGCATAACCATCAAGTTGCTCTATATAAACCTCTTCTTCCAATACAAACATTGAAAATCCTACAGAGTTAGAGCAATCGGATGATAAAATAGATAAACCAGTTGAGATACTGGCAGTGGACAGTACAGAGGTGCATACTGAGAAACAGGTAGTGAATACCACAAAGACATCATCAGAGAAACCGGAAGTAGAGAGCACAGTGAAACCCACTAAGGTACAGGTTAAGAAACAAGGAGAGAAAAAGGTTGAGTCACAGGTTCATGCAGAGACAGTGCCACTGGCAACAAGTGAGAAGCATATGCCTTTGCTGATAGAAATGTAGACACAAACTGACCTACTAGAGGTCAATACAAGCAAAGAGGTTACTCACACCAGTGGAATGCAGATTGTTAAGGTAGTTGGACAATCATCTGGTTCTTCCATGACATAATTTAGACCAACTAATGTGACATTGATATTGTTCGATTCAATTAAGAAAATCACATATTGTAATGCACTAGCATATAAAGATATTGATAATACCATTCCTATTCTAAAATTGATTGCACCCAAGTGCAATGTGGACAATAAAGGTTCTTTAAGTCAATTAGACACATTGTCTAAGTATTGTAGACACCTAAAAATGGTCAACGCTTGCGGAGTCATACTTTAACATTTGCGCATTGCCTCATTTTAGGTTTTTGCGTTGCATTAACATTTCTCCTATGTCATGCACTTGGTTTTTATCATTTGCAAGCATTGATTCATTCTTCTACATTCTTCATTCATCTCGCTCTCGAATTTGGTCTTGTCGACAACAATCTTCAATCATGATTTTGGTCGATCTTTGTCCTTTTGTCAATCTTGTCATATTGCGATCGATTCGTCATCGATCCTTGTCCTTTCCAATCATGTCAATTTGGTCAATTTGTCATTGATTTTTGTCAACCAGTCTAAATCAAATCATTTATCAACACTGTTCATTTATCAATTCAAAATCATGATCGAATCGATATTAACTATCCTTTGTCAAGATCTAATTGTCATCCTTGCATTTCTTCTAAGGTTTTATGATTTATTCATTTAACCTAATTTGTCATTTTCTTCCTTTAGGATTAATAAATTACTTATTTATCCTAAGTCTTCTCATTACAATTAAATATTCATTTAATTGGCTAATTATTCCTCTTTGTGAATGAATTAATTAATAAATGAAAAATTATTGATTAATTTACCTAATTTCTAATTTCCTATTTTCATTATTTCTAATTCTTAAATTCCACCTATTTTCTAATTTCCTAATTGCAATTTCCACCTAATTATCTTGTCTCTAGTTCTCCCTATTTGTATGCTTCATGCGTCATACTCTTGACATAGCAATTTGTCATAGAGTTTTGTCTTGACATAGAAATTTGTCATAAAATCTGTCATAAGCCTCTTTGCATAGCAACATGTCATAACTTTGCTATTATTGATTTGAATTTCTATTCGAATCTATTTCATGCTAATTTGTCCATTTGTCCAATTTCTCTATAACTTGGATGATTTTCAATCAAACCTAATCCGAATTTCTATCAAATTACGGAACTTACGCTTCTAGTACTCTTGAGCTTTTCATCAATCTTGCTTTCAATTGTGTGAACACTTGTAGGTGAGATCCACAAACCCATTGAAGAGGAAAGAACAACAATGGAGCCGCATGGAAGAAGCATATGGTTTGCATGATATTTTCTTTTAAATGCTTTGTTTTCATACCTCTATTGAATGTACTTAGAATTAGGTTCATTTGCAATGAATGTTCTTTTGATTAAGTTATCATGTCTTGTGTTTTGATTGATTGATCTACTTGTTGTGATGATTTCCTATTTTCTACGCTACATTAACTGGTGAACCCGACGTGAACACTAACCTTCTAACCCTTTTACTATGTTTTGGAGTGCTTCTAAGTTGATTTTGCAGGTCAAAAACCCAAAAACAGGGCCGTGCAGTGCATTCTGGACACTTCTGCGCTTGTGTGAAGCATTCTGTGCCTGTGTTGAAACATCTTGCACCTGTGTTGAGACATTTTGTGCTTGTGTTAGACATCTTGCGCCTGTGTCATGACTTCTGCGCCTGTGTAAAGTCCAGATCAGAGGTGAAAAATGCAGTTTTTACTTGAAAATTTTTATATGTTTTAGTAAATTGCAATTTTGAGGGTCTTCGGTGCATTTGTGGACAAATATGGTGCCGGAAACACAATGAGACATCATTGAATGTTTCCAAAATTTGGTTCTAGATTATTTGAATACCTTTCCAATGCATCAAACGGTTTGTAATTCGGAGCTAGGATGAGAAAGTTATGCCTTCTCAAAGTGGACTGAAATTGTAATCTGGTTTTCATAAATCAGATCATCTGTGCTTTGGATTTTGGTACTAATTATCTGTGTAGGATCTTGGCATACGCATGACAAAGACTACAAATCAAACTACTAACATGTTTTGTGCAGATTCGATGGTCAAAGACAACAAATCAAACCTCTAACTTGGGTTTTGCAGGTTGCCTTGGAGAAACAACCAAATTGTGTGTTTTAGATTTTTAATTAGGCACTTAGTGATTTATAAATAGGTGGGAATGAACATTTGTTTGCTTTGATTTGTTAAGTATGACATTGGAGTAGGAGAGTATGCTCTCATCCTTCTTAGGGTGATCAGAAACCCAGATCTTCGATACCATGCTTGTGTTGTTGATTGAGTGTCTCCATTAGAGGGCCTGCCTTCCTGACCACTTTGCTTTTGCAAGCAAGTGATAATCGTGAGAAGGGAACGACCCAAAGTGAGTACGGCTAGAATTCCTTGGCATTCTAACTCACTATAAACAAATACCTGATGAGCGAAAGCTTTGAAGGAAGTGTTACGTGGGAATTGTAGTTACTTGGGAAGTGATGACCCTTGGACTCTTTCTCATATCAACATCTAAGTAGGGCCTCTTGGTCTAAATCATGCTTGCGCGACTACATTTGTTTGGTATCTTGATGGGCTTAATGTCTCAATCATGCTTGCATGACATCAAGGAGTAATGCTTAACAGAAATCCTTACTACATACCTTGTTTTTAGAGGCCAAAAACCCTTCTAGTTGCTTGAGAAGGACAAATTCGGATACTTGGAAGAGATACTAAGTTTTCCATGGGGAGATTTCCATGGGGACTGATGCTTGGCTGCCCTGAGAAGTGAGTTCCATGGAGGGGAGCCCGTGGGGTCAAGCATCTATGTATTCTCCTTGAATCCCATAATGAGTCTACCTCTCAAGTACCTAATGTCTTTGCCTACCATAAGGAATGTGGAAATGAGCATGATTGTCTTGAGTCTGAGTTATAACATCTTGTATTCTTTGATTGTCAAAAGTTGAATGTTATCCCATTTCAAGAGCAAAGCAAATTGATATAACATAAGATTAAGCACAAGAGACATTCATCCAACAAAAATTCAGCAAGATTCAAAGATCATATTCCTAAAGCATGGTTATCCAACATTGTTCAAAAACTTGTCTCAACATTTATGTCACTTACATTTAGGTTCATCCTAGGTTGCATTTTGCAAAGTCATTGTCAAATATCAAGGTTAGGTTTCACCTAAGTCATAATCCTTTTGCATATTAATAAGAGTCATCCATTTGCATATGTCCTCTTGCATTAAAGTCATACCGTTGTCATACTTTGCATACCCTAAGTCTCTTCATTAAGCTTAAGTCATTATCATATCATATTAAGGTCACTTGCATATTAATTGTCCTTTTGCATATAGTGTCAAAGCTAGGTCTTGTCATACTTGAGTAATCCAAATCTTTGATAAACCCTAAGTCATTGTTAGGAAGTCTAGATCTTATCAAACCCTTTTGTCCTTTTGTCATCAATATCATTTCATCAAACCTAGCTTAGTATCCAAGCATATAGGGGAGACATTGTCATTTTGTCCTTTTGTCACTTGGTCCTTTTGTCCTTTGAGGTCTAGACATCATTTCAATTTCCTAAGGGTCTCTTTTAGATCTGCATTCCAAAAAGTTTGTCAAAATCTTGAAAAACAACCAAAAACATAGATTGCACTCTTGCCATAGATTGCATTTTCATTCATTTAGTTTGCACTTAGTTGCATATCATATATCATCCTTGAAAAATTCCAAAAATATTGCATTTGCGTAGTGACATGTCTATTGAAACAAGGTTCCAAGCACCAATGATGCAACAAAGTTTGACATATCAACCGACAATGCAATCAAATTTTAATCCAATGCAATCACAATTCTATCCAACCCAACAACAAGGCAATATTGATCAAACTTTTTATGATGAAACAAGTCTCCAAATACAAAAACTAGAGGAGAAACTAGCTCAAGAAAATGAGATATTGGAACAAAGAGTGAAAAACATTCAGAAAATTAGATCACAAATGTCTAAAGTGTTTCAAAAATTTCCAGGTCAAAATCCAAAGATTGAGCCAATTGATGTAAGATCTCTTCTTGAATGATTAGACATACCAGCTCTCCTCTCGCAAATAGAGATGATGAAACAATTACAAGAAAGGAGACAACATCAATTTCAACAGTATGTGCCTCCACAACAAGAACAAGAAGGTGTTTATTATCAATCAAATTTGCAACCATCGCAACCAATGGTCCAACATATGCAACCAACACAACCAATGGTCCAATTTCAACAATATGTCCAACCAACTATACAATGTCAACAAATAGTTCAACCAATGGTGGAATATCAACAAGTTCAATCAACATATCAATGTCAACAACCGCAATCACAAAGTCAAAAACAAAGGTTGCAGCATACACCAAGCCAAATTTTGAACATGTCAAACGAATCTGATCAACATCTAGTCCAATATCAAAAAATGACATCAAATCAAAAACAAGTTCAAATTCCAGGTCCAATCATGGCAAAACCTCGAAAGAAAGGTGGCTTTCTTGCAATGATCTTAAGGAAACAACCAAGTGAGGTTTTTAAGGAAGATCAAGATAATACACTTATGTATAGCAATGCCTCATCCCCTCGTAAACAAATTGCTTCTCCAGTGGCATCTATCCTTACACCTTTAGAAGTTTCAAAAGAACCTTCCATATTGTCCTCATCGAACAATACACCCAAGGATGCAATTACCCAGGGGCTATCCATAATTGATTGCCATGATAATCCAATTCATGAGGCACATCCTTGTCATGTTTCAGAAATACAAGACCCAATGCCACAATGCACTTTATTGCCATTACCTATTTTAGAGGACCCCATTCGAAGTCCCTCTTCCTCATGTTCAAGCATTGATTCCTTGTCAGAATCCATCACAAATGTTCAAAGTGCATCCCCTTCATGCCAAAGCATTGATACCTCGCCAAAATCCCCCATGCATGTCCAAAGTCTAACCCCATGTCAAGAGGATAATTTAGAGCATGAAGAAATGTGTCTTAAAACAGATCAAGATCAAGGTCCTGAAACCTTATCATCCCATCCAATTATTGACCAGGACCCCATCTTCCCAGACACTCACGATGATTCCCCTTTTCTTGTCCATCCTATCCAAAGTCCTATTGGCAATCCATTCCCTGAGCAAGATCAAGATATCCTCGTCCATCCAATCCCAAATGATCCCCTTCCATTTCACGAACACAATGTCCTTTCAAATCCCATTGACATTCCACTTCCTAAACAAGATAAAGATATTCCTTCCATCCTTTTCGATGATCCCATTGAAAGTCAAGAGCAAAGCACCTTTGAAGAGGGTTCCGATGATCTTCCTCCTTGTCAAGATCAAATTATTCCTTCAGATCCTCCACAAGATCCACTTGTTCCTCCATCTCCACATCCTAATCCCGCATATACACTCCATGATTGTATTTCTTTTGATGATCCCATTATTTCTCCCATTCCATCTCTTGAAGAGCCTGTCATTGAACCATGTCTACTACACAATCCTAGTCCCCCTCATGATCCTAATCCCCCTCATGATTCTAACATGGCAGTGCAAGATGTTCATGAACCCCTGACATTAACAATGGGTTCTTCCACTTTGGTGAAATCCAATCCACTTCAAGATCTCATTATTTCTCTCATATCACATCCACCTCATAATGAACTCGCGTCTTCTTCCCAAAGAAAAGAGTCTCCTACAAGTCAAGATATTCATAAAGGCAAAGGGGTAGACCTTCACAAGCAAGAACCCTTCCATATCAAAGAGTATACTAATGGTCATGGCTACAGAGCTCACACTCAAGGCGTTGGTATCCCTTCAAAGTCAAAATCCAAATGTCCACCTTCTCCATCATCGCTTCCATCCATTCTAGGTCCCTATATCCCTCCATCTCCTATGCAACATCAGCAAAGGCACACATCTTGGAGAACCTTCCATCCATCCCACATGCCTCCATTTCATTTATATCCATCCATGCATTCCTTTCCCCCTCCAAGCAATTTGGATGCCAAGCATAAAATTCGTCAGTCTAGCAATCCACATGTATTCAAAGATCAACATGTCCAATCTAATCGACATGTCAAAACAAAGAACAATATGATCTATAAAGAAAAAGAAAAATACAAAAGGCCACAAAGGCCCATTGAGCAAAATAAAGCAAAGTCAAAATATATATGGGTTCCTAAATCCCTTGTGCAAGCAATGCACTCCAAGGAACCACAAAAGCATGAAAAATCAAAAACCATGTGGATCCCTAAGAAGCTCCTTGAAGCACAAAAAGAAAAATCCAACTTGGCATCCAAAGTTTCTATTCCTTCATCCAAACCTTCCAAGTCTATTCCTCCATCACCTTCTTCATCCATTTTGGGCCCTTATGTCCCAAAATCCCAAGCTATTCCTCCATCCAAATCTCACAATCTGAGATCCATTTTTCCTCCATCAGTCCATCACTCCTCAAGGTGTGTGCCAATGTCGATCTTGCCAACATTTCCATCCACTAAAGCCCAATTCTTCCAATACCCTATCCATCATCCAATGCATATTTTCCATCCTTCGATCCCTTTGATCCAATCCTTTGCATAAATCATTGCCTTAGTTTCATCTCATTGTCCATGTCCTTATCCTATCAACGTCTTTGAGCATACTTTTAAAGGTCATGGTCCATTCTTTTCAAGGCTACTATCAAAAAAAAAAAAGAAGACGCTTGAGTCCTTCTTCCATCCCCTATCATGTGTCCATCTTCTTCTGAAAAAGTCAAAATACAAAAAAAGAAAAAAGTGAAAAAAAAAAAGACAAAAGAAGAAAATAAAGAAAAATAATTCGTCCACTGGTGAAAACCTGGCAAACAGGTGCCTTGGGCAAGTACCGTGATGAAAACCTGGCAAACAGGCGTCATGCGTAATCTATGAACTTCTTGCACACCACACTTGGGGGCAGGTTTCCTCCTTCATATCCTATTGCCCTTCATTATCCTATCATATCATGTCATACCCTTCCATTATCCTATTGTCCCTCATGTCCAATTTCCCTTTCCACCTTTGATCTTGACAAGGCTGACGATCTTCATGAGCATCATGCATCTTGTTTGCAGCTTTTAGTCTATCATAGCTTTTGGTCATTTATCCATTTGCTTATTACAACCTTTCATCCATATTCCTTGTCTTATGGCAACTTTCTGCCACTATCCCATAGCCTACCTCGACCTTCAGTCTATGTCCCTTATCCATTCTTGGTCTTTCTTATCTTATCCATATCTTATCACTATCCATACACTCTTTTTCATTCCTTGATCTTGATCTGACATAAGGATGCAAAATTTCAACATGGTTTCAAAAACCTCTTGACATGTCCCTCATGTCATGTTCCTGCTTTACATTGTCATATCCAGTCTCTTGTCCCATCATGCCATAGCCCTTGAAAATTGCATCCGCATTGTCTCCATGATAAAAGGCCTTTGTCTTCCCTCTATCCACCATCATTTCAGCAAGCCTATTTATTCACCTGTCATATTCCTTGCCTTGCTAGACACTGGGGGCAAAATCAAAAAAAATTCAAAATGTCCTGAAAAAGATCATACAAGTTGAAAAATGTCCTGAAAAAAATCTCAAAAAAAATCGAGAAATGTCATGAAAAAATCTCATAAAAAATTGAAAAATGTCCTGAAATAAAAACCAAATTTTTTTTTAAAAAGTCCTGAAAAAAATCATAAAAAAAGTCATATAAAGTCCTGAAAAAAAAATGAACACAAAAAATAAAATAAATAAAAAATTATAAAATTCACAAAAAACACGCATTTTGCAATAAGGTATTCCCTTTGCGCATCGACAGATCACTGAGCATTCATCCAACGACACTCGCAATCCATTTCACATTGTGCTTTAACTAAAATCATGCTTTAACTAGATGAACCTTTTCAATCAACTCAAACATTCAAACTGATCAAAATTGTCTTATCAATCGAATATCACCTTCCAAATCATTTGTCCTTGTTCCTACTATCATGGGTCTTATACAGGGTGTGGTATACTCGAAACCAGACTGTGTCCTGTCTTAGACGGGGTACCGCATTTCCTGAAACCAGACAGCATGATCATCTTATGAGCACGTTCAACTTTTGACAATAAAGATCCAGATGTTTGTTTGATTTATTGGACTTTGTGCATCTTATTTTATTATTGATTTATCTTTGGCTTCGATCATGTTCCTATGTCGCTCGATGATGTCACTGAGTGATTTAGAGTGACCAGGATGGCTCATGGTCCTTTTCTTTTTTTTTTGATTGTGATTGTCGTTTGTCTGTGATGTGTCTGTCTTTTGCAAAAAAGGGTTGCATTTCAGCTCTGGCCTTCAATGCCATGATGCTACGCATCCATTTTTCTACATAAAAATAAAGGTTCTCACCTACAAAGTGCATTACTGAGAGCAAGTTTTCCTTCATCTCTAACTATCCTCTGTCTCATTTCTTCTTACTAACATTTCTTCCGTCAGTCCGTTTAATCTGTCTGCTCCTATCATTTTCTATCATTCTTATCGATCAATTGGCCTCTTTTCTGGATGTTTCCGGCCAATTCCTCGAGGGGGCATGCATATGTCATTATCAATGTCTGGGGCATTTTCATTTAAGTTCTTTGAAACAACGCTTAAAATCACATTGTCTCAAAGAGGGGCAAAATGTAGACACCTAAAAATGGTCAATGCTTGCGGAGTCATACTTTAACATTTGCGCATTGCCTCATTTTAGGTTTTTGCGTCGCATTAACATTTCTCCTATGTCACACACTTGGTTTTTATCATTTGCAAGCATTGAGTCATTCTTCTACATTCTTCATTCATCTCGCTCTCGAATTTGGTCTTGTCGACAACAATCTTCAATCATGATTTTGGTCGATCTTTGTCCTTTTGTCAATCTTGTCATATTGCGATCGATTCGTCATCGATCCTTGTCCTTTCCAATCATGTCAATTTGGTCAATTTGTCATTGATTTTTGTCAACCAATCTTAATCAAATCATTTATCAACACTGTTCATTTATCAATTCAAAATCATGATCGAATCGATATTAACTATCCTTTGTCAAGATCTAATTGTCATCCTTGCATTTCTTCTAAGGTTTTATGATTTATTCATTTAACCTAATTTGTCATTTTCTTCCTTTAGGATTAATAAATTACTTATTTATCCTAATTCTTCTCATTACAATTAAATATTCATTTAATTGGCTAATTATTCCTCTTTGTGAATGAATTAATTAATAAATGAAAAATTATTGATTAATTTACCTAATTTCTAATTTCCTATTTTCATTATTTCTAATTCTTAAATTCCACCTATTTTCTAATTTCCTAATTGCAATTTCCACCTAATTATCTTGTCTCTAGTTCTCCCTATTTGTATGCTTCATGCGTCATACTCTTGACATAGCAATTTGTCATAGAGTTTTGTCTTGACATAGAAATTTGTCATAAAATCTGTCATAAGCCTTTTTGCATAGCAACATGTCATAACTTTGCTATTATTGATTTGAATTTCTATTCGAATCTATTTCATGCTAATTTGTCCATTTCTCCAATTTCTCTATAAATTGGATGATTTTCAATCAAACCTAATCCGAATTTCTATCAAATTACGGAACTTACGCTTCTAGTACTCTTGAGCTTTTCATCAATCTTGCTTTCAATTGTGTGAACACTTGTAGGTGAGATCCACAAACCCATTGAAGAGGAAAGAACAACAATGGAGCCACATGGAAGAAGCATATGGTTTGCATGATATTTTCTTTTAAATGCTTTGTTTTCATACCTCTATTGAATGTACTTAGAATTAGGTTCATTTGCAATGAATGTTCTTTTGATTAAGTTATCATGTCTTGTGTTTTGATTGATTGATCTACTTGTTGTGATGATTTCCTATTTTCTACGCTACAAGTATATCACTAGTAACATCAGTGGAACAAATAAATGAGGAGATGTTTAGAGAGAAATTGAATAAGGAAAAAGAGAAATTCTTTGATGAGACAATAAAGAAGTGCATGGGACACATTGACACCCTCCTATCGACACTAAGAAAAACAATAATGGAGTTTAAGGAGTTGTACAAAGGCACATGCAAGACTAATATTTTGACAGTGGATATAGACAAGAAGATCAATAAAGTGCAGAAAGAAATAAATGATATAGATGACAATATTTTTGGTTCCTCCGAACCAATATCGGTTATAGAGCAGGAGATAGCAGGTTTTGAGGAGAAACTTGAAAAATTAGAGAAAGAAAAGGAAAGAATAAAATACAAGGCAAAATAACTTAAATGCAGACACGGTCCAAAATTGGATTACCTCATATCTTTAAGGAAAGAGATATCAGAGGCACTTGTTCAAGGACTGAAGACACCGGAAGAGAAAATGCATCACCTCACCGGTACCATTCAAAGAATAGAGGCAACATTGAAGGATAGTGACAGGTGCACTAAGAGCCTGAATTTTGTATTAGCGGACCTTTTTCAAATTGTAACCAACCGGATATAGGGTTCTAGCTGATAACTACACTCAACTAACATTTTGACAACCTTTGTCATTGATGTCAAAGGGGGAGTAGTAGAGAAGAGAAAAATCCAATGACTAAGAGATCACCTTCTCAGGGGGAGCACATAGTTTTGGTAATATTTTTGGAATTCATTTTTTGGATACAATTTTGAATTTTTCTCATGGGTGTTTCCATCAATGCCAAAGGGGGAGATTGTTGGCATTGCACACTCCAATGAGAATTGTAGATGATTGAATGTATTGTCATTTATGGCAACCTTGCAATCCTATGGCACTAGTAGACTCTACACCGGTAGATAGTTCATCGGCAGAGACAAAGATGATTATTGGCACCCCAGCCGACAGGATTTTGATTATTGTATATTGTATTTAATTATAATATCTTTTTGTAAGCCGACATGGAATATTGTAATAAGACTCATATATAAGTATGATATCTTGAAGATCATTTCAGATATACACATAGATGATAGGATGGATATGATGAGCAAATATTAAGACAGATTTTGGAGTAAGGTTTATGGTTGTTGTATGAGCTTAAACCAGTACTGAACCTGACATAGAAGATGCTTTTTGTAGCAGTACATCACATTGGATTTCCATAATCCATTTTGTAAGTCAATAAGACTTCCTTTTGTAATTGAGCAATGAGATCTAGGTAGTTGGCCTTCCTGCATGTGCAGACACCACTATTGTAAGTAATATCCATTCATTGGCCAGTGAGTGAATATTGTGGGTCACAAATCCCACCAATTTTTTTCCCATATTGGGTTTCCTCGCCAAAAATCTTGTGTTATGGTGTGCTTTCTATGTTGTTTTTATTGTTCATATTTACTGCATTGATTCTTGTTTACCGGTATGATGTATTGGAATGCAATTTATTTAATAAGGTCAGATAATTTGTAAACCAGTTAGATACCGATTCACCCCCCTCTCAGTATCTTTGGGAATCCTAACAAAATGCAGACTTAACATCCATCTAGTATACCTTAAACTTCTTATGAGCTGCAAATGCAAGTAATGTTCTGACACCTTCCAATCTTGCTACTGGTGCAAAATTATTTCCATAATCTTCTCCTTCTTCTTGTGCATAACCTTTGCATACTAATATTTCCTTGTTGCAAACTACAACACCATCTTCATTTAAGTTGTTTCTGAACACCTATTTAGTACCTATAACATTCTTGTTTATTGGTCAGGGTACCAAGGTCCAAGTGTTGTTCTTCTTAATTTGATCCAATTCATCCTCCATAGTTTTCACCCAATGATCATCACCAGATGCCTCCTTAGGACTTATAGGTTCAAAGGTGGAGATCATGCAAGAGTTCTCTCTTATTCTTCTTCTAGTTAGTACTCCAGCATCCTTATCCCCAGTAATCTGTTTAAGACTATGATTTAGTCTCACATACCTAGGAATAACATGATCATTCTCTTCAAGTTCAACTTCTCCATTATCATCTTCTTCTAGATTTATTTGTTCTGGTTGAACAAGTACATCAGGATTTGCTTTACCAGTTTCTGATTTAACAGTTTTAGGTTCCTAAAGAAAAATGCAAGGATCTTCATCCTTCTTCTTTGAACTGGTTCGTTCTGAAATTTCAGGACATTCATCTATACGAGCATCAGCACTCTCAGCACTTTTTTGTGTCTGATTGTTGAAACATTTATAGGCCTTACTCTTGGTGGAATAGCCAAGAAATATGCCTTCATCACTCTTAGCTTCAAACTTGCTTATGTAATAACCTCTTTTAATAAAACATTTGCTTCCAAATATATTAAAATAGCTAACATCAGGTGATCTCCCATACTAGTATTCATAAGGGGTCTTGTCCTTACCTCGTTTCACAAGAACTCGGTTCATTGTGTAGATAGTTGTACTTACAACTTCTTTCCAAAATGTTTTTGCTACACCTCCTTGTATCAACATAGTCCTAGCAGCTTCAACCAGTGGCCGGTTGTTTCTCTCTGCTATATCATTCTGTTGTGGTGTCCTTGGTGCAGAAAGTTATCGCTTGATACCATTCTCATCATAGTACTTAGTGAATTATTTAGAAGTAAATTCACCACCTTGATCTTTTCTCAAACATTTTATCTTTTTGCCACGCTCTTTCTCAACTAAGGCTCTGAATGCCTTGAATTTATCAGAAGATTCATTCTTATCCTTCAAGAATGTGACCCACATCATCCTTGAACAATCATCAATGAAGATCATGAAGTATCTATCACCTTCAAGGCTTCTTGTTCTTATTGGTCCACATAGATCCATATGATCCAAATCTAACAAGTGCTCTGTTGATAAGGACTTGCTCTTGAAAGTTGAAGAAGTTATCTTTCCTAGCTAACATTCTTTACAAAGAGCATTAATCGGTTTGGCTAGTTGAGGAATACCTCTTACTATCTTAGACTTCCTTACTTTAAAAATATTGTCAAAATTTATATGAAAAAATCTCCTATGCCAAAGTCAGCTATCATCTATTTTTGCAATCAAACAGTTGCTAACTTTAGGATTAAGATGAAAAATATTACCTCTGGTTTGTTTCTCGGTTGCAATCAATTCACCTTTGTTGTCAAATATTTTGCACATACCATTTTTAAACTCCAATGGGTATCCTTTGTCATTAAGTTGTGCCACACTCAAAAGATTGTGCTTTAGGCCTTCAACCCAATAGACATCGTCACCACTGCTCTTCCCATTAAGAGAAATAACTCCCTTACCTTTAACCATACAGGGTGAGTCATTGCCAAATCTGACAACACCACCATCAAATTCCTCTAGGGAAATAAATTTGCTCCGATCACTGCTCATGTGATGTGAACAACCACTATCAATGATCCAATCATCAGAGTTATCTATCTTGGATACTAGTGCCTTCTGATCTGATATTTCTTCCTTAATAGCTACAAACACAATATCTTCACTATCATCATCATCATATTATTCATCATTAATACCACTATCAATAGCTACAAGACAATCTCTCTTGCCTTTATCCTAATACTTCTTAAATTTGTCTCTCTTGTATTCATTTTCACCATTAGGGAAATTAGCTACTATATGACCAATCTTGTTGCATGCAAAACATTTTAAAGGTAGCTTACCTCTATATTTACCAATGCCTCTAGGTAGTCATCTTGCCAACAATGCTTCAAGTTCCACTAAGTTGTCTTCATCATCAGCATCTCTACTGGATCTAGATTCATAACCATGGCTACTATCTCTACTTCTTCTCACACATGGATTAGAGACAGAAGCTCTGAATGTAGATTTTGATTTCTGTACACTACCATCATAGCCATTTAGTTCAAAGGTAGTAAGTTTGATAATAATAAAATCAAGAGTTACCTTAGTCTTATCAGTGGATTTCAGCTCCTGAATAGCTACAACTCGGATAGCATAGATCGGTAGCAAGGTTCTCAGTCACACAAAGTAAACACATCTCAATCAAGATCCATATTCATAAGAATACTTGACATCAACCGATTTGACTATTATGAAAACTTAACAGTAAACAACTTTAATCTTGTAAACATCAACAATGCTTAATCATAACTCAACATATTCATCTCTCAATGCTTCTAGTTATCATGCCTTATCAGAAGTTAATTAAATCAACAAATAGGATCATAACCATGAAAACATTCACCACTTGACACAAATGTTTATACGTGGAAAACCCAAATAGGTAAAAACCACAGTGAGATGAGACTCACAAGGATAGCTATCTGAACTCTTCTTAACTTCACCTTGTTAGGAGCCAAGCCTATTAAATCTTTACAATAAGTCCTATTAGGAATCACCCAGTGAAGGGATTTACAAATATGCCTTGATGAAAAGCACAATACCCTATTAGGAGTAACCTCGCAAGAGGATTTAAGAATCCAAGCTAATGGACCACCTTGTTAGAGGATTTAATGTGTAACCAAGCTTGTTAGAACTTACTCGGTTAAGGGATTTCACTTATGCTATAATTGTTAGAAAAAAATAGGTTTTCTTGATTTGTTTGAATAGAACTACATTTGCTTGATTAGATTCTTTTAAGCTTCAATCTACCTTTACTCAAAGTGCAGATCCATTCACTGGTTAGGCAAATACACACTCAACGGGTTTCTGCCAATCTTACCAACAACCTTTACAAACAATTTCATCGACCTTAAATACAAATCAATTAGGTCAGTAACACAACAAAAACCTAATTCTCATCGTTGAGATTACAAACAACTTAGTACAATCTTGACTATTAGAAATCATGACAATCTCTTCATATTCTTAAAGAAAATTCCAACCTCTCCATGATCACCGCTCCATTGAACTTTGTAACTCATCACGCATTGTGAATTAGAAGCAATCCACTGTGCTATTCTTTCTTCTGATCATTAGTCAGGATTCTAGTAGGTGTAATATACATAGTTCCTATATGATCCCAATTCTAACTACCAAGACTCTTAATGTAAATCTTAATTCTGTCGCTCCATATTCTATATTTATCTTTATTGAACTTCAAACCTTCTCTCTTCATCATGATCTACAAGATCTTTTTCTCAAGTTGTTAGGATTTTAGATTAAAGAGGACCTAAGATGCTCTGATACCAATTCATGGTATGATGAAAGAATAACTATCTTGTAGAATATTGAGAGGGGGGGTGAATAAGTATACTAAAAAACTGATACAAAGTTCCGAAACTCAAATTCAATCACACAAAGTAAACATATCTCAGTCAAGATCCATATTCATAAGAATACTTGACATCAACCAATTTGACTGTTATGACAACTTAACAGTAAACAACTTTAATCTTATAAACATCAACAATGCTTAATCATAACTCAACATATTCATCTCTCAATGCTTCTGGTTATAGTGCTTTATCAGAAGTTAATCAAATCAAGAAATAAGATCATAACCACAAAAACATTCACCACTTGACACAAATGTTTATACGTAGAAAACCCAAATAGGTAAAAACCATGGTGAGATGAGACTCACAAGGATAGCTATATGAACTCTTCTAAAGTTTTCCCTGTTAGAAGCCAAGCCTATTAAAGCTTTACAATAAGTCCTGTTATGAACTAATTTTAGTTAGGAATCACCTGGTTAAGGGATTTACAAATATGCCTTGATGAAAAGCATAATACCCTATTAGAAGTAACCTTGCTAGAGGATTTAAGAATCTAAGCTAATGGACCACCTTGTTAGAGGATTCAATGAGTAACCAAGCTTGTTAGAGCTTACCCGGTGAAGGGATTTCACTTATGTTGCAATTGTTAGAAAACAACAAGTTTTGTTTATCTGTTGAATATCACTACATTTGCTTGATCAGGTCCTTTTAAGCTTCAATATTCCTTCACTCAAAGTGTAGATCCATTCACTAGTTAGGCAACTACACACTCAATAGGTTTCTGCCAATCTTACCAACAACCTTTACAAACAACTTCATCGACCTTAAATACAAATCAATTAGGTCGGTTACATAACAAAAACCTAATTCTCATCATCGAGATTACAAACAAATTAGTACAATCTTGTGCATTAGAAATCTTGACAATCTCTTCACATTCTTCAAGAAAATTCCAACTGCTCCATGATCACCGCTCCATTGGACATTGTAACTCATCACACGTTTTGCATTAGATGCAATACACTTTGCTCCTTCCCTAGACAATAACCAAATGCGCCAAAACAATTTGAACTTATCCTCATACAATGATCACACATGTCTCCATCATTACCGCTCATCAGATAATAAACCAATAAACCTGATCGGTTAGGGTTTAATAATTGATAGGGTTTACCAGTTACAATGCATAGAAAGGATTAACCCTTTACATCAATTTACTGGTTCAACTTACAAACTTACCATACCGGTTTACAACATCTTCCACAAATTTCTTCTTACCAGTTACTAGCCAATATAAAAAACAACAATATCAACCTTTAACATGAATACCATTACCAGTTCAATTGACATCAATGACAATATACCATTAGTGCAATCTCTATGCAAAATGTCAGCAAACTCAAAATGCCAACATAGCTTAATCAATCTCTTTTCTAGCTTAATTACATCATCATCATAGCTTAATCATGCATATCATTAGCTTAATTATCCTCTTGGATCAATCTAGCATTATCAATCTCATCTAGCTTGCATATCATTATCATTTCAAATCCTTTGTCTAGGTGTAGTCATGTCACTGGGATTTCTTATTCAAATCTAAGAGAAAATCCATAGTCACACCTCTTAGGAGGCGATAGGTTGCTTTGTCATGGTTCATCTTTCATTTTCTTTTAATTTGCTAACCATGCTTGTAATGATATATTTAGTGTTTGTGTTGCAGCTACAGGTATCACACTTCACAAGCATGACAATTTGCTTCTAATTTTATTTACAAATTATGAAAGGTCTTGGGGAATATCTTTACTAAAATCTTCTAACACAACATTTTGTCTAATATAGTATTGAATAAAGGTCTTTTCTATTGTTTCCTTATCTTATTTATCATCTTCAACATACATGTCACCTACTTTCTTTAGCTCATCTTCTACAACTATCATATTATACACAAATTCTAGTTCAAGAGGATCCATTACTATGTGCTTACCTTTGCCTTTCTAAACTTGAACCCGGAATCCTTTTGCTTCAGCTTGTTTATAATATTCATGCTTAGATTCGACATCAATGAGGGTGAGAGGAACTCCTTCCTCTTAGCTAGTTTATCCTTCTCTTCACTCAGAGATTATTTTTCCTTAACTTGGGTGCTGAAAGAGGCAATGATTCTACTGGATCTTTTGACCTATTCAATTTGTTCTTCTATGATGTCTTCCTACTTCATATATTATTTAACTTCTTTTTGCACATTCCTTATTCTTTCCTTCTAGGTTTTCTCCATGTGGATTTTCATCGATTTCTCTTGAGATATCCAATATCTTTCTTAGGTTGAATATCAAATAGACTTTCCAATAAGACTTTTGCTAGACCTTCCAATCTTTCTTCAAACACTTCATATCCTAGACCCAAAATTCATTTCATTCTTAGAGTTACGACTTCCATAATACATTTGTCTGTTGAGATCACAAATGTGATATTATGTTTTTACTTTTGCATAATGGTTTTTATAACTCTCTATTTGTTGCGCATCTTGAGATGGAATACCACAAAGTAGGTTGTGAATTCTTCTTCTTGAACAATGAAATCTGTGAATCTCCTCAAGCACTCTGCAATTTGATGTGCTACTGGAATGTCCTCTTACCATAATACTCTCCCTATTCTGGGAATATCCTATAAGAAATAAAATAAGACACACAAAGCCACTGTACCATACTTGAATGGATTCTTTTTCTCCTTGCATTTCTTTAAGTTGTCAGTAAATTGTTGCTTCATAATTTCATACAAATCAAAATCAAAATTCTTTTCCACCATTTCATAGGCCATATTGACCGCAATAGTTGAAATATAATTTTCTCAGTTGGTGTAGTAGATTTTATTTTCAATCATCATTGATGCATATCGCACTATAAGGTTTGTAATAGTGTCAACCTTTAGGGAACAAACGTCATATGTAGCATTATTCAACTTCTCAACCTCTTTGCTTTTTGCCAATTTTGGTGTTGGGATTGTACCCAAATCACACAAGCTAGTGATTACTTTCATTAAGTTCTTGGTAATCTGAAATGGTTCATCAAGCCATAAGAATTTGTCATGAAAGTGACTCATTTCCATCCTAGCCCATTTCTCATGGGAATAGAAATTGGGAAAGCAGTTCCACACATCAATCCTTTTCTCAGCTAAAGTTTTGTATTTTGGTTCGATTTCAAAATTTTCCCCAATTAGCTTGTCTATCCATAATTTCTGCAGCTTTCCATGATCATATCCATTCAAATTTACATGACTATATGCCCTAATATCTTTTGATAGTATAACTCCAAAAGGAATGCTTGTGAGTGCACCCTCTAGATCATTTTCAAGAGATTTGTTTGGATATTTATCGAATCATGGTCATTCCTGAGTGTTGATATCGACAACAATAGGAGTAGCCATGGATAAAAAACCTAAAAGCAATAAAATCATAGAAAGGTACCTTTTGTTGCTCTGCTAGGACACCCTAGAACCCTTGCTTTGCTTCTCTACTCTAGAAGTTTCTTTTGCTTTGAGTGAGGAAAGACTTATCTAATTCCCCTTTTTATCCCTTTTTGATCCGTTTGCATGCAATGGATGCGATGAGAGATAAAATCAGCTTTTCTAAAATGATATTATGTTTGAGTTCATAGAGTATTTTTGGACTTCCGCATTTAACAAAAATTGCATGAATTCCACTAGAGTCTTTACCATGAGACTCAAATCAACCTGTTGTATCCATAGCCTTGAGATCTTTGGCAAGGAATAGGCTTTTTGTGATTTATTCCTCTTAGGACAAAGCCTATGATTCTTAATTCTTAGACCCAATATCTGCACCAGAGCGGGGTGCAGCCTCGACTTATTTCTTCCTCTAAATCTTCTTCTATTCTTCCTTCACATCTTCTTCTTTTATTTTCTTTATTGTTACATTTGGCTTCTCTTCTCTTGTTTTGCAACATCTTGCAATGTGACCAGACTTGTTGTAGTTTTGGCATCTATCATTCCTTTGATTTTGTCTTGACCTGCATTAGTTAGCCTTATGTCTAAACATGTTGCATGTGTTGGCATATGCACACTCCAATGAGACATTGTATGTGATTGAAGGTTTTGTCATTAATGGAAACCTTGCAATCCTATGGCACCAGCAAATGCATTATACCGGCATTAGCAGATCACACTCTACACTGGCACTTAGAACATTGGCACCGGCACAAAAGAAAGGAAGTATACCGGCACAAAGGCTGACAGGATTTTTGTTATATTATATTTTGTTTATTATTGAAAAACTTTGTAATTCGACTTGGCAAATTGGAAAATGACTCTTATATATAAAAGAGATCATTGTAGACATTTGATATAGGAGAAGTAAGCATTAAGGAAAATATTAGGTAGACCTATTATGCGAAATATAGGTTAAGGGGTATATGTAAAGAATAGAGCAGGAACCAGTACTGAATCTGGCATTGAAGATGCTATTGTAAAGTAGTACAAGTTATTGGATTTGTATAATCCTCATTGTAAGTCAGTGAGACTTACCATTGAGCAGTGAGCTCTAAGTAGTTAGCCTTCCTGCATGTGTAGGCCCCTATTGTAAGTAATATTCTCTTATTGGCTAGTGAGTGAATATTGTGGGCACAAATCCCACCGAGATTTTTCCCACACCAGGTTTCCTCATTAAAACCTTGTGTTATGGTGTTCTTTTCATGTGGATGTTCTTGATTCTATTTATTGCATTATTTCTTGCATACCAGTACACTGTTATATTATGTTCTGCATGTTTTAAGTTAAGAAATTCTATTCACCGGTTAGATACTGATTCACCCCCCCTCTCAGTATCTGTGGGATTCCTAACAATTGGTATCAGAGCTTGGTCCTCTATTTTCAAAAGCCTAACAACTTGAGGAAGATCTTGACACTGGTAAGGATGGAAAATCTGATGAAGCAATTGGAAGTAGCTCTTACAGACTATGATGCAGAGAAATTGAAAAATATCAAACTAGAAGATGATTTAAGGGCAGCTCAGGATATCATTCAGGCACTTCAAGAAAATTTTACTATTGCAAGAAATAAGAGAAGAGAACTTTGTGAAAAATTGCAAAATGAGAATGATGAAAAGGAATCACTTAATGATATGATAAGCAAGTTGAAACAAGAGATCATGACAACAAAGAATGAGATGCAGGATATGACTATGAGATTTTGCAAAGAGATTGAGGATAGGAAGAAGAATGAAGAAGAATTGACCAGAATACTAAGTGATGTAGCAAATGAGAACACAAGACTTAGCTATGAAAATGACATGTTGAAGACAGATCTGATGCATACTCAAAATGATTCAAATGAACTAATGAGACAAAAAGAAGTCTTAGAAAGAGAACTAGAAACTGCAAATCAACATAAAGAAAAATTCAAGAAAAGCTTAGAGGAACTTGGCACCTTGCTAAAGAATCAAAAACCTAAAGGTGACACTTCTGGAATTAGCTTTGAAGTTGATGAAATCTTCGGTACTGCAAATACTCAAGATCACAGCAAACCGGTAAGACAACCTAAGGCTTATAAATTCAATGGAAAATCCTTTAACTGTAATAAGTATGGTCATAGAGCAAATGAGTGTAGATCTAGAAACTATCAGAATATCAACATACCCACTGGTCAATGTTCTAAATGCAACAAAGTAGGTCACAACTCTTAAAACTGCAGAATGAATGTGAGATGTTATGTTTGTGGAAGATTTGGGCATTTATCTAATCAATGTAAAACACAAACCGGCATAGGTTATGGGAAAGCTATTCAGAAAAATAATGTAACTTGTTATGCATGTAACAAGATTGAGCATATTGCTAAATTCTGTAGAAGTAAAGGATCACCGGTAGACAACAAAAGTTCCAGCTTGAAAGGTAAAGAAACAGTTGAAGAGGTTAAGCAAGAATTCTCAAAACAATGGATTAGAAAAGCTGATCTAAATATTGGGAATACTCCTCCACCAATAGAACAAACCAATGCTTCACTAGTAGGACAGAGTGATGCTTCACCAGAAGGACAGAGCAGTGCTCCACCAGCAGGAAGTTCTTCATCTAATTGAAGAAAATTTCTTTGAGGGTTTGGCAATCTATTGACACATGTGCTATTATTCCCTCGGTTAGAGATAAGAAGTTGGAAATTACTTATTACCAACAAACAATGTTAAGTGAATACTTAACCGGCATGCATTTAATGCGGTAAATGGCAAAAAGATACTATAAATTGAGGTTTTGGCTCCATTTCATTTCACCGAGATTTCAAACTTACGAAGAGCGCGAAGATTCTGAGATAAGGCATTTCGAGCAAGAAGCAAGAACACTCCAAGCAATCATCCATCCTAAAGGTAGTAAGAGGTATTTAATCATGGCATCCACCTCTGCAATTGAATATATAGCAAACCCTACTATTGTTGAAGTGATAAAATGACCTAGGCCCATATTTCAGTTAGTTCCTGTGGTAGGAAAGAAAGATGATACCTTAGGTACTTTTTCTCAAATTCCTAAGGGAGTTGTTTATGCTGAAGACCCCAGAATGTACATCCACTACAACATTGAGGAACTAGGAGATGAGGAAATTAAAACCATGTTTAAAACTGTGATATGTGATAAAACCGGCAATGTAAAAGATGAACACAAGATCATTGAGACCCTAGGATTAGCATTCCTGAATTTCCCAAGGATGTGATTAGGATAGTCTTAAGAAGGGTACATGGTGAGCTTTTCTAGTTAGATGCAGTTTACAAAATCACTAAGGAAGCTGTGAAAGCTGTCATAGGGTTACCGACCACCGGTAAAAGGCCTGATAAAACCAAGAAGGTATCCAATGACCTAGTTACAAACCTAACTGGTGCAACATTCGACAAGAGGTCCCTAAGAGTCAATGATGTAACAGACATTAATGTGAGATTCATCAGCATGATATTAGGATATAAAGCTACTCATGCAAATAGACTCAACTCAGTTTCAAGTTTGTGCATTAAGAGTGCTTATGATATGGTCATAGATAATGCAAAAATTGATGTATGTGAGTGGTTAAAATATGAATTAATTGACAACCTTGGAAAGATTAAAAAGGACAAGAAAGGAACTTTCAAGTTTGGAAATCTGTTAGTATGTCTAATGCTACATATAAAAAAATAGGTTCCCAGTATAGGCTACAAAGAACTTGGATATGATATACCGGTAGGCAAACAATTAACAGAACTATTCAATAACATGGGAGAAGACAAGGAAAACAATATTCATGACTTCTTTCAAGCATTAAAGGCCAAAATGAAGAAAAGAATAAGGTTATCACAAAAGATTGTTGACAACTACAAAGATGAAATATGCTTTGTCATCAAGAAGGATGAAATCTGGATGGAAGCAGTCATCCCCAGGATAGTTTGGGTAATCAAGATGGGCTATGAAACAGATGATCACATAATTGAAACATATGCTAAAGCACTTCTAGAAGCCCCTAGAGAACCTAAGGAAGAAATATTTGGTAGTGCAAAAACCATTGAAAGCCAAATAAAATCAAAGAAAAGAGTGAAAAACGTTGAGGCAATTGTAAGGAAAGGTTCTAGACAAGCAAAAGCCATCAAAGAAGATGTGTTGAAGAAAACCGGTATAACAGAGGATGAGTTAGCAACTCCACAACCTGAAACTCACCTATCACCGGTAGGTACTTCTTTAGGGAGTGGCATGCCTGCAACTTTCAAAAGAGTTGTAAGGAAAAGAGAACCCTCACCAGCAACCACACCCTCACCTAGGAGGACAAGGAAAAAACAACAAGCAGTGAGATCTCCGGTAAGAAAGGCTACACCAAAGAAGAGGACAAACAAAGACTTGGTCCCTCTTGATATACTACTGAATGAAATCATAGAGGAAGGTAACTTGAAAAATATAGAGAAAATATGTGACACTCTAATAGCTGATGAAAAAGAGCAAGTTGAAAATAGTGTTATATTTCATATGGATATGTACAAGAAGTTTTTGATGGAAGTAGTCAATGAAATTCCAGATGAACTGTTTAAAAGACTAGAAGCAAGAAGACAAGTAGTAATAGAACTAGATAAGAAAATAAAGATTGAAAAGCTACTCGCTGTATATCCGGTAAACTCACCCAAAGAAATTGATGACCTAATTGCTCAAGCCAACCAAACAGTATTTTCTACTACACACCGGCACGTTGCTTTAATGGTTGGAAGAATTAATGAGGTGACTGAAGAGATAGAAAATGGAGGGGATATATTCCTAGTTGAGAAAGAAAAACAAGAAGAGTACAGGAACCCCAAACCCATAAAAGTTTATCAGAAAGATAGAGACAAGGGTAAAGGTAAAGTTGGTGGACCACCTAGTATCAAGGTTAGAGACAACTTACCCCCACCTCCTTTAATTACTCCACCGATAAAAACAACAACTACAAAAGATCAACCGGTAGCTAAGAGTATGGATATAGAGGATGATAATCCTAATCCTGAAGTCTTATATACTATGGATGTTGATACTCAAAAGATCAATATAGTGGTAGACAAAGATACAACTGATAAGATTGATATGGCTAGTGAGCCTCTGGTAGCTGAGGAAACTGATAACACACAGGAGAAATCGACAAAAGACAAAATGAAAAAGGCAGAGACTCAAACTCAGACTGAGGCAATGCAACAAACAAAGAAACAAACAGAGCTAAAGGCTCCGGAACAATGGCAATAGGAATAAGTACATAAGGAAACAGTACCACCGACAACTAGTGAAGTAGAAAAACCATTGCTTAAAGAAATGCAGACACAAATAGACCTACCAGAGGAAAATAAAAGCTTGGTTACTTCCATCGGTACTCAGATTGTTGATTCATCATCAGACTTCAAATCAACTAATGTGACTGAGGTACTATTAGATTCAATCAAGAAAATAACTGACTGCAGCTCACAAGCTTACAAGGCAATTGATGATACCATACCAATTTTGAAGGTAATTGCTCCTAACTGTAATATAGACAATAAAGATTCTTTAGGACAACTTGATACACTATGCAAATATATCACTGAAAACATTGAGAAAATAAAGGAAGAGTCATTGAAGGATAAAGTAGAAGTTGAAAAACAAAAATTCTTTGATGAGCAAATAAAGAAGTGTAACAGAGATTTTGACACACTTCTACTGGAATTATGCAATTTATTGAAAGAGTATAAAAATCTATACAAAGATACCTATAAAACAAACTTTTTGACTGTAGATATAGACAAGAAAATGAGTAAGGTACAGGATGAGATCAATAAACTTGCAGATAGTTTTGTCAACTCACCTAATACACTATCAGTTTTTGAGGAAAAGATAACAAATTTTGAAGAAGAATTACTTAAATTGGAAAAAGAGAAAGAAAGAATAGTGAATAAGGCAAAACATTTGAGATCAAAACTAAGTCCAAGATTGGACTATCTAGCATCACTATGGAAGGAAGTATCTGAGGAACTAATAGAGGGAAAGAAAACACCGGCAAAGCTTTTGCAGCATCTCACCGGTACAGTGAAGAGAACAGAGACAACAATAAAGGATAGCAAAAAGTTTATGGATAATATAAACTTGATTTTGGGAGATCTTTTTCAAATTGTAACTACCTAGTTACAAGGTTGAAACTACGAACTCTACTAACATCTTGACAACCTTTGTCATTGATACCAAAGGGGGAGTAGTAGGATGAGAAAATTCAAATCAAATTCAAATCACAGGAATCATATGCTCAGGGGGAGCTCACACATTTTTGGTAACATTTTTTTTGGACTTCACATTTTTGGATACATCTTTTGAAATTTCTCATGAGTGTTGCCATCAATGCCAAAGGGGGAGATTGTTGGCATATGCACACTCCAATGAGACATTGTATGTGATTGAAGGTTTTTTCATTGATGACAACCTTGCAATCCTATGGCGCTGGCAAAGGAATTATACCGGCATCAGCAGATCACACTCTACACAGGCACTCAGGACATCGGGACTGGCACAGAGGCCGACAGGATTTTTGTTATATTATATTTTGTTTATTATTGAAAAACTTTGTAAGCCAACTTGGAAAATTGTAAAATGACTCTTATATATAAAAGAGATCATTGTAGACATTTGATATAGGAGAAGTAAGCATTAAGGCAAATATTAGGCAGATCTATTATGTGAAATATAGGTTAAGGGGTATCTGTAAAGAACAGAGCAGGAACTGGTACTGAATCTGGGAGAAGATGCTATTGTAAAGCAGTACAAGTTATTGGATTTGTATAATCCTCATTGTAAGTCAGTGAGACTTCCCATTGAGCAGTGAGCTCTAGGCAGTTGGCCTTCCTACATGTACTGGCCCCTATTGTAAGAAATATTCTCTTATTGGCCAGTGAGTGAATATTGTGGGTCACAAATCCCACCGAGGTTTTTCCCACACTGGGTTTCCTCGTTAAAACCTTGTGTTATGGTGTACTTTTTGTGTGGATGTTCTTGATTCTGTTTATTGTATTATTTCTTGCATACCAGTACACTGTTATATTATGTTCTGCATGTTTTAAGTTAAGAAATTCCATTCACTAGTTAGATACTAATTCACCCCCCCCCCTCTTAGTATCTGTGGGATTCCTAACAGCATGTAAAACATTGACTTGCAAAATGACTACTTGTATTTTGATTTGTCCTACTATAATTTATGCATTGACTAGCTTTACGACTATAATCATTACAAGTATAACACGTATCAGAGAATGATCTAACATTTTGATTTATTCTATTTTTTCAAAAGAATGCTTGGTGACCAATTTTGTTGCAATTAAAACAATATCCTTTAAAAGAAGTATTTATTTTACTTACTTGTCACTCGATCAGTGACTTACCTTTGTCATCCTTCATGAGTTTACTGGATTTAGCTTCCTTTGCCAGAGATGATCCTTCTACATTTCTAGACTTGCTTTACAAGATTTCACCTGTCTCAAATCCTAGACCACTTTTATTTTCCAAAACCCTTTGCATAGCTAACATTTGATCAATCTTGCCTAAAATTACCTTAAATCTATCTTCTTGTTTCCTCAAGTTTTCCAGGTCTGATTTTAAAGTTGCGACTTCTTGTTCAAGCTTATTACATTCCTCTAATTTGTGTTTCACCATTTTATTCAAGTACTCCTTGGTATTCTCATCTTCTTCAGTCTTTTTTTTAGATCTACAATTGAGTTGTTTTCCTCTTTTAGTTCTTCACTAACTTCCTTGTTCCTTTCTCTAAATTTTTTGATTTTCTCTCTTAACTTTCTGATATACTCATTGGCCAATTGAAAATTTTCTCTCAGATCTTTGTTTTCATTCTCAACATTCTCAAGATATTCAAGAGCATTCATAATTTATTCATTTGTATCTAGATATCTATCCTAATCTAAAGTATATTTAGGCACCATATGTTTAACTATCTAAATCTTCTTCGAGTTATAAAGTACAAAAAGGGGTGGCTCACTATCGAATGGACTCACTATCCAAAGTATAACAACTCACTATCGGATGATATCTTGAAGCCAATATTACAAAATTGAACTATTATAATTACACATGTCATATGCATGAGATACAATTTTGTTGAGGTGCATAAACACTTTTACAATTATTGTTCATAAAGACTCTTTTACATTTTTTGTACATACAAAACAAAAATGATCAAAAAGGTCATGCAATACTCATCACTGAGCAACTAAATATATACTGAGTAGGTTTTCATGAAGGTTGTCTTAGCTGGAGTAAAGGTCATCCCAAGAAGATCCTTTACATACTACTACAAGAACTGATCTTTATCATATCAAGGATATCGAAAAAAACACAAAAAGGCAATTACCAAAGATAGAGAAATAAGCATGATTACTTAGAGCTAATATCTTACCAATTATTTTAGATGAGACCAAACCAAAAATATTGATGTTGAATAAATTTGGAAGGCATGTTACTTCATTATCAGACCCATAGTAGTGTTGCATCAAAGACTTTACTATCATAAATCTCGGATGTAAATGTTAGAATGCAACATGATCCTAAATCCTTGCAAAAATATTTGATGTAGATCCAAAAATAGACACTAGAATAGGCTAGACCAAAATAGAGTACTGGAGCTCATAGAAACTGTGCTAGAGTATATCAAACCCATTTTGTCAGATCACCAAAATATGAATGACATCAATGATAATATTATAAGAGAGATGACTAATATAATTATGAAAATTCTTCCAACAAGGGATAACTACTTATTTTTCCCTAAAAAAAATTTACTTCTCCACCTCTCAACTACCTCATCCCAATAGTTTGACTTACATACTCTTGTGAAGATTTGGGAACCCCAATGTTTAGTTGGAAATGAAGCTATGGGGAACCCCAAGATCTTTACAATTCTTATTTGGGTATTCTTCTTAGTATTAAAAAGGAAAATTTCAATTTTTTTTTGTTCATAGTTTGCCTCAAAATTTTAATATATTCATCTATTGCCTCTTTAATTATTTACGATTCCTCAAATAAAACAATCCCATCTACAAACTATGCATAAGAATCCAAATCATTAACCACCTTAATTCCTCTCTAGATGTTTCAAACTCTTTTCCTCTTGAAGGCTCTCCCCATAGCTTTCACTATTATTACAAAGAAGAATGGTGAGATGGGGTCACCTTGGCAAATACCATTGGTAGCCTTAAAAACTGCCTAAAGTTCCATTAGCCATAATTGAGTACCCGATGGAATAAATGCAAAATTGAATCATTTCTAACCAATGCTTACTAAACCTACATTTCTCCATTATTGCTAGCAAAAATTTCCAAATGATCCTATCATATTCCTTGCTTACATTTAGTTTAATCATTGTTCCCTTAATTCTTTATAAAAGCATGGTATATATGGTTTCACTTGAGATTATAATAATATCAATGATTTATCTACCAAGTGTGAAGCCATTTTTCTCCTATGATATGGTGGATCCTAGTACTTTCTTTAATCTATTGGCTAGCACTTTTGCGATAATTTTATATACCATATTGCATAGCGATATAGGATTGTAATCACCAAATGACACATGATTTCTTCTTGGGAATAAGGGAAATGGCAGTATTATTGGTATCCTTGACAAACTTTCTTTTTATTTGAAAATCCTTAACCAATTTCCAAACTTCAATACCAATGAAGTCTCAACGCTTTGCCAGAGATCCATCGGGGCCAAGAGGCTTTTTGGGGTGAAGTTGAAAGACAACAACCTGCACCCCATCCACTTTTATTGGACCACAACACATCAAATTTTTATACTCTATAAGTGTCTTAGGAACATTATGAAGGTTGAATTATTTTTCACCACTCAGCCACTATTGCCTGATAATTTTTGGAAGTTCATAGTTGCTCCTATTTCAAGACTTCCATAGATGAAATCTCCATTAGGATTTTTAATTGTACAACTTTTATTACTTGTTCTTTTATAAAAATTTTGAATTGCAATCACCTAATTTTAACCATATTTCCCTTGATTTATCATTCTAGTATACTTCTTCTTTGGCTATGGCTTCCTTACGTTTTTTATTTGAAAACTTTTTCCTTTTTCTAGTCATCTCTAAACATCCCATGGGAAATTATCTTACATTTTAGATCTTCCAATTCTTGTTTAATCCTAAATTTTACTTTGAAATTGTTGTTAAATATTGTTTTGTTCCTTTAGGCTTGTCTTCAAATGATTCAACATTTTTGTAAATTTTTATTATTATCCCATTTACTTTACACCCCTTCCACCATCCCTTGAGGTGGCCAAATAGTTTCTCCTCCCACCACCACATTCTTTCAAATTTGAAGGTAGATTAATTGGGCTGTTCACCCTCCTTGATTTCTCAGTTGACAAGAAAATGATCAAAAATTAAGTTGGGGAGGATACACACATCAATGTCTAGTGAATCATTAAATATAATCAGAGGAGATCAATAACCTCTCCAACCTCTCTGAAATGTTTGTAAACTCACACCTTTTGTTGGTCCACGTGTATTTCCCATTTGATGTTTCACAATACACTAACCCAAGATCCACTACAAATCCCTAAAATCTTGTGTGTATTTATTATTCTTTTTTATTCCCCTACTCTTTTCACCTAGATCTAGAATAGAGTTGGAGTCTCCACCAATAATTATTGAGAGGCCAACCATTTCTTCAAGTTTTCTCTAATGTAATTCCAAGAAGCCAACTTTTCCTCAATTTTAATTCACCTATAAATATTAGCAATATAAAGTGAATATTCAATCTGATTTTATATGCTTTACATATCATCCAATTATGTTTTGATTCCAATAAATTCATCGTGATGAATTTTTCTTTCCAAATGATACTTAATCCTCCAATGTGTTGATAGCAGAGCAACAACAATGCAAGAAAACAGAGAGGGGGGTGAATCAGTTTTCACCAAACTCAACCAAATTATGCACAACTTAAGATCTGATTAGGAATAACAATAGCAAAGATAAACACCACATCAACAACACACATAACACTTGGATTTTTGACTTGGAAAACCTAAAATCATGGTGGGAACCTACCCACAATAAGATGATACTTTGTAGTAGTATGTGTAAATATTACAATGGGGAATGAACATGCATTTAAGCACACTGCCTAGAGCTCACTGCTCAAAAACAAGAAGGGCTACAACCTAGAGGAAGGATCACTGCCTTACAAATATCGGACACCAATTGGAATTACATGAACTAAAGGAATAGAATCTCAAAATACCTGATTACAGTTTTGGCTAAGCACATATACTCAAACTTTGTGGTTCACACTTTTGCACACTCTTTTGCACTTCTCCACTTATCTCCTCTGCTACTGAATGATCAAAACAATATTCAAACATGTAGATACATCTCACAAATTAATATTACATGTATTTATACAATTCATCAACCTTAACCTTAAGGTCGGCTCAGCACATAAGACCTAATTACAAAATTACATCAGGTGATACATAAATTGATAACCGGACCAATAGAATGTCGCCAAGGACATAGCATGCACCCAAATCAAATCCTCGAACATGCAACACCATCAAATAATTTGCCAAGATCATCCGCAACACTCTGCACCACTGAATATGTTACATAACATGAAGAATACCACCAAACCAATAAGATCTTCAATAATGTGCACCACGATCAATGCAAACCACCAGATCACATAGAACACAATTAGAGAACATCAGCAAGCAACGTATATTCCCAATCACTACAACATCTTGGATAACAAGATTTATCATTATACCATCACTAGAGCTTAAGAGCACAAACTGACAAACTAAAAGATACGCTTGCGAAGTTCCAAATTGTTGGGTGTAAAGTGTGCTCCATTTTCTATTATCTTTTCTTCTATCTTACCTTGATTTCCTTGTTCCTAGGTCCCTCTTTTGTCATTTAATTTTTAGGAAAGTGAAAGATATTTGACATGTTTCTAAAAGATGAAAGAATAATTACTAAATGCCAAAATCATTGAGGAAATAATGAATTCTGACTGGTTTTGCTAGAGGAACTACACGTGAGGAAAGTTTCAACCATGTGGACAAGGTCTTGGCCACACATGTGGATTGAGTGTTGTTGGATTGTTACTTATTTTTGTTTCTATGTTCTATTTTAAGACAGTTGTTTTAGAATCATATGAGTTATGGCCTACAACCAAACCTTAAACTATTATTAATTTATTTGTTTTAAGACACATATATATTTGTTTGTGTGTGTGTGCATTGTGATCTAAAATATAAAAATTTTCAGAAATGATAATCAAATATTTTTATCAAGTGAATGGATGCATTGATTGTGGAGTAAGCTAGCTTAGTTGACTCTATTTACTCACCCAGTGGATCAAAGGAAGGTACTCCTCTCAGGAATCTTGGTGAGATTGTTTTATGTTTTCATTAGCTTAGAATTGGTTTTATTGTAATTCCCTTCATGTTTCTAGTAAGTTGTGTTTCAATCGGTTCTTCAGAATATCATGATTTCTATTAGTTTACATATGATGTAATTTATGTGAGTTATCATTCAATATAGTCTTTGTGAAAATTTTAATAATTAGTTCTAATTGTGTGTACAAGATCAATCTGGTACTAAGCGCGTTAATGAAAACAATTGTGTTCCTAAGGAATGCAATCACAATTTGAATAGCTATCTTTGTATATTAAACTCTCGATTCTGATTCTACACTTTGTTATGTTCTGCAATTCCCTGTCCAACTTCATGTCACACATCTAACTTCTTGTCGCCTATCTCCAACTTCCTGCCACCTCTCATTTGTACCTCATACCATTTCAAGACATCTACAAATGTTCTGATTAATAAGAAAAATAGGTTTTTAGGACCCAAAACCTTTAACATAGGAGATTAAGAAGTATCATCATAGAGTATCCAGACCATAAAAACTGCTTACAAAATGACTGGCAAAAAGGCCAGTAAATAGAAAGGATAGCAAAAGATAGAAACAACAAAACAACAAAAACTAGGAAAACACTACACAGTTAAAGAGTCTTCAGGAGGTTCTCCGCCTTAATCACCAACTGGTCATAGGTGGCCGCAACAGCTTTGAGTTCATCTAGGTCCTTATTAGGCTTCTTCTCCTTCTTCTTACATCTGGTTCTTGTTCTAGGTCCTTGAACATCTCCTGTACCTTCAGTGTCAGGGTCAATTTCCAGGATGTTCTTCTCCTCATCCAATTTGTTGATGAGAGTTTTGGTATTGCTAGCAGAGACCTTCAGAATGTTTAAGCTTTGCTCTACGATAATTTTGAGACATTCCTCAATTTTACTAACTTTTCTGATAGTTCCTGACATAGTTAGATCCATGGCATTAGCATTCGCTTTCCTCTCCAGCAAGTCTTTCTCGATTTGCTCGAATCTGGGGTTGAAGGAGTCTCTTATATTTTCAGCTTTAGCAATTGTATTAGTCAAATCCTCCATATAATCTGCCATAGTCTTCCCTTCACCAGTGTTGATAGTTTCCAGTATCTGGATTCTATGGCTGAGCTTCTTGTTGTCATTCACAGCTTTCTTGTAATTGGTGATTAACCATTCCATGGTGTCCATAAAACCTTTCAAACCCTTGGGAGGAGGGTTTGAGGGGGGATCTATCTTACCGGAGTTGTCTCGTTCCATACAAATGTTACATTCCTTCTATTTTAATGTTAATATCTACATATCTTGAGGAATTGAGTGTGTATTAATTAATTTCATTAAATAATTAAGGTAGATAAATTTGAAAGATAGAGTGAGATTGTATTTACTTGTGATTTAAAGTGTGTTTCAATTGCTTTAGAAAGTGTGTTCTGAATTTAAAGAGGTGTGTTGTTAGAAAGGTGTGCTTTGAATTTTACATTAGAAAGGTGAGATCGAATTAAGTTTTTACATGTATTTCATCCCCACCTAACTCATTATCTTCATCCCTTAAGAAAAAAGCCACAATACCTTTCATTAGTCTATGACCCTGAATTGACACATATAGGTACAACTGAGGACATCTATACAAGCCCAATTTGAGTCAAAACAAGAACTAATTTGGTCATAGTTTTACCCAATCATTTTTGCATTATTGTCAGGGAAAGGTATTAAAGGTGTGAAGTCATAGTGAGTTAAGTTAGGACCAATACATCTTGAGGAAATTTTGTACAATTGTTAACCTTGTTTGGGTGAATACTGTTGATTTGTGTTGTCATAAGTCATAAAGGTGCATGCATCAAACTAGGGATAGCAAAGCTAGATTTGTTAAGATACATTAAGTAGGAGAAAATTCACAAACTCATAAACAAGAAAAATCACAAAAAAATTCATTGGTGGTTGAGCCTGATTTGGAAAGGTGTGTTGTAGAACCTTCTATTCTTTCTCCACCTAGCATATCACAAACAATTCCCAAGTTTTATCAAGATCCATTAATCAGCCCTAAATTTGTCAAGCAATTTGTTTATTCATTTGAATTACATAATGGGAAGACTATAGAAAATCCATTCACAGTTGTTTATACCTTGTGGGGATTTGAAGGAAATATGGGTGACAAAAACAACAATAGGGGGAACTTGCCAATAATAATCCTATAACTTTTGAGTTCCCTATTGTTGACCTTACCAAAGATGCTCCAATGAAAAATATCCCTCACTTTGCTTTGCTTGTATTTAGGGGATTGATAGTGGAATATCCTAATGTGTTCTTATTTGAATTTGAAGTTTTATGTAAGAACTATAACTATCGAAATGATGAAAATAAACTCAAATTGTTTCCAGCTAGCTTTAAAAATGCAACACTCAGTTGGTTCATGAGTTTGGGATCACTGTCAGTCCACACTTGGGATAATATGAAAGAAAAGTTCCTGGCTAATTATTAGGAATATTGCAAGACCAAAGAAGTCCGCAATGAAATCTTCCACATGACACAACGTGAAGAGGAAACATTGGAGGATTATTTGGAACGGTTTTTATTTAGTCTCCAGTGAGCCTGAAAAAATGGTTTAAATAATGATATTGTTAAAATGTTTTTCCTTAGGGAAGTTTAGGATGATTGCATGGAGATATTAAATCTTATGGGTGGGGGAGATATTTCTAAAGTTCGTTTTGGTGACATTTGTGAAGCATGCATGAACTATTCACAGTTTGCTCAAACAATGTGAGGTTCTATGGGGAGACACAATATGGCAAGAGGAAGTACATCAGGTATCACCAAAAGGAAGCTGGGTACATTTCTTGAAGATTTAAAGACTAATTTGTTGAGTCATATGGGTAAATAAATAGATACATTGTATACTTGTAAAAAGAAGGAAGAGGCTGGAAAAGATTTAGCAATCTTTTGTCAAATCTGCAGCAAGAAGCATGGTAACAAAGAATGCCCTTAAAATAGGACTAAAGTTGAATCCCTAGAAGAATCTAGCAGACATACAATCCTTAGGCCCCTTCCTGTGGATGTGGTAGAAGTGAAGTATATAGAAGAATCAGTCTATTTTATGACTCCTAGACATCCTTGGCCACCTCAACCTATGCCCTCTAGGATGACTAATCCTTATTCTATGGTTGGGCCTAGTCAACCTTCCTCCTTCACCAACCAATCTAGGTGGTATGATAGCTAGCCACAACCTAATCCTTATCAATCCTAGCCCAATCAATATGCTTCACAACCTTGGCAACAACCTTGGAGGTCTCATCCACAATTTTCAGTTACACAATACCCTCTGCAATTTTCATACTATCCACCACCTCCCATTTTAAACCCATATCAATCGCCACAACAACAACTCCTACACCACCACAAACAAGTAACCAGCTGCCTCAATCAACACAACCACCAAAATCCACATCTATGCCAACTAAACCAACTCCAAATCCTAATAATAAGCCCACAATCCCCATATATAAAAATGAGGCAATTGGATATCCACCTTATCTTGTCGAATCTGTGAAAATTGATGGAGTTCAATTGTGGTCACGAAATCCCTTTAAGGGCCCACCATTATTGAAATTGATGATTCATCTAAGGAACTTGAAGTTGAATAAGTAAAAGAACCTCCATACCTTAATCTCTTACAAACTGAAGAAATACAAAAGGAAGTTCCAAAAATTGTATTTGATTTTGTAAATGAATTATGTAATGTTAACATAAAAATTCTTTTATTGCATGATACAATGGACATTCCTATATACACAAAAATAATTCAAGATTTGTGTACTTTCAAGTAAAAGAAGAAGAGAAATCCCAAGACTATTCAAGTCAATGGACAACTTGTTGACCTTATGCTTGAGAACCTAATAGTTCCTAAATATGTTGATCCAGGAAGTCCTATGATAAAGGTACACATTGGTAATGTTGTTATTCCTAATACACACATTTATTTGGGAGCTGAAATTAATGTTATGACAAATGAAACAAAAGAAAAATTATCACTTAAAGGACATAGGCCTGTTGTTCACCTACAATTGATCTATGAAATAGCCAATTTCAAACAATGAAGGACTTTAGTTTTTGGACAACATAACATAGGATCCTAATGATCCTCCTGCACTTTGGGTTCTGCTAGACCCAGGGGGGGACACCCTATGATGCATAAAATACAACCAGTTACAAACATATGGTAGCATCAACAATAAGCAGAGAAATATCAAAAGGCTCAACAACAAGGAGGTTACTAAAGACAGGCTAGATCTATATTGACATCTCAACTAAACTGGAGCATGAGATGGGTGAAACATTACTAAAAAATAGAAAGTAAAGAAAGATATTCTAATTTTTATTTTAAATTGTTGCAAGTAACTTCTAGCTATAACAGATCAGTGCCTCATCCTGGGCATAGAGTCAATACAAGTAACCACAAATGGAATCCAAGTTGCACATCAAATTCATTGAAAATATATCCCTGTATTAATGTCTGACATTAACACATTCTAAATTCAATCAAAGGATAATACATATCCAAACATTGATCCAAATCCAAAATGATTGTTCACGGAATTTAAACTCTTCCTTGAAGAGTACCTAAGAGCACCCATTACATTCTCACTTTGAGAGGATAAACCCAAACTTCCTTGAAGACTAAATTTATTGAAATTTAAGAATGCCTGAAGAAAATCCAATGCACTGTATATATGCCTTACATATATGTGACCTGCAACTAAGAAACAATATAAAAAATGTATCTATTCAATGACAGAAGAATAGGAACATCAACCATTACAACCAAGAAAATTAAAATGCATAAGACTAGAAACCCTTTCCAAAACCTAGGAACTCAGAATTTTGGAGCCCTCTCACAAAATTTTTGGAACCCTTACAAATTAGAAGAATTGAGAATATAAAGAAAAGGGAAAAGATCAAATCTGCATGACACTTTGCCAAGTGTCCTATATCCCCAAGTGACAACATTCCTTCATCCTTCCCATGCAAACTACTCTCCAAATATCAGATATTTGTTGAAACTAATTGCTCATTCCAAGAGCTTTCCAACAGTATATAATACTTGTTATTTTGGGTAAAAAATACCCCTCTAGTGAATTAATCCCTCATGCATATCAATCATTTAAATTTTTGAATTTCTCCTATAGTTGGAACTATATGAGTAATTTTGATTTTTACATGCTTTTCCATCTACGCTCTGCTACGTGGCACCCTATGATTCACTTAGAATCCACTTGAAAGCCACCTCACCTACCACTGGACCGCCACTTCACCATCGTCGGACCCACCACCGAACTAGAACTCTCCTTTGTTGTTGATCTGCGATGGATAACTGGCATGCATCTTCATCTTGTAGAATAGCAACAATCATTGGATCTTCCTCAGCTTGCATTGCTCGTTAACACATCTGAGTTGCTCCCTTCTGTCAGGCCCACCATTCAGTCGCTATGTCGCGATGGTTAACCATCAAGCATCTTTCCATTATGGTATAGCGATACTCGTTGATCCTCCTCGGACATGCACATTCGTTAATTCATCGTTCTGTCACAAAATTTGGGCATCTCGAGATGCATGGGGTCCACTAGGTCACCAAGCAGAGTCTGCTTTTGCCTATTCTCCTGGTCTATTCATTTGCCTGAAAATTTCTTTGGCCTTTTCAATGCCAAATTGGGAGATTTAGTTACTTTGTCTGCCAATAGGCATTTGTGAGAGTTTAATATGGCTTTTCCGTAGCGTGGGAGGAAGGAGGAGCTGATTTCATTTGCTAAAACTCTTTTAAAAACTTCACCACCATTTTCAGTAGGTTTGCCATGCAAGGGATTGTTGCTATTGCATTTGTTTGACAATTTCTTTGGCTTTTTCCCATTCCACTCACCTCACGTGCAGTAGGTAAGACTGGCAAAGGATTATGGAATGTAGTTTACACCTACCAATTGCATTTTGCTTGAAGTTTTAATGCCTCCCAATGCCAAAATGGGGGGTTTAGGCACTACACCAGCTAAGTGTATTTGTAGAAAATTTCTGAGGATGCCCTTTACCCATACTACACCACGTGAGGGAGAAGAGGATTTGGCAAAGGTTATCAATTGAATTTTCTTGAAAGTTCTAATGCCTTTCCAATGAGATCCTTCAAAAACTCCTGTGCTTTTGAATAACCATGCTGCATTTTTATATAAGCAGAAAGCAACATAGAGTATGTAACAATATCTGGAATCAGAACCACATCCTACATTTGTTCTCCTTTCTCAGTGCAAAAACCAATGAGCCCCACCAAGTTTTTATGGTGACTTTAGGACAAGAGCTCAATCTCATTTTTGAATTTTGTTCCACCCTACAATGATCCCTGCTGAGCTCTTTTGATAGCTACCATTTCACCTTCTGGTAATATTGCCTTTTTCAACACTGCAACTTAACACTTATCCCAAACTCCATAAATCTCTTCTTTTCAATGATATAAATGCCACTCCTTCGTATTCAAATCATAAAAAGATATGATTGAAAAGAAAACAATTTAAACCTTGACTAAAAGGCACATGAAGTTACAAGCAAGGTTGGGCCCCAAAGTGGGTCCGGCTAAAAAAAATTTGTTTTAATTCAACTAACCTTTGAAATGCCTCAGGCACCTTGAACATACCTCTAGAGTTTATTTGCACCATTTTCTGATCATTAAAACTCAACTTGAAACTCTCAGGCGCTTGTGTCAGATTTTCACATTTAAACCCAAAGAGGCATTTCGAAAACTGGTTAGAACACCTTTCTGGACTTCACAAACTGAAAGACATACTGTCTGATATACTGACATTAACTTTACAAAAAAAATTCTCATGACGAATCCTGGGAAATGAGATATTAATTGTTGAAGTTGATTAAATGGCTCTATCAGCAAAGGAACCTGATAAAATCAATCTGCAGGGACCACAAAGTGCACATATTAAAAATATCAAATGGTCTCCATGGATCCCCAAATCTGGGGCATAGATACTTTGAAGTATAGGGAAGACCATGGAATGGTCAATTTGACCAAGAAGTTGATAGGGTACAAATGGTGAGCTCATGAAAATGGCAACTTAAACAAATGCAACAACGAAAGTGCTGAAAACTTAATAAAATGGCTCAAGAAACCCTCTTGGAAAACTGATCAAACGGATTGGTAGGAGCTTCAAGCTGGAAACATAGCTTTTCTTTCATACTAGCAGTAGCCCAGAATAAACATTCTGATATGAAACTCATCGGGGAATCTTTTACACATGTGCAAAGTAGTGCTCTGACTAGTTGTTGAAATGGGGACTTATGCAAATAGTACAAACTGCAAATGGATTGAGCTTACCAAAATGAGCAAATGGATTGATAGAGACTTGAAACTTGGCATGTGGACTCAATTATATACATACAATTCAAGGGTATACTCCTTTTAACATGAAAATCAACTGGTCATGAAATGCAAAGCCTCAAAGTAGGTCATTTGATAAAATCTGCATTTGCACCTATGAACAACTTTCAGCGCTTTTCTTTCATACTAGCAGTAGCCCGGAATAAACATTCTGATATGACACTCATCGGGGAATCTTTTACACATGTGCAAAGTATTGCTCTGACTAGCTATTGAAATGGGGACTTATGTAAACAGTACAAACTGCAAATGGATTGAGCTTACCAAACTGAGCAAATGGATTGATAGAGACTTGAAACTTGGCATATGGACTCACTTATATGCATAGAATTTAGGGGCATACTCATTTTAACATGAAAATCAACTGGTCATGAAATGCAAAGCCTCAACATAGGTCATTTGATAAAATCTACATTTGCACCTATGAACAACTTTTAGCTCACCCCTTGAGATGGGTACTTGCTAAACTGGTCCAAACTGAATTCTTAAAGTTGTAGAACATTTCATAGGCCAAATGAAAGGTGTAGGACCTATTTCCCAAGCCTTACCCCTTGAAAATCAACTGGCTCCATTTTACCCTTCTTTAAAATAGGCCACTTAGGTTGACTCACTAAGTATTCATTTGAAAGTGTAGAGATTTTTTTTGAAATGGGCCTCTCAAATTCATTCAAATTTATGAGTCCCAATAGTGGCTCTGACTGGGGATGGTTAATTGCAAGATCAACACAAGAATGTAGAATCTTTGGTTATGCAGACCACCCAAAAACAAATCACTTCTCCTCTTCTCAAAAATAGGGGCTCCTTATTCTACCCGAACAACAGGGCTCTTTATTGAAAACCACACAACTGAAAAGAAAGGGACTATACAATATAGAAATATTTTACAAAATGTCCCCTAGCCATCAAAACTGAAATCAATGCTTACCTCTATCAAACACATGATTCTCATTTCCATAAACTGAAGGTAAGCTTGAATTTTCACTATCATCTACCTGATTAATCACCCTTCCACTTCTCATCAACTTATCACATAGAAGATAATCAACATGTTGACAATCACCAAATAGTTGAAAACAAAACAAATACCAAAAGTATCGATCACTATGTGACATAAGAATGTCATACTCTTTACAATTCTTTCCCAACTGAAATGAAAAGTAATCCAACTCCCTCTGAAAGCTAGGAACATCAGACACATCTTGATCGCTAGTTTGCACAAGAGGAAAACATTCATCCGCAACCTTAGCTTGCAAACTAGAAATAACATTTCTAAGTAAAGTGACTACACTTCAATGTTAGGTCCCAGAGACAACTGAGAGGGGGGGGGTGAATCAGTTGACCAAAAAATACAAACCAAAACTAACTTAGCCAAACTTAATGCTTAATACCGGTGAACCAAACTTTATGTTGGTAGATAGTTTTATCAGTCAATTGCAGTACCAGTAAAGTTTAATGTATGAAACAAAAAGGCAATAACATCCACAACACATAAAACATATATTTGTACGTGGAAACCCTGTAAGGAGAAAAACCATGATGGGAAACCTTACCCACAATCAGATGATACTACTGCAGATAGTATGTGTGTACAATATGGAGTCTTCACATGTAGAAAGGCCAACTACCTAGAGCTCACTGCTCAATCACAAAATGGGAGTCACACTAATTACAATTGGATGGTTAAATCCAATGATAATGTACTGCTCAAAATAGCATCTTCATATGCTGGATTCAATATCGGTTAAGCTCTTATTTGTCTTCTTCAAACCTTCCTTCAATCTCGAATGATGTCTGCATGTATAGCTCTACTTATATTCACATATACCTTATTACATTCCTCTTCCACTATCCTTATTTCAATCTCACAAATCAGATCTTGCATTTATACCAAAATCTAAGACCAAATGTGTAGGTTGGGTCACTAAGATATTACAATAAAATCAATTACAAATGAATCAATATGTGAATCATGATGTCGGCTCAATGCATTTACAACAATAACAAATCATCTTCATGATGTGTCATGCTGATCTGGAATAGATATGCCTTTCAGTTTATATCCTGGACCTATTTGTCGGTAACAACAACTAGGCAAACCCGATTAGACAAATGAACAAATAACCAAAACCAAGTGTCCAAACAATGTCTTAGACATAACCAAGTAATCTCCAAGTCATTTCAAGTTCTGATGAACAATATAACCTGTTGGTGAACCAGATATCAGTGATTGTGCATAAGTCACGGATCATGTCGGTGAACATAACCAAAGATCTCCAAGTGATGATAAGTGTTGACAAGTGTTGACATCAATGACAAAACCATATCAACATATCTAAAATACTAACAATCTCCCCCTTTGGCATTGATGGCAACACAAGATGGAAAAACCATCAAAGTGCCAAAACAGAAATACCAAAAACCAAAAACCAACAATCTCCCAAAGAGATCATCAAAATACAGATACAGAGAGTAACAATCTCTCCCCCAATGAATAATCTCTCCCCAAAAGATAATGTGTTTTTCCATAAATATCTCTCCTCCTTTGACATCAAATTCCAAAGCAATACAAAACCAAATACAATTAGTTCAAAGAACTTGTCACAAAATACCAACTTATCAATTTATCTAACTACTCCCCCTGAGAAGTAGCTCTCCTCATCAAAGCCGGAAAAAATATTTCTCTATTAATTTTGTCGGTTGATGACAATCATCAACTGTCTAAGTCTCTACTGGTGGGGGTATAACCCCAAGCTTCTCTCTAAGATACTCAAAAGATTCTTTAGGCAAAGGCGTAGTGAAAATATCTGCAATCTTCTCTTTAGTATTCACATAAACCAATTTCACTTCTTTTGCTTCAACATTCTCTTTTAGAAAATTGAATTTGATAGAAACATGTTTAGTTTTTGAGTGAAATATTGGATTCTTTGATATATCAATTGCTGCCATATTATCACAGTAAATTGTTATAGGTTCCTTGCATTTTACCTTTATGTCCTTCAACATTTGCTTGATCCATAATACCTATTTACAGTTAGTTGTTGCTGCAACATATTCTGATTCTACTATTGATAAAGATGTGCAACTTTGTTTCTTGCTCAACCATGAAATTAGTCTGCTACCAAGAAAGAATGCTCCACTGGTGGTACTTTTTCTATCATCTACATCTCCTGCCCAATCTGCATCGGTGTATGCATATAAATCAAAGTTTTCATCTCTAGGATACCATAAACCAAGATTTGTTATGCCTTGTAGATACCAGAAAATCCTTTTTACTGTTGATTCATGATTTTCCTTAGTATTACTCTGAAATCTTGAAACAATACATACTGCATTCATGATATCAGGTCTAGTTTGTGTCAAATAGAGTAAACCTCCTATCATAGACTTGTACCTAGTTAGATTAACGGGTGTTGATTCATCCTTTAATGATAGTTTATCAGTTATAGTCATAGCTGTGCTTACCAGTTTAGAGTTTTCCATGCCAAATTTCTTTAGTAATTCCTTCAAGTACTTTGATTGATTTATAAATATACGTTTATCAGTCTGTGAAATCTTCAATCCTAAAAAGAATTTTATCTCCCCAATCATAGACATTTCAAATTTTTCCTACATATTTTTAGAAAAGTATTTAGATAATCCATCTTCTCCTCCAAAGATTATATCATCAACAAAAACTTCTATAGCCAAGATGTCATCATTAGTCACTTTGTAATATAGATTTTTGTCAGCATTACCTTAAGTGAAACCAATCTTCAAAACATATTTGTCCAATCTAGCATACCAAGCTCTAAGAGCTTGCTTCAATCCATATAAAGCTTTCCTTAACTTGCAAACCATATCTTTGTCATTTGTCAATGAAAATCCATCAGGTTGTTCAGTGTAAACTTCTTCTTCAAGATCTCCATTCAGAAATGCACATTTAACATCCATTTGATATACTTTATAGTTCTTGTGTGCTGCAAAAGCTAAGAATAATCTGACTACCTCAATTCTAGCTACTGGTGCAAAGGTTTCATTATAATCAATTCCTTCTTTCTATGAATATCCCTTACACACTAATCTTGCTTTATTTCTGATTACCTTACCATCTTCATTGAGTTCATTTCCGAATACCCGTTTAGTTCCAATTACATTTTTGTCTTTAGGCCGGGGAACTAATGTCCATGTGTTATTCTTTTCAATTTGTTCCAACTCATCTTCCAAAACTTTAATCCAGTGTTTATCTTCACATGCCTCATTAACTGATGTTGGTTCAATTTGATAAATAAGACACACCTCTTCATTTTCCAGTCCTCCTCTAGTCATAACACCTTGATACTTGTTCCCAATTATCTGATTTTTCAGAGTGAATCAATCTTACATACCAGGGTGTTTTTACTTGCTACTGTTCCTCGGTCACTATGGAATTCTCAGATGATGCCAGTGTGATTGGATCAACATTTTGTTTCGGTGTACTCATTGTAGGTTCATTTTATATTATCTCTATTGCTGGTTCAGAGTCCATGTACCTTGAATTATCTCTAAATTGTTCATCAATCTTCACATTTGCACTCTCAATAATTTTTTGTAATCTCTTATTAAAACATCTATATGTCTTACTCTTAGATGAATAACCAAGAAATATTCCTTCATCACTTCTAGGATCAAATTTGCCAATATAATAATCTCTCCTAATATAACATTTGCTTCCAAATATTCTGAAATATTTAAGAGTAGAAGTATTACCAAACCATAGTTCATTAGGGGTCTTACCAGTTTTACCTTTGATGTGAACTCTGTTGAATGTATAAATAGTTGTATTTATTGCTTCTCTCCAATATACAAGAAGTAGATTTTGTTAGGATTGATGATAGTCCCAAAGATACTGTGACGGGGGGGGGAATCAGTATCTAATCAGTTTACAGAATATTTGACCTTATTAAGTATTTTGCATTCCAAAACAGTGTACCGGTAAACAAGAATTAATGTAGTAAATAAGAATAGAAAAGACAACATAGAAAGCACACCATAACACAAGACGTTTAACGAGGAAACCTGGTGTGGGAAAAACCTCGGTGGGATTTGTGACCCACAATATTCACTCACTGGCCAATGAATGGATATTACTTACAAGAGGAGCCTGCACATGTAGGAAGGCCAACTGCCTAGAGCTCACTACTCAATTACAAAATGAAGTCTCACTAGCTTACAAAATAGATTATGAGAATCCAATATAATGTACTGCTACAAAAATTATCTGCTATGCTAGGTTTAGTACCGGTTTAAACTCATACAATAACCATAAACACTTCTACAAAATCTGCCTTAATATTTGCTCTACATATTCATCATATATGTCTCCCAAATGATCTACAAGATCTCATACTTATATATGAGTCTTATTACAACATGCCATGTCGACTTACAAAAAGATATTACAATTAAATACAAAATACAATGATCAAAATCCTGTCGGCTAGGATGTCAGTAAATATTATTGTCATTATTGGTGAACTATCTGCCAGTGTAGAGTTTGTCGATGCCAGTGCCATAAGATTGTAAGGTTGTCATCAATGACAACACCTTCAATCAACTTTAACTATCATTAGAGTGTGCAAGGCTAGCAATCTCCCCCTTTGGCATTGATGACAACACTCATGAGAAAAATCCAAAAAGTGTCCCCAAAATTCAAGTCCAAAAATCTTACCAAAACTGTGTGCTCCCCCTGAGCAGATGATCTCTTCTGCAAGTCATTTTTCTCAGTTCTACTACCCCCCCTTTGACATCAATGAAAAAGGTTGTCAAAATGTCAATGAGTGCAGTGCTCAACTGGTACCTTGTAACCAGATGGTTACAATCTAGAATAGGTCTTCTAATACCAAATTCAGGCTCTAAGTGAACCTGTTGCTGTCCTTTAATGTTGCCTCTATTCTCTAAATAGTACCAATGAGGTGATGCATTTTCTCTTCCGGTGTCTTTTGTCCCTGAATACGTTCCTCTGATATCTCTTTCCTCAAAGAGATGAGGTTATCCAATTTAGGACCGAGTCTACATTTAAGATCTTTTTCCTTGCCTTTTATTCTTTCCTTCTCTTTCTCCAATTTTTCAAGTTTCTCCTCAAATCCAGCTATCTCGTATTCTATAACTGATATTGGTTCAGATGAACCAATGATATTGTCAGCTATATCATCAATTTCTTTTTGCACTTTTCTGATTTCCTTATCAATATCCACTATTAGAAGATTAGTCTTGTAGGTGTCTCTATATAGTTCCTTAAATTTCATAATGGTTGTACTGAGTGCCGGTAAAAGAGTGTCAATGTGTTTCGTGCACTTCTTTATTATCTCTCCAAAGAATCTATGTTTTTCCTTGTTTATTTTCTCCTTAAATGTCTCTTCATTTATTTGGTCCACAGTCAGTATATTGCCGGTGATGTATTTAGACAATGTGTCTAACTGACTCAAATAATCTTTATTGTCTACATTACACTTGGGTGCAATCAATTTAAGAATGGGAATGGTATCATCTATAGCCTTATATGCTAATATATTGCAATCTGTAATTTTCTTAATAGAATCCAAAAGCATTTCAGTCATATTTGTGGGTCTGAATTCAGTCATGGAAGTGCCAGATGACTATCCAACTACCTTAACAATCTCCATGCTACCGATGGTAGTAACAACTTTTCTTGTCTTGACCTCTGGTGGGTCAGATTGTGTTTGCATTTCAACTAGCAAAGGTTTAGGCTTCTCAACATTTGCCGGTGGTACTGTCTCTGTATGAACCTATTTCTCAGCTTGTGTCTCGGTTTGTTTCACTGTGCTCTCTTTTGCCAATTTTTTTGATTGTTCTTTAGTGTTATCAACCATTTTTTCTGATGGTTTTTCAATTGTATCCATTGTCGTTTTCTCTGTCTCTAATGGTTTTTTTAGTTCTCTTTGAAAGTTTGAATGCGCGGTGAATGAAAAAGAGGAAAAACAATGATTTATAATGCCTTTTCCTTCAACAACCATAATAAATGCATGTCGGTTAAGTGAAACTTAACACATCTATCGGTAAAGAAGAAGTTCATCTTCTCACCATAAACCGAGGGTAAACTTGCATGATTTTCTATTTGTTGCAATACCCCCAAGGATTACTTTTCAGTTGGATGAAGAATCTCCTGCTGGTGGAGTAATACTCTATTCTACCGATGAAGGAATAGACTCATCAATATTATGATCTCTCTTTCTAATCCATTGTTTTGAAAATTCTTGCTTTACCTCATCTACCTTCTCTTTTCCTTTCAAACTGGGTCCTTTGTTATTTGTCGGTGAATTCTTGCTTCTACAAAATTTTGCAATATGTCCAATCTTGTTACAAGCATAACAAGTCATGTTGTTTTCTTAAAATAGCCTTTCCATATCCTATGTCGGTTTGTGTTCTGCATTGATTAGATAAATGTCCAAATCTTCCACAAACATAACATCTTACATTCATTGTACAATTTTCTGAATTGTGACCAATTTTGTTGCATTTGGAACATTGACCGATGGGTGCATTAGTGTTCTGATAGTTTCTAGATCTACACCGATTTTCTCTATGACCATACTTGTTATAGTTAAAGCATTTCCCATTAAATCTATAGGCATTAGGTTGTCTTATCGGTTTGCTATGATCATGCTTGTTTGCAGTACCAGAGCTTTTACCAACTTCAAATCCAAGTCCATTATTGTCTCCATTAGGTTTCTGACTTTTCAGCATATCATCAAGTTATTCTAAACTTTTCTTAAATTTCTCTTTATGTTGATTTGCAATAGCCAACTCATTTTCCAAAAATTCCTTCTGTCTCATAAGTTTAGTTTTATCATGTTCCAAGTGAATCACATCTATCTTCAACATATCATTTTTATGACTGAGTCTTAGATTTTCAGTTCCAACATCATTGAGTCTCCTAGTCAAGTCATCTCCATTCTTCTTTCTATCTTCAATGTCTTTACAAAATTTCATAGTCATGTCTTGCATTTCATTCCTCAAGGTCATGTTTTCTTGCCTCATCTTCCTTACAAGCTCATTAAGAGTTTCCTTTTCATCATCATCATTTTGTATCTTCTCATGAAGTTCTCTTCTTTTATTTCTAGCAATAGTAAGATTCTCCTGAAGTCCTTGAATGAATTCCTGTGCAGTCCTTAGATCATCTGCAAGTTTGATATTCTTCAACTTTTCTGCATCAAAGTCTGCAAGAGCTATTTCCAATTGCTTTCTCAAGGTTTGCATCTATACTGGTGTCAGGATCTCCCTCAAGTTGTTAGACTTTTGAAAATAGAGGACCACGCTATGATACCAACTGTTAGGATTGATGATAGTCCCAAAGATACTATGAGGGGGGGGGTGAATTAGTATCTAACTGGTTTATAGAATATTTGACCTTATTAAGTATTTTGCATTCCAAAATAGTGTACCGGTAAACAAGAATTAATGAAGTAAATAAGAACAATAAAGAGAACATAGAAAGCACACCATAACATAATATGTTTAACGAGGAAACCCAGTGTGGGAATAACCTTGGTGGGATTTGTGACCCACAATATTCACTCACTGGCCAATGAATGAATATTACTTACAAGAGGAGCCTGCACATGCAAGAAGGCCAACTGCCTAGAGCTCACTGCTCAATTACAAAAGGAAGTCTCACTGACTTACAAAATGGATTATGAGAATCCAATATAATGTACTACTACAAAAAGCATCTGATATGCCAGGTTCAGTACCGGTTTAAGCTCATACAATAACCATAAACCCTTCTACAATTTCTACCTTATATTCGCTCTACATATCCATCATATATGTCTCCCAAATGATCTAAAAGATCTCATACTTATATATGAGTCTTATTACAACATTCCATGTCAACTTACAAAAAGATATTACAATTAAATACAAAATACAATAATCAAAATCTTGTCGGCTAGAATGTCTCACGGTGTAGAGTCTGTCGGTGCCGATGATATAAGATTTCAAGGTTGCCATCAATGACAACACCTTCAATCACCTTTAACTATCATTAGAGTGTGCAATGCCAACAGATTTACTTTTGATATCATGCTTCTAGTTGCATCCAAAACAGTTTTGTTCTTCCTTTCCACAACTCCATTCTGCTGGGGTGTCTGAGGTGCTGATAATTGTCATTTGATTCCATTCACTTCATAGATGTATTAAATTCTTTAGATGTGAATTCACCTCCTTGATCTGATCTCAAGAATTTGATTTTCTTATCGGTTTCATTCTCTACCATGACCTTGAATAGTTTGAATTTCCCAAAAGCTTATGATTTCTCCCTAAGAAAAGTAACCCAACACATTCTAGAATAATCATCAATGATTAGCATAAAATACCTATCTCCTTGTAAACTTCTAGTTCTTTCTAGACCACATAAATTAGTATGAATTAAGTCAAGAACATTATTGGATTTTTCTGGAATACTCTTGAAAGTTGTTCTAACTTGCTTTCCAAATTGACATTCCTTACATACTGGATTGTGAGGCTTAATAATCTTAGGTAAATCTCTTACTGCCTTAGTTGTACTAATTTTCACAATGCAATCAAAATTTACATGAAAAAGTCTCTTATGCCATAACCAACTTTCATCAATATGTGCAATTAAGCATGCCTTCTCACTATTATTCAAATGAAAGATATTACCTCTAGTTTGATTATCGGTTGCAATTTCTAGGCCAGTTCTATTCATGATTTTGCATTTACCATTCTTGAATTGTAATTGAAATCCTTTTTCAACTAATTGGCCAACACTCAAAAGATTATGCTTCAAACCTTCAGCATAGTAAACATTATCAATATTATGCTTACCATCAAAAGATATAGTGTCTTTTCCTTTGATCAAACAAGCTTTGTCATCTCCAAATCTTACTAGACCTCTATTGTATTCCTGAAAGGTTAAGAATTTACTCTTATCACCTATCATATGATGCAAACATCTAGAATCAATAGTCCATTCATCTTTATCTTCAATTTTAGCTGCCAGGGCCTGCTCTACCGATTGAACAATAGGTGCCAGTTGATCTTCTGTTATAGCAACAAAAGCCCATCCATTGTTTGTTGATTCCTCATTAGAATCATCACCAACTCCTTCATCAACATAGTTACATGATTTGTCTCTATCCTTCTTAAATTTGTACCTTTGATATTCAGGATTAGGCTTGTATGTTCTTTTAGCTTCTTCTTTCAATCTTGCATGTCTAACAGGACACCTAGATGCCATGTGACCATTCTTATTGTAGTTAAAACATATAAATGGTGCTTTACCATCATACTTACTTCCAACTGGACCTTTAGGCATTTTCCTTGCAAATAGTGCTTCAAGTTCTTCCAGTTCTTCATTCTCCTTTCTAATTTCTTCAAGTTCTATTGCATAAAATGCTTTCCAATCAGATTTCTCAGATGATGATGATGCCTTGAAAGCTAAATCTATCTTAATAGTAGCAATAGGACCAAATTCCTCAAGTTCAAAAGCTAAAAGTTTTCCAACCAAAGTGTCTCTAGATACTGATGTATTAGGCATTGTTCTCAATTCATTTATAGCAATAACTGTCATTTTATATGTCGGTGGCAAAGCTCTTAAAACTTTAGAAACAATTTCATCTTCACTTAAGGATCCTCCACAACATTGTATACCCAGAACAATTTCATTTACTCTTTCCATAAAAGAAAAAATCCTTTCATCTTCTTCCATTTTCAGATTTTCATACCTGGCCCGGAAGCATTCCAGCTTTGCAATTTTTACTGTGGTATCACCTTCATTCAATGTTTCCAACTTTTCCCAAATAGCTTTCACAGTAGATCTATCTGATAATCCCATGATTTGCTGATCAGACAATGCGCTCAAAAGTGCTTCCCTTGCTTTGCAATCTTTTTCCTCATCTTTAGCCAAGGTTTGTGGAATAGGTTGACCTTGAGTAGGAACAACATAGCCATTCTTTGTAACATCCCATATGTCCTTCCCAATGCAATTTAGATGTGTCTCCATTCTGATCTTCCATATACCATAGTTGGTTCCATCAAGCTTCAGACTATCCTTCCTGAAATAGTTAGAAGACATTGGATCTCCTCAAGCTGTTAAAATTTTGCAAAAAGAGGACTAAGCTTTGATACCAATTGTTAGGTCCTAGAGACAACTGTGAAGGGGGGGTGAATCAATTGTCCAATAAATACAAACCAAAACTAACTTAGCCAAACTTAATGTTTAATACCGGTAAACCAAACTTTATGTCGGTAGACAGTTTTATCAGTTAATTATAGTACCGGTAAAGTTTAATGCATGAAACATAAAGGCAATAACATCCACAATACATAACACAGATATTTGTACATGGAAACCTTGCAAGGGGAAAAAACACGGTGGGAAACCTTACCCACAATCAGATGATACTACTGCAGATAGTATGTGTGTACAATATGGAGTCTGCACATGCAAAAAGGCCAACTGCCTAGAGCTCACTGCTCAATCACAACATGGGAGTCACACTGACTACAATTGGATGATTAAATCCAATGATACTGTACTGCTCAAAATAACATCTTCATATGCTGGACTCAGTACCGGTTAAGCTCTGATTTTCCTTCTTCAAACCTTCCTTCAATCTTGAATGATGTCTGCGTGTATAGCTCTGCTTATATTCACATATACCTTATTACATTCCTCTTCCACTATCCTTATTTCAATGTCACAAATGAGATCTTACATTTATACCAAAACCTAAGACCAAATGTGTAGGTTAGCTCACTAAGATATTACAATAAAATCAATTACAAATGAATCAATATGTGACACATGATGTCAGCTCAATGCATTTACAAAAATAACAAATCATCTTGATGATGTGTCATGCTGATCTGGAATAGATATGCTTGCCGATGCATATCCTAGACTTATTTGCTGGTAACAACAAATATGCAAACCCGATTAGACCAATGAAAAAATCACCAAAACCAAGTGTCCAAACAATGTCTTCAACATAACCAACTAATCTCCAAGTTATTCCAAGTGCTGGTGAACAATATAACTTGTCGATGAACCAGATACCGCTGACTGTGCATAAGTCACTGATCATGTTGGTGAACATAACCAAAGATCTCCAAGTGCTAATAAGTGTTGACAAGTGTTGAAATCAATGACAAAACCATATCAACATATCAAAAATACCAACATTCAACATGCTGATCACAATTTCTATCAACTTCTTGCAAACATGAAAATGTATCATCACTTATCAACGGTTCATTTACCACTTGCAAATTTGGGAAAATTACTTCATATTTGTCATTCCTTTTAAGAGCAAGATCCACACAATGCATATCAAATTCTGAGTTCATATTAGCATATGAATCTACATCATCACACCTATCAATAGTATATGCATTTTCATCTTGTCCATTATTCAAATCAAATGTAGGGAAAATATCAATACCATATATATCATACTTCACACCCTCAAAAACATCATTAATATCAAAACATATACTGATTGGGTATGAGAGATTGGGGACATTTTTGGATGCATGCCTCTAAAGATCATCAACTAAGAGTTCTGAGATTTGTTCACTACTTAGTGAACCTTCTTCTTCATTTTTCATTTTCCTCAATTTCACCTTTTGTGCTATAAATATTGTCCCAATCCGATGCATGCATTAAATTTGTAGTGCTCATGTCTTTGTACACATTTAGTTATCATTACAACAACTGATATCTACATCATAGCCTTTATCATGCTAATCATAAAGTGTTGCTATATGTTGCAACATAGTTTCATAACCTTGGTTGCAAACACTTTGTGGATTGAAATTAACATGGTAATCTATATTATTCAAATCTGAAACCTGAACAGGCTCATGATTATTTGAACAATTTATGTTCTCACAACTTTCTTCTTGCTCTGAATACACATCTACATTGTCATGCTGAGAATAAGAGTCACCTTCAGCATCATAAGAGATATATCCACTCACAAATTCATCTCCATCACTATACTCAATACTATGTGCATTTTTCAGATTTAGTCATTTCAATCTCATCCATCCATTCTTTAATACGTACAACACTTTTTTCTCTCAAGGTTGTAGACCAATTAATTGAGTCAGGCTCATCAAGCTCTAAGAATAACTCAATACAAATAGACTCATGGGGTCTAGCATCAGCTGGAAGCCCATTTAATGCAGCAATAAATCTTTCACAAAAAACTATGATGACTCTTCCTCTTTTCTCTTCCCTACTTTCCTTCTTAAAAACAAGATGAATTTATCTTGGATCTCTTGAAGACATATTTCAATCTCTCTATCAATTTCTTTCAGATTTGACAAAGGATTTGGAGACCTAAGAACCACTTCTAGATCCATCAAATTTGAAACATCTACTAAATGATTACTAGGACAATGCATCTTACTATTTTACAAACTCTTTTCAAAACACATGCAGTCACAAATTTTCACAATCATACACAATTTTCCCCTCACTTATGACTGAAATTTTTGCAAAACAGGAAGTATGTCAAGTGCAGATTTCTTTTCCTTTCAATGGTAACTGTTTCACCTAATAAGGAACAAATAATTATCTCAACAATGAGGAATACCTGGAGTAAATTTGTTGTTGTTGTTCTCTTCACTTCTGACTAAAAACTTGAAGAGCACCACCAGATCTCAGGTTCGTTCTTAAAAAGTCGCAGCCTCCCCGAAGAGGAGTAAAATTTAACCACTGATTTTCACTCTGAAACAATTTCAGATCTCTGGGTACTTGACACACAGTAGAGTCACATAATATTTTCACATTTCATAGCAACAAAACCTTTTGAGACTCTTCCCCAAATGAATTTTGGCTAGACTCATGGGTTTGAATGCAATCAACAAGGTGAATAAAACTTCTCTCAACCTTACTGAAAATGCAATTACAAGACACTCTCCATCCCCAGCAGAGTCACCATTTTTATTGTTCACCAGAACTGGTTAACCCAAGTTCACCTGCAATTGATCTATGAAATAGCCAGTTTCAAACAATGAAGGACTTCAGGACTTGGACAACATAACATAGGACCCTAATGATCCTCCTACAATTGAGGTTCTGCTAGACCTAGGGGGGACACCCTTTGATGCATAAAATAAAACCAGTTACAAAAATATGGCAGCATCAACAATGAGCGGAAAAATCTCAAAAGGCTCAACAACAAGGAGGTTACTAAAGACGGGCTAGATCTACATTGACATCTCAACTAAATTGGAGCATGAGATGGGTGAAACATTACTGTAGAACAAAAAGTAAAGAAAGATATTCTGATTTTTTATTTTAAATTGTTGCAAGTAACTTCTAGCTATAACAAATCAGTGCCTCATCCTGGGCATAGAGTCAATACAAGTAACCACAAATGGAATCCAAGCCGCACATCAAATTCATTGAAAAGATATCCCTGTATTAATGTCTAACATTAACACATTCCAAATTCAATCAAAGGACCATACATATCCAAACATTGACCCAAATCCAAAATGATTGTTCACATAATTTAAACTCTTCCTCGAAGAGTACCTAAGAACACCCATTACATTCTCACTTTGAGAGGATAAACCCAAACTTCCTTGAAGACTGAATTTATTAAAATTGAAGAATGCCTAAAGACAATCCAATGCACTATATATATGCCTTACATATATATGACCTGCAACTAAGGAACAATATACAAAATGTATCTATTCAATGACAGAAGAAAAGGAACATCTACCATTACAACCAAGAAAATTAAAATGCATAAGATTGGAAGCCCTTTCCAAAACCTAGGAACTCAGAATTCTAGAGCCCTCTCACAAAAATTTTGGAACCCTTACAAATTAGAAGAATTGAGAATATAAAGAAAAGGGAAAAAATCAAATCTGCATGACACATTTCCAAGTGTCCTCTATCCCCAACTGACAATATTCCTTCATCCTTCCCATGGAAACTGCTCTCAAAATATCTTATATTTGTTGAAACTAACTGCAGAAACCAACTTCTCGTTCTGAGAACTTTTCAACGGTATATAATACTTATTATTTTGAGTAAAAAATACCCCTCTAGTCAATTAATCCCTCATGCATATCAGTCATTTAAATTTTTGAATTTCTCCTGTAGTTGGAACTATATGAGTGATTTTGATTTTTACATGATTTTACATATGCGCTCCACCATGTGGCACCCTATGATTCACTCAGAATCCACCTGGATCCCACCTCACCTACCACTGGACCGCCACTTCACCATCGTCGGACCTACCACCAAATTGGAAGTCTCCTTTGTCATTGATCCGCAATGGATAACTAGTGTGCATCTTCATCTTGTGGAATAGTGATAGTCGTTGGATCTTCCTCAACTTGCATTGCTCATTAACACATCTGAGTTGCTCACTTCTGTTGGGCCTACCATTCAATCACTATGTCATGATGGTTAACCGTCGAACATCTTTCCATTGCGGTATAGAGATAGCCATTGATCCTCCTCAGAGTTGCATGTTCATTAATTTGCCCTTCTGTCACAAATGTTGGGTGCCTCAGGATGTGTGTGCGTGCATGGGGTCCACTAGGTCACCAAGCAACCTCTTGTCAAAAACCCTTAAGTTTTGACACTATAGAAGTGTGTAGCTGTTATCATTGTTTAAAAAATGGGTTTTCCTTTCCCATAATTGGCTATGATCTTGAAATTTTGAGTAAGAAACATTATCAATTGCTTCAGGTCTGTGTTGGGTCTTAAGGGTTTAGGGTTTTTGATTTTAAATCACTTAATGTGTGATAAAAAAACCCTCTAGTTTCTATTCCTTCGTTACTTTATCCACTTAAGTAATGGGTCTTGGGGTCGTAGGAAGTGTCCCCCCTTGTCATTTTCCTAGGCAGTCATATGAATTAATTGTTAAATTTATGCCTTATGTATTTTCCTACTAATGTTGTCGGGTCTCGGGGGGATCTATGGTTTTCACTATTTCGAAAGGCAAAGTTGTGCATGGATTAAAACCCATGAAGTTGTGAAAATCCTTTGCATTCTAAATGGCGATTTTGGTCCGGTCTAAAGAGGTCTCATTTTGTCCAAGATCCAATGGCTAGCGTTATTTCGCACCCTGAACCTGCAAGCGAAATGCCTTTCACGAAATGGCGAAAGCTTTTGGTGGGACCCTACATGTGAGGATCTTCTAAGTGACTAAAAGGTGATCAAGTCCCATTTGATCTGACGGTTCGCGCTATTTCGCAGGATCAAAATGCTCGGCATTTATCTTTCACGAAGTTGTGAAATGACATGGCATTCCAAGTAGATAGTCCAGCTGGTCAAGAGGGCGAGTAAGATGGTGGCACGTGGCAGAGGCTACAATAGTCAGCAAGTCGGCTCTAAGAGTTAAAAGGTGGGTCCCAGAGGTGAGTCATGCTGTGGGATAAGAGGTGCCCTGGCAGATGCAGGTGGTGAGAATTAATTGGAACCCAGTGTTTTCTCTCAGCAAATGAAAGACTGACATGTCAGCTCTGAAGGTGACTAGATGCCAGGTGTTCGAGGTTGAGTCGGAGGGCCCAGGTCTGCCAGAGTCTGTTCAGATGGTTAAGCACCGAACAAGTAGAAAATGATCTGATGGCCCGCATGATTTCGCAAGGATAAGATGCTCGTGCTTTATACCCTGCGAAATGGAGAAAAGGTTTTTCATCCCCAAAGGCAGATAAAACATAGGGTTAAAAGAGGATCTACTTTGTTTGATCCAATGGCCGATGCTATTTCGCGGTTGCGAGATGCTTGAAGGATATGCTTCATGACATAGTGAAAGTAAAAGGGTTCATCCAGGTGTCATGATAGATGGTGACGTGTCCATAGACAAGTGGCTTTAGAAGAAGTTGAGGGCCTGCCAAGGTGAAACTGACGGTATAAAGGAGAGACATGTGGCTGACATTGAATTAAATGCAAAGGGTTTTCCAAAGCCAATGGTTGAGTGCCACGTGGTAGCCAGTAGCCAATGAAAAGGTGGTGTAAGTAAAGCAAGCATAAAGGTTTCCCTTAAAGGATGGTCATCTCTGAATTGATCCAACACTTCGCATTGTTTCACAACCTGAAGTTGATAGATGTTTAAGCTTCACGAAATAGCGAAAAAACCACTAGCAGTCAAAGTAAAGGCGCGGTTAGTAAAGATGTTGACGGTTTTGGTCAAAGTTAAACACCAAGCAGTTAGAGTTCCATCTAATGCCTGGCACTGTTTTGCGAAGGAGAAGTGCTCGAAAGATAAAGTCTATGAAATGGCGAAAAGAAGGTGGGGCCTAGTGCGGAGGCAAGACTGTTAAGTCAGTATAACGGCCGATCAGGTTTCTTTTGATCAGACGGTTGGTGCTATTTCGTAGGATGAAATTGCCTAAAGGTTATGCTTTGTGAAGTTGCGAAAGAGCGAAAGGAAAGAATTGCAGGAATCAAATGGTCCGTTGGAGCGAAAATACGAATTCTCTCATGAATTCAATTCTGAAGGGATGGCCGAAGCATGCGGAATCAATGTTGCAGTTCAGAGCCTGGTACCATATATGATTTCCTATCAACCGGATGAAGGTATCTTTCTAAAGAATTATTGCAGAGGAGCAGATACAGAGCCATTTTCTTCAAATACAGAGCAAGCCAATTCAGTTGCAAAGCGAATTTACTCAAGATAAAAATAGGTTTTCTTGTACTCTCATGAAGCAATTTCTTTGTGGTGTGCTTTAAATAAGATATTGATTTGTCATAGAACCATTTGGGGGCAGTATTTTGATTTCTTACATTTTCAAAAATGGCACCTAAGAGAGAAGTTTTTGGGAAAGTCAATTATCTGGAGAGAGCCATTTGTGATGATTTTCTTGAGCAGTTGACGTTGTCAACTAATCAGGCATCCAAGGCAAAAGAATTAGTGCCTAGAGCTCCTTGTTTGAAAATAGGAGAAGGGCTATATGACAAGGGTAACTAGTTGAGAGATCCGCAGGTTAGATTATCTGGGTTGGGGTTATTCAAGGCTGGATTTGGAATGAGGAATTCTTTGGTCCCACAAAATAGCATTTGGGAATTAGATGTATGGAAGTTGGTAGTCCCAGGGGTATTTATGGATATGGATCTATTGACCCAAATTGCACTTAATTATGATCTAGTCATAAGAAGCATTCGGGATATAAATGGAAAAGCCCTTATTGAGATTAATACTAAAGAGTTCAGAAGTGCTTTTGGGATAAATGAGTTTACAAATTTTCTTGAACCCATAAATTTCAATTCATTAGCTCAAGTATATAGTGCACAGAGGAATCATCTTAGGAGTGGGCCTCTTAAGGAATTTTTTATGAAGATAGGTGGGTTGACTATTGCAGGACCCAATACAGAAGAGCCCTTTTCATTAAATTTGTTCACCCTCAGAGCTAAGGGAATGTATTGGTCACTTTGCCAAGTTCTGGGAGAAGATGTTGAAGTGAATATGCCCAATCACTACTTGTTAATGATTGCTCAGATTTTAAATCCTTCCCTTGCAATAACATTTGATTATGCTTCTTTCATTGCTGATGCTATCCATGGAGGGTTAGTAGGAATAAAGAATGGAAAGGTGGATAGGCCCTTCAGATGGTACTCACTCCTGATGCATCTATTTATGTTCAAAGGAGGTGATTACTTTGCCAGTGGACTGGACCTTATCAAAGAGAAGGAAGGAAAGAAGATGCCAGTACAACTATGGAGTACTGTCTTGTCATGGGATAGAGAGGATGCCAGTTTCTTGAAGTTTGATAAATATTTTGCATCCAAGATCAGGACTCTCCTTTGCTCGGAGAACCCAAGAATCCCCAAGGTTCTTTTGGAATTCATTAGACCAAAAGAATTTGCAGAGAGCATAAAGATTGTTCACAATTGGGGTGACATTTATCTATACCCAGTCTCAACAGTTTTTAGAGTTTTTGGTTTCAGAGGCACTCCATTCTTGTTGCCCTGTCAGGTCCCTCTGAAAGTGGGAATTGCAGAAGTCCTTAGACAAATTGGTAGTGTACAAGAGGTAGAACTGACAGGCATGGGTAAAGGGACTATTTTCCCTATGGTTACCATAGCCCACCAATTTGTAATAACTAAGGTAGGTTGGAATTGTTTTGAGTATTTTCTCAAACCTTATCATTTGTTAACTGCAATATCCAGGTGTGCCGATCCAGAAGACTTCTTTAATGGCATGTTTAGAAAGAGAGCAACGTGCAGAGGTAGACCCCATCAATTTCAGTTTATTGAAGACCTCATTAGAAATGAATTTGATTTGGATGAGCAAGAACTAAGGAAGGAGAAATGGGTGGCTTATAGGAAAGCCTTAGACTTTGTGCTTCAGTTTGATGCCAGCTATGACCCATTGTCTATCTTTTTCCCTCTGGAGGAAAAAATAAAGTTTTTAATTGTTTACTTTGAGTATGTGATGCAGACCCTGAAGGAGAAGAGGGAAGCTATGATTAAAAGCAACCCTGAAAAGGCAAGAATGATTCTAAGTAGGTCTACCTCCACCAAAGCAATCCCTCCTAGTGATTACACCCTGCACAAGAAAACTAGTTATAGTGTGTTGATGCCTACAATAGAGGAGCCCTCTACCTCCAAAGGAAAGAGGAAGATACAAGATGTCATTGACAGCCAAGAGAGCCCAAAGAAGAAGAGAATAGGGAAAGAAGTACAATCTAATATGCCTTTGTACCATCCCAATCCCCTATCCAAATAGGAGATGAGCAAGCAGTAGCTGAGCAACTTCTACAATTAGGCAGTCTAGGAAAAATTGCCTATACATATGATGAAGTAGAGGAGGGTATGCCAAAAGAGCCCCTTGCTGCTGAAATGAACATCACTACCACTAAACTCAAAGGCCAGGAATTGGATCCTGAGATAAACCAAGCCAGTGATGACTTTTTGGCTGACAACAATTTTGTTACATCAAGAGCATTTATGTAGTTTGTATGGAAATAAAATATAGATAAATACAATGCAAGATGCGAGAAAAGAAAAGGTGAACAACCCAACAAAGATCTAGCCCGGGTAGAGGAAGAAATAAAAGAGGAAATGATGCAAGAATTTAAGACCATCACTCCTGAGCAAGGAAGAGACATGGTGGCACAAGCTGGAGTGCTTATTCTCCCTGAGTGGGACATAGCAGATGCCCTGGTTATGGAGGTAGTAAGGAAATAAACCAAGCGCATGGAGGGAATCACTTTCAGCAAGGATAATGTTGCACTAGTCATGTGGTCTCTCAAGAGAGATGAGAGTAAGAGAAGCGAGGATACCCCAGGGTCAATTTACCTTGGTGGAATGATAGTGAAGAGAGTGCAAAACACAGGGATGGTAGAAGCTGCTAGTACTGTGTTAGAAACTACAAAATTTATTGTTACAGTAGCAGAAGAGGAGGCCAAGGAGAAAGAAGACCTCCAAGTCAAGTTCGAGATGATTCTGAAGGCCTATAACAGTCTTAAGGAAGAGGTAAGAGGTAGAGATAGCATCATTGCTAAGCTACAAAGCTAGTTGACAGGATAGTACCATCAAGGTGAGTCTTCAACACTGATGATCTCCTCTTCTCCTGCAAGACCTCCACCTACTAGCCCCATCATTGAGTTCCCACCATCTCCAGCACCTTCCAGCTCTCAAATGGTTGAGATTACTCCTCAAGAGATAGAGAATTTAAAACAGGCTCAGACCTTGTATGCAAAGAAATATGAGGAGAGAGTAAGGGCTACTATTTCAAGTTTTGCAGATACAATGAGTGCCTCATTGTGATATAGTAATATAAGCAAGATTTTGGAAATGAGGAATGAGCTCAATGGAGATAAAGCCATTCTGACACATATTTTTGACAAATGGAGGCCTAGAGAGTAGGACTTGGATTCTATTTGTGCCTCTTATGATGAGGCAGGAGCTAATCCTATCATCAAATCCACTTGTGATACCACCAAGGATCTAGTGAAACTAGCAGAAGGGGTGGATAATGCTGATAGGAAAATTAACTTGTACAAAAAGGAATATATTGATCAAGTTTTTGAGTTGCTCCCAGGAGTTTTTGCCAGCCCAGATCAACTGAAGGACAAACAAGTGTGGCTCAAGGAATTAGAGGCCAAATTTTCAGCTAGGATTAAGGGCATTATTGATCTAGATGATGCTTCCTTCTTTGTTGTGACAATTCAAAAGATAGAGAAAATCAAGTCTCATTATGGTTTTCTCAATTCAGAGGTTAACAAAATGAGAAATTCCTGGAAAAGGTTGACCAAGGCTAAGACAAAAGTGATTGATTTCACGTGGCCAACTGATGATGTGTATAATGAATGGACAATGAAATGAATGGACAATGAAATATTCCATCCAGGATGTAGAGCATTTAGAAGGCACTCCTGAATAGTTAGAAGAGGTTGCAATCAGACAAAAAGTTGAAGAAGCTGTAGAGGTCAAAAAGGACTTGTAACCATTTTTGCAAAAGGTTTTGTAACTTCTTCTTGAGAAGCAATGACTGGAACAAATTCTCCTAGGAAAGTCCGAAGCTTTGTGCATCCATATTGTTATAAATGGATACCAGGACTAAAAAAAGAAGGATCGCAAAGAATTGTAAGAAAATGCTGCAGAAATTTATCAGAGCTTTTCTAAGTTTAATGGAGAATATTCAAAAGTTTTTGTAATACTTTCTTGAAGATAATATCAATATATAGACCATTGGTTTTGAGTAAAGTTTTGTGTCGTCTTCAAATGTGTTTGCAATTATTTACTGTTTCATACTGAATAATCCAGGTTTATTTTGTTTGAATAGGGGTTGTAAGGTAACTTTCAGTAGATGTGGTTGCTAGCTTTTCTCTTTAGGAGGGAAATTAAATATGCAGGGATCACTTCTACCAATAAATTACTTGTGAGACATCTTGAATCTTGATGGGCATAGTTTTATTTTGTGTGCATAAATTCTCATGTATGTCAGGCATATATAAGGATTAACAGAAGCCGAGCCAATGGGATGTGTAGAGATCTTCTGTTTGGGGAGTATTGTTTGAATTTAGATGACTCTGTGACCTTGGATAAGGCACTGGTATAGATCAAGGTTGTCCATTGCATGTTTTGTAGATCAAAATATTGAATATGAGTATAATTTTCATTCCTTTGTTTCAGTCAGTTTCAAGGTGATTAGATCCACTGGTTTTTTGGACTGGTTTGCTGTGGATTTATCTTTTAAAAGTGTGAATTTAGTTCACAAAGGTATACCCGCCTGGACTCTGAGTAAGTCCGAAGTGTAGAAGGTTAAATCAAACCTTGTCATATGGTGTCCTAAGAGTTTCCTTCCCCTTAACATCTCTCCATCACAGAGTTTAATCATCTTATTATAAGGATGTTGAAGTGAATCAGATTTTGAAGACAACAAAAGTGGTGACTCTACTGCAGAGAGTCACATTAAGGATCCAGATGTAGATTTGTTCTTAAATTTGTAAAGAAAACTATTGTGGTTGTGGAATTCTGGAATATTATTCTAATAGTTTGTTTTCATAATTCCCATATTCTTGTGGGTGGTGACTCTGTCATATTGGGACCAGTCATTGTGAATTGTAAATCATTTCAAAAGAAAACAAATGTAATGCAAGGAGGAAAAAATACCAGGTCATTCATGAAGAAGCATCCTCGTGAAACTTTGCAAGAAGGTTTGCCAGAGCAGTCACAGAGAGGTCAGAAGAGATCTGTGTTACCTAAACCATCAAATGTTGCTTGGGTACAAAAGAACAATAACACTGGTGAGATGCCTGATTGACCTGTTTATGCAAAGTCTAATTCATCTTCCAGAGATTCAGAACATGATATATTAGGTTTCCATTTAGGATTGTTTGGAAATATTGATAATGCATCTGTTTTAAATTGAGATTTATCCCATGTTAGTGTTTCTGCAAGAGATAGGACTAGTTCAAATGCAATTAGACACTCTGTGCCTAGAACAATAGATGGAAACATTAGTTTGATTGACATAGACCAAGTCAATGTATCAGACTCTGAAGAAAATTTCCCTAATGAAGATAAAGTGTCCCAAGAGATTGAAGACTTGAATAGAAGAGTTCACCATTTAATCTCCCTAAGAGCCTAAAAGGAAGCAAATAGGGAGAAAGAGGTTAAAGCTAAATTAATGGAGAGAGATAGGCTTCTTAGACAGATAGCTGATCTTGAGTTACTGGCAAAAGAGAAGGAAAAAAGTGATGAGGAAGGCCCTATGATTAGAGAAATCCTGATCCCTGGGGCTAAGCCAGCATATAGGTCAGTAGTTCAGCCAAGTAAGGAAGTACTCAGTGATTCACAGTTTCCTAGGACAAATGTGTATAAAGGAAAATAGAAATGGGTAGATGATGGAATTGAATCTAAAACTGTAGAGGAGGTTTCTCATAGGTTGTCAACACATGAGAGAGAAATGGAAGGAATGAGGAAAGAAAAGGAGGATCTCCAAATGGAGCTAGAGAAAGCTGAATTGGAAGCAACAAATCAGGAAGTAAAAAGAAAAATTAGTTACTTAAAGGCTCCCCCTATCACGTTTCCATCAAAATATCTTAATAAGCCTGATCCTCAACAAATTTCTCTTCCCCCTGTTAAGATTCAACCTACAGTGCCCACTAATGTAGCATCAATGAGTCAAATCCCTGCGAATAGTCATCACACCCAAATATCTCAGTCTCCAATTCAAAAGATTAGAATGAACATGGGAAATAATAATGTTATTACCCCTTTTCAAAGGAGACCAATCAATTTAGAACAATATAGACAATTGTTCTTTGATGGGATCCCAGGATATCCCAATCATGTTCCTACTGAGTTAAGAGACAGACTCCATAAATTTGTTGGGAATAATGCCATTAGTGCTAAGGAACATCTGAACTCTTTTGGGGACCTAATAAACGATTATGAGATAGTGGATGAGGATGTTATCATGAAACTATTTGCCCAGTCCTTGGTTGATGATGCAAGAGATTGGTATAGAGGTCTTCCAGTCAATAGCATAGGGTCATGGGAGGATTTTAAAAATTGTTTTCAAGAGAAGTATGGTGACAAGACTAATGTGAGCTTCATGCTCAATGAAATCAATAATATCAGAAAGTTTGATAATGAAATGGTCACTGACTTCAATGCCAAATTCCAAAAAGCCGTGCACAGATTGTATCAAGTGATGAGATTAGATGATAACATGTGTTTAAATACTTATTATAATGCATTTGATTCTAAAATGGCCTATATCCTGAGAGATAAGAATCCACATAACTTGAGAGATACTTTTAGAATCGCCATAAATGTAGAAAGTAATAGAAAAGTATCCAAGAAGTTAGGAAGAAGAACAGATGGTAGATTATGGCAAGAAACAAAACAACAACCTAATAAAGTTGCTAAGGAGGATGATAAGATAGAGAAATTGGTTATTGCAATGAAGGATCTGACTGCCAAGTTAAACAAAAATGACAAGCCTCATTATAACTGGCAAGATAGACCCCCTAGATTGCATGACATGCCATATAATACCAACTGGAAAGATGGCAAACCCCAAAATGTGAAGCCCAAAATTGCCCAAAATTAGGACACTCCAGATCCCTTGAAAGGGAAAACTATCCATAATATAGAAAACACTCCCTGGTGTATTGCTTGTGATGGACCACATTCTCCTCATTAGTGTGTAGTGGCTCACACTCTTGAAGAATCTATGAGACAAGAAGCTGAGCCTGACATCAATATGTTTGAAATTGTCATAGAAAGTGATGAGGAGTCTATACAAAGTGAATACAGTGATGTATTAGATAATGAAAGGTTTGTTCAAGGGCAACTAACCTTAGATTGGCATCCTACATTGAATGTGGTAACAATTGAGGATGGAGAGGTTCATCTTAGAAGGCCTAGTGAGGAAGAAGTCAAAAATCTCACTAAAGCCGCCATTGCCAAAGCAAAACACAACTATAACTTGAGAAGCACCAAGAAGGACACTTATCAGGGTGAACCTAGTTCCATGTTCATAAAAGAGATCACCCAAAAGGGGGTAGTAGGTATTGCTACTACTGTTCCTAAGATTGGTCAAGAAAAGAAGGAACAAGTCAAAGATGTACCAAAGAGTACAGATACTGGTGACATACAAGGAGCTGCCACAGTGAAAAAGGCAAGTCATCTCAAGACAGAAAGAGCTAGAGCTAATACTGAAACAAGCAATAGTTCTACATTTGACATGGCTCAAGATCTTACTCAAATGAAGGTCATTGTTCCATTAGTAGAATTACTAAAGATTAAAGAACATAGGGATGCAGCCTTGTCTTTATTTTCTAGTATATCTGATAGTGACATAGTCTTACCCACCGGTTTAGCTAGAATTGGAAAGGATCAAGAGTTCCAAACCCGAGAGGTTTATGTTGGAACCACTATCACTCAAGAGCCTTCATAGGTAGACCCTTTCTATGTTACTTTGTTAGTAAATAACTGGTTGATTAAAAACTGCATGATAGATTCATGAGCTGTTGCTAATGTAATGCCCTATGGTGTTATGAAAGAATTAGGATTGTCAGTAACCACTGTGTATGGGAAATGCTATGCCATGGATAATAGAGAAGTACCTGTGATAGGTACAATGAAATATGTTGAGGTAAAAATAGCAGCATTCCTTGAGGCAACTTATAAAATGGATGTTATTGTTACTGATACCAAACCCCGTTATGGTATGTTACTTTCCAGGCAATGGGCAGTAGCAGTAGGAGGAAATGTTCAACTCAACTTATCCTATGCCACCATTCCAATCAATGGAAATTAGGTCAAATTGTACAGAGAGCCACGTGCTCCTAGGGTAATAGAAAATGTAGACCCTAATATGCTCAATTGTATGATTGATGTAGATCTTGATAACTTTAGACTTCAACCAATTTTACCTCAACTGAAGAATACTGACCCCATTGTGGTTGAGTTAGAAGCACAACAGTATGGATTATGGTAGATGTATTTTGATGGAGCTTGCTCCAAAGAAGGATCTAGAGTAGGGGATCTTTTTGTATCCCCACCAGGTATAACTTTCAAGTATTCATTCTTATTGGCCTTCCAATGCACAAATAACACTGCAGAGTATGAAGCTCTATTGTTGGGGCTTGAAGTTGCAAAGAAGCATGGAATCCAGTTGTTGATAATGCTAGGGGATTTAGAATTGGTGGTATCTCAGGTGAGAGCCAAATATGCATCCAGGAATGATAGATTAAAGAGATATAAGCATGTAGTTTGGGATGTTATTGAGCATTTCAGTGCATTTTCTATTAATTGGATAGAGCGATCAAAGAACATTATGGCAGATTTCCTAGCCAATGTTGCCTTAAAGAATGATGATGCAACATTAATTGGTATTTCCACTGTGGAGATAAAATCTAGGCTTGCCATCCCTAACAATGTGTACAATTGCAAGTTTTTGCTAATGATGAAGACATTCTTCGGTTCATCCAATGTGTTGATGATTATGATGGATAGGAGATTGATTGCAATGCACTGGTGGAGTTGGTTGACAATAAGGAAACAGTGTTTGGAAATGATTTAGTCCAGTTGGAAACCAATAAAATACCTAAAGGGCTGGTAGAGTTGGAAAGCATGTTCAGTTATAATGACAGTCACTTACATCAACAGTCTACCACCAAGTTGGAAGAGTTAGAGGAGGTAAACCTAGGGACTGAATCATCCCCTAAGTTAGTATACATTGGAAAGAAATTACCCCCTCATGTCAGGACTAACCTTATTAATTTATTGAAGAAATATAAACATGTTTTTGCTTGGTCTTATGAAGACCTAAAGGCATATAGACAAGATCTTTTTCAGCATGAAGTTCCTCTACTTCCAGATGCTAAGCCTTTTAGACAGAAACAGAGGCCCATCAATCCACTGTTAGAAACTAAAATGCAGCAAGAGTTGAATAAATTGAGAGAAGGAGGGATTATCAAACCAATAAGGCATTCTTCATGGGTCTCTAATCTAGTCCCAATAAGAAAGAAGAATGGGGACATTAGATTGTGTGTAGATTTCAGAAATTTAAATGTTGCCTCTTTGAAAGATAACTACTCTTCCCCAAATATGGAAGCCATGCTACAGAGAGTGACAGGATGTGACCTTTTATCCATGATGGATGGTTTTTCAGGATACAATTAAGTGTTAGTGAAGGAATCTGAATAGTTTAAAACTGCCTTCACTACTCCATGGGGAACATATGTCTATGTGAGAATGCCATTCGGATTGAAAAATGCTGGAGCTACATTTCAGAGAGCCATGGATGTAGCCTTCAAAGAATTCATTAATATCATCATGGTGGTTTATCAAGATGATTTAACCTATTTCTCCAAAAGGGCTGATGATCATTGTGGGCATTTGGAAAAGGTGTTCAATAAAGCTTTGGAATTTGGTGTGTCACTAAATCCCAAGAAATGTCATTTTGGAGTCACTGAAGGAAAGCTATTGGGACACATTGTTTCCAAGGAAGGGGTAAGGATAGACCCTAAAAGAATTGAAGCAATAAATAAGGTGTTCGAACCTAAAAATGTAAAAGGTATTCAATCTTTTCTAGGCAAAGTGAATTTTGTTAGGAGATTCATTGCAAACTTTGCAGAGATAGTGAAGCCTATTGTCAAGTTGCTCAAGAAGGATACCAAATTTTGTTGGGATCGAGAGGCCTCAAAGGCTTTTGCTGAAATTAAGAAGGCAATTCAGGAAGCACTAGTGTTAAAATCTCCTGATTAGAGTAAGCCCTTTTCTCTTTTTTCCTTTGCTTCATATCATACAGTAGCTACAGTATTGTTACAAAAAGGCAATGAGGGATATGAACATCCCATAGGCTTCTATAGTAAGTCTTTGCAGGTGGCAGAATTGAAATATGAGACCATGGAAAAACAAGCTTATGCTCTAGTTAAAGTTGTTAAGGCTTTTAGGCCATATCTGGTGAATTCAAATATCATTGCCTATGTCCCACATGCTGTAGTTAAGGATATTCTATCCTAGTCTGAAGTTACAGGGAAAAGATGCAGATGGATTAATAGAATCCAAGAATTTGACTTGGAGATAAAGATTACCAAATTGGTAAGAGGTTTAGGTTTGGCTAAACTCATGACTGAGTCCAATCTTATCAATGTTGAAATACATAATGTTGAAGTCAGAGATACTTTAGTCACTAGCATTGAAAGGCAACCTTGGTACTCAGAGATAGTCAGATTCTTAAGAGATGCTGCATTCTTAGAAGGAATGACACATAATCAGAAAAGAACTTTGAAACTCAAGTCCAAAAAATATGTGCTCATTCAGGGTGATCTATTCTGGAGGAAAAGAGATGGAGAATTACTAATGTGTTTGGATGAATTCCAGGCTAAACAAGTATTGACTGAAATGCATGATGGAGTATGTGGAGGCCACTACTCTGCTAAGACCACTGCTAGTAAGCTAATCCGGGCTAGATACTATTGGCCCACTTTATTTAAAGATACTCATGCATATGTTCAGAAATGTGACCCATGTCAGAAATTCTCATCTAAGCTGAAGTATGAAGGAGCCTTACCCCTAAATCTAGTCTCTGTAGAAGCTCCTTTTGTCCAGTGGGGCATTGATTTTATTGGAGAGATTGTTGAAAGGTCAGGGAGAGGTCACAGATGGATCATAGTAGCCACTCATTATTTCACAAAATGGATAGAAGCTATTCCTACAAGAAGGGCTATAAGTAAGGTTGACATTGATTTCCTGATGGATAATGTTGTAACCAGATTTGGAGTACCTACAAAATTGGTGATGGATAATGCCATGTGTTTCAGATCAGAAGAGTTCGTAGGCTTTTGTACCAGTCATGGAATACTCATGTCTTACTCTTCACCTTATCACCCTCAGGGGAATGGACAAGCATAATCTAGCAATAAAAGCCTTTTGACTATGACCAAGAAAATCCTTGAAGAAAATAAAAGATCTTGGGATCAAAAATTGAAGTTAGCTTTGTGGGCAGATAGAATAATAGTTTAAAAGGCTATTGGAATGTCCCCTTTTGAACTAGTCTATGGAGCTCAGGTCAGATTGCCAATGAATAATCTTCTTCCAGTTTACAAGTTCTTGCAAGATGAGGATATGGAGTTATTTGAACCTATGGAAGACCAAATGATCCAAATTGTGGAGGTGGAAGAGCTCAGAGCTTTAGCTCACAAAAGAAATCAGAAGATCCAATTGCAATCCAAATACCTTTTTGATAAAAGAACATCATTAAGGAAGTTTCAAATTGATGGCATGGTTCTTCAATGGAATGCAAAAGGACAAGACAAGGGAAAACATAAAAAATTTGAATCATTATGGATTGGCCCTTTTCTGGTCTATGACATAAATGGTAAGGATTCATATTTTGTGAAGAATATGAATGATGAAGTACAGGAATTTCCAGTGCATGGACAATTCCTAAAACATTATTTCTCTTGATATCCATGCACAGTAGGTCCTTTGTTTGTACATATTTTGTTTCCTTCCTATTTTTTTGTTTGGGTCTATGTTTTGGTCTGTTTCTCCAGAGTTTCTGAGTTTTCTTGTGTTGACCTTGCAATCAGCCATCCCCAGTCAGAGCCGTTGTTATCACTGTTTAAAAAATGGGTTTTCCTTTCCCATAATTGGCTATGATCTTGAAATTTTGAGTAAGACACATTATCAATTGCTTCAGGTCTGTGTTGGGTCTTAAGGCTTTAGGGTTTTTGATTTTAAATTGCTTAATGTCTGATAAAAAACCCTCCGGTTTCTATTCCTTAATTACTTTATCCACTTAAGTAATGGGTCCTGGGGTCATAGGAAGTGTCTCCCCTTGTCATTTGCCTAGGCGGTCGTATGAATTAATCGTTAAATTTATGCCTTATGTATTTTTCTCCTAATGTTGTCGGGCCCAGTAAGTGGTGTGCATATCTTGGGTGGATCTATGATTTTCGCTATTTTGCTAGGCGAAGTTGTGAAAAGGGTTTGCATTCTAAATGGCGATTTTGGTCCAGTCTAAAGAGGTCTCATCATGTCCAAGATCCAACGGCTGGCATTATTTTGCAGCCTGAACCTGTGAGTGAAATACCTTTCACAAAATGGTGAAATCTTTTGGTGGGACCCTGGATGTGAGGATCTTCTAAGTTACTAAAAGGTGATCAAGTCCCATGTAAGATGGTGGCATGTGGCAGAGGCTACAATAGTCAGCAAGCCGGGTCTAAGAGTTAAAAGGTGGGTCCCAGAGGTGAGTCATGCTGCTGGATAAGAGGTGACCTGGCAGATGCAAGTGGTGAGAATTAATTGGAACCCAGTGTTTTCTCTCGACAAATGAAAGACTGACATGTCAGCTGTGAAGGTGACTAGATGCTAGGTGTTCGAGGTTGAGTCGGAGGGCCCACGTCTGCCAAAGTTTGTTCAGATGGTTAAGCACCGAACAAGTAGAAAATGATCTAACAGCCTGCATGATTTTGCAAGGATAAGATGCTCATGCTTTATAACTTGTGAAATGGTGAAAAGGTTTTTCATCCCCAAAGGCAGATAAAGCATAGGGTTAAAAGAGGATCATCTTTGTTTTGATCCAATGGCCGGCGCTATTTCACGGTTGTGAGATGCTTGAAGGATATGCTTCATGAAATAGCGAAAGTAAAAGGGTTCATCCAGGTGTCATGATAGATGGTGACGTGTCCATAGACACGTGGTTTTAGAAGAAGTTGAGGGCCCGCCAAGGTGAAACCGGTGGTATAAAGGAGAGACATGTGGCTGACGTTGAATTAAATGCAAAGGGTTTTGCAAAGCCAATGGTTGAGTGCCATGTGGTAGCTAGTAGCCAATGAAAAGGTGATGTAAGTAAAGAAAGCATAAAGGTTTCCCTTAAAGGATGGTCATCTCCGAATTGATCCAATGCTTCACGCTATTTCGCAACCTGAAGTTGATAGATGTTTAAGCTTCATGAAATAGCAACAAAACCACTAGCAGTCAAAGTAAAGGTGCAGTTAGTAAAGATGTTGACAGTTTCGGTCAAAGTTAAACACCAAGTAGTTAGAGTTCCATCTAATGCCTGGCACTATTTCGCAAAGGAGAAGTGGTCGAAAGATAAAGTCTACGAAATGCCGAAAAGAAGGTGGGGCCTAGTGCGGAGGCAAGACTGTTAAGTCAGTATAATGGCTGATCAGGTTTCTTTTGATCTCACGGTTGGTGCTATTTCGCTGGATGAAATTGCCTGAAAGTTATGCTTTGTGAAGTTACGAAAGAGCCAAAGGAAAGAATTGCAAGAATCAAATGGTCCATTGGAGTGAAAATACAGATTCTCTCATGAATTAAATTCTGAAGGGATGGCCGAAGCATGCAGAATCAATGTTCCATTTAAGAGCCTGGTACCATATATGATTTCCTATCAACCAAATGAAGGTATCTTTCTAAAGAATTATTGCAGAGGAGCAGATACAGAGCCATTTTCTTCAAATACAGAGCAGGCCAATTCAGTTGTAGAGCGAATTCACTCAAGCTGAAAAAAGGTTTTCTTGTACTCTCGTGTAGCAATTTCTTTGTGGTCTGATTTAAATAAGATATTGATTTGTCATAGAACCATTTGGGGGCAGTATTTTGATTTCTTACATTTTAAAAAATGGCACCTAAGGGAGAATTTTCTGGGAAAGTCAATTATCCGGAGAGAGCCATTTGTGATGATTTTCTTGAGCAGTTGATGTTGTCAACTAATCAGGCATTGAAGGAAAAAGAATTAGTGCCTAGAGCTCCTCGTTTGAAAATAGGAGAAGGGCTATATGACAAGGGTAACTGGTTGAGAGATCCGCAAGTCAGATTGTCTGGGTTGGGGTTATTCAAGGTTGGATTTGGAATGAGGAATTCCTTGGCCCCACAAAATAGCATCTGGGAATTAGATGTAGGGAAGTTGGTAGTCCCAGGGGTATTTATGGATATGGATCTGTTGACCCAAATTGCACTTAATTATGATCCGGTCACAAGAAGCATTCAGGATATAAATGGAAAAGCCCTTATTGAGATTAATACTGAAGAGTTCAGAAGTGCTTTTGGGCTAAATGAGTTTACAAATTTTCTTGAACCCATAAATTTCAAATCATTAGCTCAAGTATACAGCGCATAGAGGAATCATCTTAGGAGTTGGCCTCTTAAGGAATTTTTTGTGAAGATAGGTGGGTTGACTATCATAGGACCCAATACAGAAGAGCCCTTCTCATTAAATTTGTTCACCCTCAGAGCTAAGGGAATGTATTGGTCACTTTGCCAAGTTTTCGGAGAAGATGCTGAAGTGAATATGCCCAATCACTACTTGTTAATGATTGCTCAGATTTTAAATCCTTCCCTTGTAGTAACATTTGATTATGCTTCTTTCATTGCTGATGCTATCCATGGAAGGTTAGTAGGAAAAAAGAATGGAAAGGTGGATAGGCCTTTCGGATGGTACTCACTCCTGATGCATCTATTTATGTTCAAAGGAGGTGATTACTTTGCCAGTGGACTGGACCTTATCAAAGAGAAGGAAGGAGAGAAGATGCCAGTACAACTATGGAGTACTGTCTTGTCATGGGATAGAGAGGATGCCAGTTTCTTGAAGTTTGATAAATATTTTGCATCCAAGATTAGGACTCTCCTCTGCTCGGAGAACCCAAGAATCCCCAAGGTTCTTTTGGAATTCATTAGACCAAAAGAATTTGCAGAGAGCATAAAGATTGTTCACAATTGGGGTGACATTTATCTGTACCCAGTCTCAACAGTTTTTAGAGTTTTTGGTTTCAGAGGCACTCCATTCTTGTTGCCCTATCAGGTCCCTCTGAAAGTGGGAATTGCAGAAGTCCTTAGACAAATTGGTAGTGTACAAGAGGCAGAACTGACAGGCAAGGGTAAAGGGACTATTTTCCCTACGGTTACCATACCCTACCAATTTGTAATAACTAAGGGAGGTTGGAATTGTTTTGAGGATTTTCTCAAGCCTTATCATTTGTCAACTGCAATATCTAGGTGTGTCGATCCAGAAGACTTCTTTATTGGCATGTTTAGAAAGAGAGCAACGTGCAGAGGTAGACCCCACAAATTTCAGTATCCTAAAGACCTCATTAGAAATGAATTTGATTTGTATGAGCAGGAACTGAGGAAAGAGAAATGGGTGGCTTATAAGAAAGCCTTAGACTTTGTGCATCAGTTTGATGCTAGCTATGACCCATTGTCTAGCTTTTTTCCTCTGGAGGAAAAAATAAAGTTTTTAATTGTTTGCTTTGAGGATGTGATGCAGACCCTGAAGGACAAGAGGGAAGTTGTGATTAAAAGCAACCCTGAAAAGGAAAGAATGATTCTAAGTACTTCTTCCTCCACCAAAGCAATCCCTCCTCATGGTTACACCCTGCACAAGAAAACTAGTTATAGTGTGATGTTGCCTACAATAGGGGAGACCTCTACCTCCAAAGGAAAGAGGAAGATACAAGATGTCATTGACATCCAAGAGAGCCCAAATAAGCAGAGAGTAGGGAAAGAAGTACAATCTGATATGCCTTTTTACTCTCCATTCCAATCCCCTATCCACATAGGAGATGAGCAAGCAGTAGCTGAGCAACTTCTACAATTAGGCAATCTAGGAGAAATCACCTATGCATATGATGAAGTAGAGGAGGGTATGCCAGAAGAGCCCCTTGCTGCTGAAATGAACATCACTACCACTAAACTCAAAGACCAGGACTTGGATTCTGAGATAAAGCAATCCAGTGATGACTTTTGGCTGACAACAATTTTGTTACCTCAGGAGCATTTATGCAATTTGTATGGAAAAAAAATATAGATAAATACAATGCAAGATGCGAGAAATGAAAAGGTGAAAAACCAAGCAAAGATCCAGCTCGGGTAGAGGAAGAAATAAAATAGAAAATGATAGAATAATTTAAGACCATCACTCCTGAGCAAGGAAGAGACATGGTGGCACAAGCTGTAGTGCTTATTCTCCCTGAGTGGGACGTAGCAAATGCCCTAGTTCTAGAGGCAGTAAGTAAAGAAACCAAGCCCATGGAGGGAATCACTTTCAGCAAGGATAATGCTGCACTAGTCATGTGGTCTCTCAAGAGATATGAGAGTAAGAGAAGCAAGGATACCCCAGGGACAAGTTACCTTGGTGGAATGATAGTGAAGAGAGTGCAGAACACAAGGGTGGTAGAAGCTGCTAGAACTATGTTAGAAACTGCAAAATTTAGTGTTGCAGTAGCAGAAAAGGAGGCCAAGGAGAAAGAAGACCTCCAAGTCAAGTTGGAGACGATTCTGAAGGCCTATAATAGTCTTAAGGAAGAGGTAAGAGGTAGAGATAGCATCATTGCTAAGCTACAAAGCTAGTTGACAGGACAGTACCATCAAGGTGAGTCTTCAACACTGATGATCTCCTCTTCTCCTGCAAGACCTCCACCTACCAGCCCCATCATTGAGTTCCCACCATCTCCAACAACTTCCAACTCTCAAATGTTTGAGATTACTCCTCAAGAGCTAGAGAATTTAAAACAGGCTCAGGCCTTGTATGCAAAGAAAAATGAGGAGAGAGTAAGGGCTACTATTTCAATTTTTGCAAATACGATGAGTGCCTCATTGCTATATAGTAATATAAGCAAGATTTTGGAAATGAGGAATGAGCTCAATGGAGATAAAGCCATTCTAACACCTATTTTTGACAAATGGAGGCCTAGAGAGTAGGACTTGGATTCTATTTGTGCCTCTTATGATGAGGCAGGAGCTAATCCTATCATCAAATCCACTTGTGATACCACCAAGGATCTAGTGAAACTAGCAGAAGGGGTGGATAATGCTGATAGGAAAATTAACTTGTACAAAAAGGAATATACTGATCAAGTTTTTGAGTTGCTCCCAAGAGTTTTTGCCAACCCAGATCAACTAAAGGACAAACAAGTGTGGCTCAAGGAATTAGATGCCAAATTTTCAGCTAGGATTAAAGGCATTATTGATCTAGATGATGCTTCCTTTTTTGTTGTGACAATTCAGGAGATAGAGAAAATCAAGTCTCATTTTGGTTTTCTCAATTCAGAGGTTAACAAAATGAGAAATTCCTGGAAAAGGTTGACCAAGGCTAAGACAAAAGTGATTGATTTCATGTGGCCAACTCATGATGTGTATAATGAATGGACAATGAAATATGCCATCCAAGATGTAGAGCAGTTAGAAGGCACTCCTAAATAGTTAGAAGAGGTTGCAATCAGACAAAAAGTTGAAGAAGCTGTAGAGGTCAAAAAGGACTTGTAACCATTTTTGCGAAAGGTTTTGTAACTTCTTCTTGAGAAGCAATGACTGTAACAAATTCTCCTAGGAAAGTCCGAAGCTTTGTGCATCCATATTGTTATAAATGGATACCAGGACTAAAAAAGAAGGATCGCAAAGAATGGTAAGAAAACACTGCAGAAATTTATCTGAGCTTTTCTAAGTTTAATGGAGAATATTCAAAAGTTTTTGTAATACTTTCTTGAAGATAATATCAATATATAGACCATCGGTTTTGAGTAAAGCTTTGTGTCATCTTCAAATGTGTTTGTAATTATTTACTGTTTCATACTGATTAATCCAGGGTTATTTTGTTTGAATAGGGGTTGTAAGGCAACTTTCAGTAGATGTGTTTGGTAGCTTTTCTCTTTAGGAGGGAAATTAAATATGCGGGGATCACTTCTACCGGTAAATTACTTGTGAGACATCTTGAATCTTGATGAGCATAGTTTGATTTTGTGTGCATAAATTCTCATGTATGTCAGGCATATATAAGGATTAACAGAAGCCGAGCCAATGGGATGTGTAGAGATCTTCTATTTGGGGAGTATTGTTTGAATTTAGATGACTCTATGACCTTGGATAAGGCACTGGTATAGATCAAGGCTGTCCATTGCATGTTTTGTAGATCAAAATACTGAATATGAGTATAATTTTCATTCCTTTGTTTTAGTCAGTTTCAAGGTGATTAGATCCACTGGTTTTCTGGACTGGTTTGTTGTGGATTTATCTTTTGAAAGTGTGAATCCAGTTCACAAAGGTATACCCACCTGGACTCTGAGTAAGTCCGAAGTGTAGAAGGTTAAATCAAACCTTGTCATATGTCATCCTAAGAGTTTCCTTCCCTTAACATCTCTCCTGCACAGAGTTTAATCATCTTATTATAAGGATGTTGAAGTGAATCAGATTTTGAAGACAACAGTAGCTGTGTATTTAAACACTGAAAATTCCCTCCCCACTACCAATGTGGGATAAAAGCTTTTGCATATTCTCCAGGTCTATTCATTTGCCTGAAAATTTCACTGGCGTTTTCAATGCCAAATTAGGGGGTTTAGTTGCTTTGCCTGCAAATTTGCATTTGTGAGAGTTTAATATGGCTTTTCCATAGCGTGGGAGGAAGGACGAGTTGATTTCATTTGCTAAAACTCTTTTAAAAACTTCACCACTATTTTTAGTAGGTTTGCCACATAGGATATTGTTTCCATTGCATTTGTTTGATAATTTCTTTGGCTTTTTCCATTCCACTCACCTCGCATGCAGCAAGGAAGATTGGCAAAGGATTATAAAATGTAGTTTACACCTACCAATTGCATTTTGATTGATGTTTTAATGCCTCCCAATGCCAAAATGGGGGGTTTAGGCACTACACCAGCTAAGTGCATTTGCAGAAAGTTTCTAAGGATTCTCCTTACCCATACCACACCACATGAGGGAGAAGAGGATTTGGCAAAGGTTATCAATTGAATATTCTTGAAAGTTCTAATTCCTTTCCAACGAGATCCTTCAAAAACTCTTGTGCTTTTGAATAACCATGCCAAATTTTTATATAAGCAGAAAGCAACATAGAGTATGTAACAATATCTGGAATCAGACCCCCATCCCACATCTGTTCTTCTTGCTTGGTCCAAAAACCAATGAGCCCCACCAAGTTTTTATGGTGACTCCCACCAATTTTTTATGGTGACTTCGAGACAAGATCTGAATCTCATTTTTTAATTCTATTCCACCCTACAATGATCCTTGCTGAGCTCTTTTGATAGCTACCATTTCACCTTCTGGTAACATTGCCTTTTTAACACTACAACTTAACACTTATCCCAAACTCCACAAATCTATGCTTTTAAATGATATAAATGGCACTCCTATTTAAATCATATAAACATATGATTGAAAAAAAACAATTTAAACCTTGACTAAAAGGCACATGAAGTTACAAGTCAGGTCGAGCAACTAAGTGGGTCCGGCTAAAAAAAAATTGTTTTCATTCAATTGACCCTTGAAATGCCTCAGAAACCTTGAACATACCTTTGGAGTTGATTTGCACCATTTTCTAATCATTAAAACTCAACTTGAAACTTTCAGGCGTTTGTGTCACATTTTCCAATTTAAACCCAAAGAGACATTTCAAAAACTGGTCAAAACACCTTTTTGGACTTCACAAGCTGAAAGACATACTATTTGATATACTAACATTCACTCTGCAAAACCATTTCTCATGACGAATCCCGAGAAATGAGATATTAATTGTTGAAGTTCATTAAATGGCTCTGTCAGCAAAGGAACCTAATAAAATCAATGTGCAGGGACCACAAAGTGGACACATTAAAAATATCAAATGGTCTCTAAGGATCCCCAAATCTAGGGCATAGATACTTTGAAGTACAAAGAAGACCTTGGAATGATTAGTTTGACCAGGAAGCTGATAGGGTACAAATGGTGAGCTCATGAAAATGGTAACTTTAACATATGCAACAACGAAAGTGTAGAAAACTGAATAAAATGGCTCAAGAAACCCTCTTGGAAAACTGATCAAACAAATTGGGAGGAGATTCAAACTGGAAACATAGCTTGTCTTTCATACTAGCAATAGCCTAGAATAAACATTCTGATATGAAACTCATCTGGGCATCTTTTACACGTGCAAAGTAGTGCTCTAACTAGCTGTTGAAACAGGGACTTATGCAAATAGTACAAATTGCAAATGCATTGAGCTTGCCAAACTGAGCAAATAGATTGATAGAGACTTGAAACTTGGCATGTGGACTCACTTATATGCATAAAATTCATGGGTATACTCCTTCTAACATAAAAATCAACTGGTCATGAAATGCAAAGCCTCAAAGTAGGTTATTTGATAAAATCTGCATTTGCACCTATGAACAACTTTCAGCTCACCCCTTGAAATGGGTACTTGCTAAACTAATCCAAACTGAATTCTGAAAGTTGTAGAATATTGCATAGGCCGAATGAAAGGTGTAGGATCTATTTCCCAAGCCTTACCCCTTGACAATCAACTGGCTCCATTTTACCCTTCTTCAAAATAGGCCACTCATGTTCGCTCACAAAGTATTCATTTGAAAGTGCAAAGCAAAATTTTGAAATGGGCCTCTCAAATTCAATCAAATTTATGAGTCCCAACAAGACCCACTCCTACAGTTCTCCAAATGGCATACCATTCTTTGGTCAAACTCGAAGGTATGATAGAAGATTTAATTCTTTCTATTGATACATGGGAATGTTGGCCATTTGGAGGAATTGATTATGTTTTACATTGATGTTTTTTCATTGATGGCAATACTAGTTGTTTTGGATGCTTGTGTGGTTTCTAGTTGGATTGGATCCGACATGATCCGTTATGCTCCGATATGATCTAGTTATGGAATTGGCTTATTCATGATACATGTTCATATTTTGTAAGTTGGTTTTGTTCTGGTGATCGGATGCTATCCTGTTTGCTTGGAAGCTTGGTTTGTGGTTACAATGAGGGTTTCACTGGCAGAGATTTGATGAAGATCTTTTATGATATGCATAAGTGGTGTTGGTGTAGCTTTTGGTATGGATTCAAGATGCTATTGGTGATCATTTTTGATACTTGGTGGATGGACATAATTGCTCTAGTGTGTGGACCTATATCGGGTCCCGATTGATCTAGGTTATGGAATGACTTAATGTAACATGTGGATTGGACCTCTTGATGTGTTTCTGGGATGTCTTATGTGTTGTATATTGTTTGTTTGGTCTAAGGCCGACATGTTTTGTAATTATTTAATTGGTTTACTGTCTGGTGGCTAACCTGATTGTTTATGGTCAAGGGTTTGTATATATATGATGTAGGATCTCATTATAGATCATGGTCACCACATGAGATATGGATATGTAATGTGCAAGTAATGTAATATCATTCAGGCAGAGGATTTGGTCGATCATTGGAGATCAAGTTGGTTTTATGTAAGAGGATTTAGTCCTCTAGTACTGAGCTTAACTGAAACTGTACTCAGGCATAGGAGATGTTATCTTTTTTAGTTCATTCATTCTTCTAGATTATAGTTTGGATTTATATGTAGTTAGTGAGACTCCTTTTGTAATAAGAAGTGTGCTCTAGGTTGTTGGCCTTTCTGCAAGTGCAAGCCCCTCAATTGTAATTCACATACTTAGTGTAGAAGTATTATTTGACTATGGGTAGGCTTCCCACTGTGGTTTTTCCCTTTACCTGGTTTTCCACCTATAAATCTTGGTGTCATGTGGATGGTATTTATTCTCTAATTATTGTTTATGCTTAATTGGTTTAATTTCTATTTTGGTTTTAATATTTTGGGTTCCGATATTAAAGTTTTAATTGCTAAATGTTTTGGTAATCTCTGACAACTGATTCACCCCCCTCTCAATTATCTTCCGGTTATTTAAACTGTCTAATAATTGGCATCCGAGCTCTGGTCCTCTCCGCAAAAAGCTTAACCACTTGAGGAATATCCTATGGTGACTAAGAGTTCTAGTTCATCCAGTTCATCTGGAGCTATCTTTCGAAGAGATATTCTTAGGCTTGATGGAACAAATTACATAGTATGGAAGATTCAAATGGAAACTTATCCAAGATATCTTGGCAAGGAGATTTGGGAGATCACACAGAATGGTGTTACACCTCATAATCTGGCATATGTTAATCCTCTTCTAGCAAACTTGGATAAGGAGCTTGAGAATGATTGTAGAGAAAGAGAAGCCCTCTTGTGTGCACTTTATTTTCAGCAAATAATGGGATTAACTGACAAATCATCTAGAAAGGCTATATGGGATAATTTGGAGACTCTTAATGAAGATGACCCTATTGTGAAGATTGATAAACTTGATGATTACCAGGTGAGATATGAAAATCTGAAGATGGAAGAAGACGAAAGGATTATTGCATTCATGGAAAGGGTAAATGAGATTGTTATGGGATTTCAATATTGTGGTGGAATTCTCTATGAAGATGAAATTGTTTCTAAAGTTATAAGAGCCCTACCATCAGATTACAAGATGAAGGCTAATAATATTAATGAGTTGATAATAATGGAAAATACTTCTATCAGCAAAGATACCTTGGTTGGTAAATTATCTGCTTTTGACCTTGAAGAATTTGGACCTTCTGGAGCTGTGAAGTCTGGACTGGCTTTTTGTGCATCTGCATCATCTACTGGTAAGCAAGATTGGAAAGCTTTATATACAAAGGAATTGGACGATATGATGAGAGAAGATGATGATTTTGAGCAACTTGAAGCACTATTTTCTAGAAGAGTACCTAAATGACCGGTAGGAAGTAACTATGAATGAAAACACCTTTTAAATGTTTTGCATGTAATAAGATTGGTCATTTTGCATCTAGATGTCCTGAAAGGAATTCAAGATTTAAAGAAAGAGTTAGAAGATCTTTCAAGCCTAACCCTGGATATTAGAACAAGTACAAGTACAGGAAAAATAGAGACAAATCATGCTACATAGCGGATGAGGAAGGTATTACTGACTCTGATGATGAACCGGTTGAATACTAGTAGTTCTGCTAATGGAAAGGAATGGGTGTTTGGTGAACACATAATACCACTAAGAGGAGGGTGAATCAGTGGTTACCAACTTTTTGTCTTTACCGATCTGATTTCAGACAATCAACTATTTCCTTAACCACTAAACAGTCATACTAGTAAAGCAAGAGAGAAAAACAAAAGGCTCATTCACACACAAGAGATTCACAACACCAGATTTACAAGGAAAACCCAATATGGGAAAAACCTTGATGAGAAGAGTTGTTGGAGACTACTGCTCCAATCCAGCCTCACAAGTAAAACACCAACTTATAAAGATTTAGGGCACCAACCCAAGGAGCACCAACCCCTGTACCAACCTTCAACTTGGTGATGTATATTGAAATACTATTAAAATACAATTAAGGCTTCTTGTTGCAAATAATTTTTGCAACTCTTGAATCAAATAACCCTTTATTATCTATCTCTCCCTTTCACACATAGTCTCTCTCAACACACTGTATCACACTAGGATGCTACCTACACTTCCACACCTTGCTGGTTAGCTTCAACTTCCTGACTATGATACTGCTGGTAGAAACCTCTCACCGGTTTACCTACTCTCTCACTCTGCAACTTGCTCAGATCACCTTCTAAAGTTTTCTCCTTGCTCCCTCTCTCTTCTCTTCACCCCACAATCTTCACAACATCAACCCCTTATTTTGTTCAGAGTTCTCATTACTTATCCATGTTTTCCCACCAGAATGCCATTCAAAAACTGAGAGATTAGGGTTTTCTTTTTATGACACAATATTTTGAGATCCAATCCCACCTTTCTTGGATCAGTCATATGTCCTTGAAGACTACATATTCACATGTTTTTCATTATCCAATGCATGTTTTTCTTGGAGTGGCAATCACGTATCAGATCTTTTGTCATGAAGTCAGACGATACGTAACATGCCCCAGAAGTTTCCTTTATGAGAACATCCTGAATTAGATTTCCTTTTCCTTGATTCAAGCACTAACTACTCCCTAATCTTCCTCTGTCATTTCTTCTTCCTCGAGCTACAATCAGTCAGATGCAATCCCTTGATTTGTGGTTCCTTCATTAATGGTGAATATCTATTTCATCAACCCTGTCAATGAATCTTTACCAACCACAACACACTTGCCACCTCAGCTCCACATGACATCACACCAATCAAGACATGGCCTATCAACATGCAGTCAGTTTGGCAAACACATATTAGTAAGACCCTTGGATAGTAGAATTTTCTCCTTCTGTTAAAAGTTATAGCATCTGGTACTGGTTGCACATCTTCACTTTCGGTGGTGTGAGATAGCTTTTAACATTATGCCTCTTCATCAAAAACAAGCAACCATCCTTCATGCTCAATCTCCACCGGTTGACATCAATGGTAGCTTAGTGCCAAAATTCCAACAATCTCCCCCTTTGGAATTGATGTCAACTTCTCACAGTCCACTCCATACCAGTACATTTCTCCCCCTTTAACATAATGACAAAGGGTACTTACGCACTCCCCCTTTGACCCTTACCAAATTCCCCCTGAGTCAGATAAAATCTTCCTCAGCAAAAGACATAACTCCCAACTTGTGTCAGAGGTATTCAAATGTGCTTACCGATAGTGGTTTGGTGAAAATGTCTTCTACTTGTTCACCAGTAGGAACATAGTCCATCCTTACCTCCTTCCATTCAACCTTCTCTCGGAGAAAGTGATATTTGATAGCAATATGTTTTGTTCTTGAATGCATGATCGGATTATTTGCTATGTTGATTGCACTCGAATTGTCATATCGGATGAGAATAGGTTCAGTGATGTCCACCTGTATGTCTTTGAGAGTCTGCTTCATCCAAAGCACCTAAGAGCAGCATGTAGAAATAGCAATGTACTCAGCTTCAGTAGTAGATAAGGAGACTGAGTCTTGCTTCTTGCCATGCCAAGAGACCAACTGGTCACCTAGAAAGAATGCACCACCACTTGTGCTCTTTCTATCATCAATACATCCTACCCAATCAGCATCACTGTATGCTTCCAAGATAAAATCTCCCTGTTTAGGATACCACAAACCATAACTGAGCATTCCTTGTAGGTACCTAAAAATTCTGCTAACAACATTCATGTGTGACTGCTTTGGTGCAGCTTGGAATCTGGCTACCATGCATACTGCTTGAACTATATGTGGTCTTGAAGTAGTTAGATACAGTAGACTACCTATCATGGATCTGTACAGAATCTGATCCACTACCAGTGATTCATCATTCTTACTCAATTTGCTATTGATCACCATGGGAGTACTTACCGGTTTGCAATCTTCCAGTTGGAATTTCTTCAGCATCTCCTTTGCATACTTGACTTGTGAGATAAAGATTCCTTTATCTTTCTGTAGTATCTGCAAGCCAAGTAAGTTAATTCACCAAGCATTGACATCTCAAATTCTGACTGCATCTGATAAGCAAACTCTTTGCAAAGAGTATTTGTTGCCGCCAAAGATGATGTCATCTACATACACAACCATAATAATCATGTGATTCCCATCCTTATGTACAAATTTCTATCAGCACTTCCCTTTTTGAATCCTTGCTCCTTCAGATACTGATCTAATCTTGAGTACCATGCTCTAGGAGCTTGCTTCAAACCATACAGAGCCTTCTTTAACCGACACACAAATGTCTCATCTTCATGTAGCGGAAATCCTTCTGGTTGCTCCACATATACTTCTTCTTCTAAATTTCCATTTAGAAAAGAAGATTTTAAATCTATTTGGTATACTTTATAGCCCTTGTAGGCAGAGTAAGCTAGAAACATCCTAATTGCTTCTAATATAGCCACTAGTGCAAATGTTTCTTCAAAGTCAATCCCCTCTACTTGAGAGTATCCTTTGCACACTAGTCTATATTTATGCCTTACAATCTTACCTTCTTCATTCATTTTCTTCCAGTAGACCCACTTTGTACCAATGATATTCTTGTCTTCTGGTCTAGGGACTAGCTCCCAAGTCTTGTTCTTCTCAATCTGGTGCAGTTCTTCTTCCATGGCATCCATCCATTCTTGTCTCTTGCTAGACTCAATGAAATTTTTGGGTTCAAATTCAGTCATGAGACATAGGTTGACTTGTTCATCATTTCGGGCAAGTCTTCTTCTAGTTTGCACACCATCACTTTTATTCCCCAGAATTTTCTCTTCCGAGTGATTCAACCGTACATACTGGTTGGGAACCTTTTGCGATACTACCTCTGGTTCAGTTTCTGTCTGAGCTTCATAATATTCATCAATGGATTCATCATACCAGTTAACATGTGGTTGAGATCCTCTGTGCATATCTTCATCAACTCTTACATGCACACTTTCAACAACTCTTCTTAGTCTTTTATTGAAGTATTTGTAGGCTTTGTTGTTAGATGAGTAACCAAGGAAGATCGCTTCATCACTCTTAGAGTCAAAAATTCCCAAACCATCCATATCTTTCTTAATAAAGCACTTGCTTCCAAATACTTTGAAATATTTGACTGATGGCTTCCAGTCATACCATAGCTCATAAGGTGTCATCTTGTTGTCTGTTCTTAATTGAACCCGGTTCAAAGTGTATGCAGCAGTATGCACAACTTCTTTCCAATAAGTATCAGGTAGACTGGCCTCATTCAACATGGTTTTGGCCATCTCCTTGACTATCTTGTTCTTCCTTTCTACCACTCCATTTTGTTGTGGTGTTCTGGGAGCAGAGCATTGCCTTCTAATTCCATGTTTTTCACAATAATCTTCAAATACATTTGATGTGAACTCTCCACCCCTGTCTGATCTTAGGCATTTTAATTTGTACCCACTTTCATTTTCTACCATCTTCTAAAAGATATTGAATCTTTCAAATGCTTGTGATTTATCTTGCAGAAAGGTGACCCATTTCTTCCTTGAGTAGTCATCAATGAAGAGCATGAAGTATCTTTCACCAACAAGTTCTCTTGTTCTAGTTGGACCACATAGATCTGTATGACAATTTCAAGTGGCTTGGAGGTGTTGTGCTCCTTTGTCCTGAAAATCACTTTAGTTTTCTTACCTTTTACACATTCAGCAAAAAATGCGTTTACCGGTTTGATGATGAGTGGAATATTCCTCACACGCTCCTTTTTGCTTACTGCAACTAAGTTATCAAAATTTATGTGGCCTAAACTTCTGTGGCACAACAAACTTTCATCTACTTGATCTAACATACATTGGGACTCATAGAATTCCTTCAAATTATAAACATTTCCATCAGTTCTCTTTCATTCTGCCACAACTTTATTGGTATTGTCTTTCTTTATCTGGCAACCGGTTGAATCAAAGGTGAATTTGTAACCTTTGTCACACATCTAACTCACACTCAGTAGATTATGTTTAAGGCCTTCCATATAGTATACATCATGTGCCTTCAGTTTTCCATCAATGCTTAGTGTTCCTTTCCCCTTTATTTTGATGGAGGAATTGTCTACAAACCTTACTGATCCACCATTCTAATCTTCAAGTTTAATGAATTTCCTTTTGTCACCAATCATATGGTTTGAGAAACCACTATCTACCACCCATAGATTTTTCCTTTCAGCATGCCAAACAGTTTGCACTATGAGACTCGATTATGCCTTTTCCTTTTCTTTCTCAACCCAAACTAGTTTGATTTCCTTCTTCTTGTCAGCTGCTATATTCAGCTCAGGTTCAATTTCTAGTTCATGACATGGATTTTCCTTCATTTTCTTGATCTTCTTTTTTTTGCATAACTTTTCTATGTGTCCAAATTCTTGACAGTTATAGAATTTTATATTTTCATTAAAGGGAACATCCTTAAAATTATTGTAGGGTACCGATTTGTTTTTCCTACAATCAAAACTCTTATGTCCATATCCATTACACTGATAGCAAACAACATTCATATCTTGGAGTGCATTAAATGAATTTCTACTTTCATAATTCATAGAAGGCTTATTGTTTAACCTACAGTTGGCTATTTTGTGCCCAAATTTATTCCACTGGTAACAATAACCATGAAAGTCTAATACATACCGGTTGGGTTGTCTTGGTCCTGAATGGAACTGCCTCATTGGGCATCTTCCATTCATATTATTGAATCTGGTAAATCCTTCTCGGTCAATTCTGGCATTCCTCCTTGGGTGTGCATATCTATGCATGAAATGTGGCCTCCAGTTCATTTCTGCATACCGGTTTGGATGTTGATTTCCAATAGCATTTGCATATGTCTCTTTGCTGGTATCCTTGCCTACAGTGAATGTCTTCTTTTCTTCACCTTCAATTGAAGAGGTGAACATTATCTCTTTGTCGGATTTACCTTTGTGGGTTGAACCTTGACCAACTTCAAAGCCTAAACCTCCGGTGTCTTTGGATTGCTTTTGTTTGTTCAACATCTTATCCAAAGCCCTAGTGCCTTCATACTTACTTCTTATTTTTATTTCTTCCTTGCTTTCTTCAAGCTCCTTTCTGAGCTTTATTATTTCTGCTTCCAACTCTCGATGCTCCTTTTCTTTCTTTGTCATATCAAGGGTTGTAGCTTCACCGATCCTCTTAGTTTCTTCTAGCTGTAGTTTTAAGTTAGATATGATATGATCGAACTCTTCCATAGACTGCTTCAAGATATCTTGTTCATCTACTGCAACAAGTTTAACCCTCTTGAGTTCTCTTCTTGTTTTACTCAATTATTCAAGTGCACTGATAAGTTCACTTTCCAAATCCACTTCAGCCTCAATATCCTCTTCTTCCTCATCTTCATCAGTAGGTTTGTCGAGTGTCATGAAAAGATTTACTTTTCTATCATTCTCATGGTCATCATCCTCTTATGGATCTTCATCATTTGTTATGTCATCCTCAATGGTATATAAGTTGTTTTGGTTCTGGTAGCCACTTCTTCCTTGCCAATAGTCATTCCTATCTCTATCTTTGTCGGCAGATCTTTTGAACTCTCTTGACTCATCTCCATCGGCTTCTTTGTGAGGACAACTTACAGCAAAGTGTCCTACTTTCCTACAGTTGAAGCATTTAAGTGGTAGCTTTCCCTTGTATCGGCCAGATCCTCTTTTGAGCTTCCTGGCAAAGTTTTCTATTTTAGCATCAAAGTCTTCACTGGATTCTTTATGAGTAATAGCTTCTTTTCCCTTTTTGGTGATGTTGAATGTTGCTTCTTTCCTTGTGGAAGTCTCACCAGTTGTTCTCATCTCATAGGTTGATAGGGAGCCAAATAGTTCATCCATTGTAAAAAATTTCAAATCCTTGGCTTCTTCTATGGCTAGCACCTTAGTATCATATTTGGGAGTGAGAGATCTATGTATCTTTTTGACAAGAATCTCATTTGTGATCTCTTCTCCAAGTCCTCTAATATTATTCATGGTTTCATCAAATATGTGAAGATAGTCTGCAATCTTTTCATCATCTTTCATCTTGATGCTTTCAGGTTGGCTCCTCGGTGTTTGCATCTTGGCTTCCTTGACCTTTGCATTTCCCTCAAACAACCTCTGCAATTTGTCCCATGTCTCCTTTTCTCAAACACAGTGTGTTGTTCACCAAAAGTGATAAACCAAGAACACCTGCAAATCTATCTATGAGATAGCCAATCTCAATCAATGAAACACTTCAGGGCTTGGACAACATAACAAGGACCTAAATCCTTCTACTCTTCAAGCTTTGCAAAACCTAGGTGGGTGTACCTATGATGCATTTAATTAGACCTATTACACACAAGACTGCATCAATCAAAAGCAGATAGATGGTTGATTTCAAGATCAACACAGTGCATGACTTTGACAAATTCATTATCAAATAGTCAACTCAAGATGACATGTTTTGCCTTTGCATTATTCTCATACTCCCTTTTTGCATCCGAATCAGTGGGAGGAGTACTGGGAATGACATACCCATTCCTGACCCCGACATCCACACATGAAAACCAAGAGATTAAATATAGGTCTCCATTCTTTTGCTCCAGAACGCATAGTTGGATCCATCAAACATGGGGGCTTTTGAGGAAGAAGACACAATTCTTGCCATTCTGCTCAAAGTCCAGAATCTACCCAAGGTTTAAAGATAACTGGGAACTTTTCTCTATTACCAATTGTTGAACACAGAATACCACTTAGAGGGGGGTGAATCAGTGGTTACCAACTTTTTGTCTTTACCGATCTAATTTCAGACAATCAACTATTTCTTTAACCACTAAACAATCATACTGGTAAAGCAAGATTGAAAAAAAAAAGGATCATTCACACACAAAAGACTCACAACACCAAATTTATGAGGAAAACCCAATATGGGAAAAACCTCGGTGAGAAGAGTTGCTAGAGACTACTGCTCCAATTCAGCCTCATAGGTAAAACACCAACTTACAAAGATTTTGGGCACCAACCCCTGCACTTTTTAGGGCACCAACCCAAGGAGCACCAACCCCTACACCAAGCTTCAACTCGGCGATGTATATTGAAATACTATTTGAATACAATTAAGGCTTCTTGTTGCAAATGAATTCTGCAACTCTTGAATCAAATACCTCTTTGTTATCTTTCTCTCCCTTTCACACACAGTCTCTCTCAACACACTGCATCACACTAGGATGCTACCTGCTCTTCCACACCTTGTCAGTTAGGTTCAACTGCCTGACTATGATATTGCCGGTAGAAACCTCTCACTAGTTTACTTGCTCTCTCACTCTGCAACTTGCTCAGATCACCTTCTAAAGTTTTCTCCTTGCTCCCTCTCTCTTCTCTTCACCCATAAATCTTCATAGCATCAACCCCTTATTCTATTCAGAGTTCTCATTACTTATCCCTGTTTTCCCGCCAAAATGCCATTCAAAAACTAAACGGTTTGGGTTTTCTTTTTGTGACACAATCTTTTGAGATCCAATCCTACCTTTCTTGGATCAATCATCTATCCTTGAAGACTGCATCTGCACACGGTTTTTGTTATCCAATGCATGTTTTTGTTGGAGTGGAAATCATGTATCAGATTTTTTGTCATGAAGTCAGACAATACGTAAAGTGTTCTAGAAGTTTCCTTTATGAGAACATCCCGAATCAAATTTCCTTTGCCTTGATTCAGGCGCTAACTACTCCCTGATCTTCCTCGAGCTACAACCAGTCAGATGCAATCTCTTGATTTGTGGTTCCTTCATTAATGGAAAATATCTGTTTCATCAAACTTATTGATGAAGCTTTATCAACCACAACACACTTTCCACCTCAGCTCCACATGACATCACACTAATCAAGACATGGCCTATCAACACGCAGTCAGTCCGGCAAACACATATCGGTAAGACCCTTGGCCAGTAGATTTTTCTCCTTCTGTTAACCGGCAAAGCATTCGGTATCGGTTGCACATCTTCACTTCCGGTGGTGTGAGACAACTTTAAACATTCTGCCTCTTCATCATAAACAAGCAACCATCCTTCATGCTCAATCTCCATTGGTTGACATCAATGACAACTTAGTGCCAAAATGCCAACAGTGTTCCTGGCTATCAAGGAAGATGTTCTTACATTGGAAGAGAATATACCTGAAGAGAAGGCACTTGCTACTAAATTTGAAGACAAAGATGAATGATTAATTGATAGTGGATGTTCCACATAATATGATTGGAGATAAAAGAAAGTTTCTATCTTTGCACGAATTTGATGGTGGTCTAGTTAGATTTGGAGATAATAAAGCATGTATGATAAAAGGAAAAGGAACTATATCACTGGATGGTAAGAACAATACTGATAATGTTTATTTTGTTGAAGGTTTGAAGCATAATCTTTTGAGTGTATGACAATTGGTGGATAAGGGATTTCAATTACAGTTCAAGGATGGAAAATGCACAATCATTAACAAATCTAGTTTGGAGATTGCAACTAGTATACAGACAAAAGGTAATATATTTCATTTGAATTCCGGTGAGAAGACATGTTTCATTGTACAAATTGATGAGAGTTGGTTATGGCATAAGAGGTTGTGTCATGTGAATTTTGATTGCATTGTGAATATCAGTTCAACTAAGGTAGTTAGAGATATACCTAAGATTGTGAAGCCCTATAATCCAGTATGTAAAGAATTCCAAATGGGTAAATAGGTTAGAACCTCTTTTAGGAGTATACAAGATAAATCTAGTGATTTTCTTGATCTTATTCATACTGATTTGTGTGGCCCTTCTAGAGTTAAAAATTTTCAAGGTTATAGATATTTCATGCTAATCATTGATGATTATTCTAGAATGATGTCGGTTACTTTTCTAAGGGATAAATATAAGCCTTTTGAAAAGTTTAAAATATTTAAGGCTAAAGTGGAAAATGAGATAGTATAGAAGATTAAACATTTGAGGTCAAATCATGGTGGAGAATTCACATCTGGTGAGTTTAATAACTTTTGTGAGAAGCATGGTATAAGGAGACAATTTTCTGCTCCCCGAACACCTCAACGGAATGGAGTTGTGGAAAGGAAGAACATAACTATCTTGGATGTTGCTATAACAATGATGATGGAAGCTAGTCTACCTCATATCTATAGGAGAGAAGTAGTGAGAACAACGGTTTATACATTCAACAGGGTACATATCGAAGGAGAAACTGACAAGACACCTTATGAATTATGGTTTTGCAATACACCTATAGGTAAGTATTTCAGAATCTTTGGTAGTAAATGTTATATCAAGAGAGATGATATCATTGGAAAATTTCATCCTAGATGTGATGAAGGCATATTTCTTCATTATTCTAATGAAAGAAAAGCATATAGATGTTATAACAAGAGATTGCAGAAGCCATCAACATTTTGACTTCTCAAGGAACATGGACAGGAGCGGAGAGGAGAAGGGGAATGGTCGAGCCCAAAACTCAAATTGTTTGGGTGGGAGAACTGGTTCAATAGTAGGACAGCATGTAGTAGGAGATTCAAGGAGCCCTTTAGAGGGGGAGAGTTTAGATGGTGAGGAACCTGATGCCCATTTGTATTCGGGGACCCAGGTGGGGGTCCCAGATCACACATGGAGCAAATTGTAGCAGACAAAGTGAATGGTCAGGTTCAAAATTCAAACTTGGGGGGTGGAAAACCTGAAGCAGTATTAGGATAGCAGGCAACAAGCGGTTCAAGGGGCCCTGTGAAGGGAATATAATCTAATGGGAAGGATCTCGAGACCCCTTTGAATTTGGGGGACCTAGATGGGGGCCCCAGATCGAATGGACTCATTGGTAAATGGTCCTCACTATTTGGTATCAAACCCAAAGGTAAGTCATCCTTGCCTCCGGTTAAAAATACATCGAATATTTCTTAGGGAAAGTTTTCCATTTCCATTCCAGATCAAATTATAGATCAAAATATTGCTCGGATGGAAAATACCCTGATAGGAAAATTCTTTGGGGCGAGACCTAACGTTGAGGTTTTTCATGGATTTTTCAAGAGAAAATGGAATTTGAAAGGACAGGTTGATGTGGTCACTATGAATAAAGGATGTCTTTCCTTTTCTTTTTCATGTGAGAAGGATCGTAGACAAATCCTTTGCAATGGTACCTGGTTGATAGGTAAATATTTAATGTATATCTAGAAACGGTACCTTAATGTGGGTATGGATGATAAGTTTGTGGTCCAAGTTCTGGTCTGGATAAAGCTACCTGGGCTTCCTATGGAATATTGGGAGGAAGATGTGTTTGTTGGGATAGCCAATGCTTTTGGGGAGCTTCTCACCATTGACCCGGTCACGGTTTCCAGAAGAAGACTTATTTATGCTAGAATCTATGTAGGGGTTGGGCCTGAGATGGATATGCTAGAGGAAATAGAGATAAAATCAAAACTAGGCAAATGGATGCAGAATATTATTTATCAATCAATCCCTTTTTCTTGTTTTCACTATAAGAGACTAGAGCACTGGGCTAAAAAATTCCCAAACAATGTGGCCAAACCTCAAACCCAAACTCAAGTTTGGAAAAAGGTGGATAATTCTTTGAAAGTCTCTCCTTCTGATGGTTCAGATCAGGAGAAATAGTCCCAGGTAGGAAGGACTGAGGAGGTGTTAGTCAAGGAATAAGGAAATGAAACTAAGAAAGGAGAGCATGATAAGATCTCCCAGCATGAAAAGGAGTAGGAGAATTGTGGAAAGGATTCTAACGATAGAGAAATAAAGTCACAAGTCAGTGGTCAAAACAATCAAAAGGATATGATAGAACAAAATTTATCTTAGAGTGAGAAATGGGATAGTAGTCAGATGGATAAGGGAGATAGTCAATCCAAAGATAACAAGGAAGAGGGAGACAATTTTAACTCAGTGTGAAAATTTTTCAAGTCATAAAATGGAGCAAGATGGATCCAAGATGCTCAACCTGACAATATCTTTGAGCAAGGGCTCTCAGAGATATCATTAGCCTCCCTGGCCCAGGTTAAATTGACTTTCCCAGAGGAAAATGAACGAAGATGAGGAGATGAAGAAGATATAAAAAAGGCTCTGGGAAAGAGTGGGACAAAGAAGGAGGAAGAAGAAGTAATGGAAGATAAAAGAAAGAACAAGAACCAAAAAAAGAATAATAATAAAAATAACAATAATACAACCATCAGAAATACCAAAAGCAGACTAGGGCATGTGGGAGCTCAGCATACATCACCTGGAAGATATTCAAATGCAAAGAAGAGGACCATGGAAACAAGCAAGAATATAGCAGATGGGACTCAAAGAACCATCTTTGAGGCAGGTATTTCTAAAAAGTCATGAAGATTATCTCTTGGAATATTCAAGGATTGAATAATCCTCACAAACGAGATTTAATAAAAAGTATGACTAGAGACAAAAATTGGGATATTTTTTTGATTGAGGAAACCAAAATGCCTAAGGTTAAGGTTGAATGTTTGAAAATGGAGGAGTTAGTGGTGGTAGTTCAGAAGGGGCATCAAGAGGTATTGCTACTTTCTAGAATAAAAATAATGTAAAAGGAGAAGTGTTGATTCAAGACAATAATTTGGCCTGCATTAGATTTAAGCATTTGAAAGAGGGTACTTCATGGGTCTTGACTAATGTGTATGCCCCAAACACCAACACTGGTAGAAGTTAATTCTGGAAATGTTTATCCTCGTTTAGAAGTAAGTTTGCAGAAGATAGCTGGATTATTATGGGGGATTTCAATACCCCTTTGAGGGAAAATGAGAAAAAGAGAGGGAAACAAACCAATTTGGACAACAGATTGGATTTGATGGAGTTCATCAATAATCATGCTCTCCATGATCTGGATTTGCAAGGGTTTAAATATACCTGGACCAATAGAAGGAGTGGTGAAGACTTAATTTAGGTCAGGCTCGACAGAGCTTTAATTTCTCTAGATTGGTTTAATTCTCATTTTTGTTCTTTATCAGCTCATATCAGAGCCGGGTTGGATCATTATCTTATATCCTTTACGGCTGATGCCAAGAAGGGAAGAAGACACTTCCCTTATAGATTTGAGAGAATATTGACAAAACACCTGGATATCAAAAGCAAAATCAAGGAATGGTGGTGGGTTAGAATTAAAGGAAATGCTATGTATAAGGTGGTCAAAAAGTTGAAGTTTGTGAAAGATAATATTAAAGATGGAATAAGGAGTCCTTTGGGAACATCTTTTCTTCCAAAGCTACCATTCTCTTAGATCTGAAAGATATCAAGGATGAGATTTAGAATAATGGCTATACCAAGGTCTCTAGAGAGGTTGAAGATGAGATTCTTATGAAATATCATGACATAATAGCAAAAGAAGAAACTTTCTAGAAATAGAGGTCAAGAAATATTTGGTTGAAGGAAGGGGATAGAAATAACAAATACTTTCATATGTCCACTTTGAAACACAAGGCTAACAACAAGATATCTCAGCTTAAATTCAATGGTAGAATTGTTGAAGATGAAGAGTCTATGAGGAAGATAGCCCTGGAGTTCTTCTCTAACGTCTTGACTAAGGATCAAAACTTAGACTTGTACGCTCAAAAGGACCATACGGACTGTATCCCCTATATCTTGGATGTGGATCAGAATTCATATCTCACTACTATTCCATCCAATGATGAGATTCTGAAAGTTGTCAATTCCTTTGAAAGTAACAAGGCCCTCGGCCTGGATGGTTTCCCTATGTTCTTTTTTCAAATGTATTGGCATATTGTTGGAGGTGATGTTTCCAATGCTGTGAAAGAATTATTTGGTGTGAGAAGAATTTTGAAAGAACTAAATGGCACTTTCATTGGCCTTATTCCCAAAAAGATGGGTGTTGATTCCATGGATCTTTTTAGACCTATCAACCTATGCAACTCTTTGTACAAGATCATCTCTAAGGTTTTGACCTCTAGAATCTTGACTCTGCTCCCCTCTATCATTTCTCCCTAGCAAAGTGGCTTTGTCCCTGGGAGACAAATTTTGGATTCAATAATAACGGTCCATGAAAATATTCACTCTCTTTCTAGTGCTAAAAAAGAAGGCTTTATTTTGAAGCTTGAGTTATCTAAAGCCTATGATAGAGTTGACTGGTGATTTATGATGGATGTTCTCTCTGCTTTCGATTTTTGCTCTAGAAGTATTTATCTTATTTTGCAATTGGTATCCTCTGCTTCTTCTATTTTTTTAATCAATGGGTCTCCTTCCCCCTTTTTCAAATCCTCAAGGAGTCTCAGACAGGGGGATCCTCTATCCTCAGTTCTTTTCATTATCATGGCAGAATGTTTGGGAAGATTTATTGGTAATCTTATTGAGAAGGGAGAGTTTTGTGGGCTGAAACCTTCTTCGGCGGACCAAGTTTGCTCCCATCAGCAATTTGTGGATGACTCTATTATTATGGGGAATGCTTCAGTGAAAGATTATAGGAGCTTAAAGAAACATTTGGACAGTTATGGGATAGCTACCAGTCAATTGATAAATTGGTCTAAAAGTTTTTTCTATTTCATCAACCCTCTGGAAAGAAGACAGATAAAAATTAGTAACATTTTGGGATGTCAATTGGGGAATCTTCCTACTTCCTATCTTGGGCTCCCTTTATGTCAAGTCCCACCTAATACTTTCTGGGGTGCTCTTGAGGATAAATTTCATAGGAAGTTAGCTAGATGGAAAGGCTCTCTGCTCAGCTAAGCTGGTAAGGTCCAGCTTTTGAAATCTACTCTTTAGAGTATTCCACTTTATGCCATTAGCCTTTTTAGAATTCCAACCAAGTTTGGGGAGGCTATTGAAAAAATTCAAAGAACTTTTCTATGGACAAGGGTTGAGGAAAAGAAGATAATGAATCTGATTGCATGGGATAAGGTTTGTAAACCTATAAGAAAGGGAGGTCTCCGCCTTAGAATAATTAGAGACATTAATGAGTTTCTCATGGCTAAGTAGATATGGAGAGGTTATAACACTCAGGGAGAATGAAAATTGATATGGGACAACAAGTATAAAATACAATTCCCTACCCTTCAAAGTTTCCTCAATACTGAAGATATCCCGATTGTCTCTAATATCTAGAAAAATGTTACAAGAACTAGAGATCTAATTGCCAAAGGTGTGAAATAGAAGGTGGGGAAAGGTAATTCATTAAATTCTGGGAAGACTCTTGGTTGCTTGACTCCCCATTGAGTGATAGCCCTTATTAGGGCAAATTTTAGGATCAGTGTAAGGAAAAATATGGCACTATGGTGGGTGACTACTAGAATGATGGACAGTGGAAGGAATTATACCTATTTGATCCCTCCCTTGGTAATCTAAACAAAATTATGAATTCCATGGTGGTGGTGGATGATGATGACCAACTAATCTAGAAAATTATAGAAAATGGTAAATTTTATGTTGCCTCTCTCTATAATCAGAAGTTTTCTAATTTGGAGAGTCCTTGCTGGGCTAAGGCTTGCGTGAAAGGTCTAATTCCCAAAATTAATATTTTTTTCTAAACTGTCCTTCAAAATAAAATTTTGACTATTGATAACCTCAAAATTAGAGGATTTTGTATGCCTAGTGTTTGTCTTCTTTGTATGCAGAATGAGGAAACCATTAACCACTTGTTCTTCCACTGTCCCTTCTCTACTGACATCTGGGCTAGATGTCTGGATTACTTCAATATCAATTGGGTCTTTCTGAAATCTGTCCAAGAGGTTTTTAATTCATGGCATCACCCCTCAAGGAATAAGTCTATAATTTTGTTATGGAGATTGGCTTTACTTCATATTTGCTAGGGAATATGAAAAGAGAGAAATGAAAGAGTGTTCAGAGAAAAGGCATCTAAGGCTAAAATAATTTTTGAGAAAATCAAGCAAAATATAGTGGAGAATATCAACCCCAAAGATCAGGATGATCATATTATTTTCAAGAATTGGAGATTAAAGGGAAGTGACATCTTTCAAGATAATCCTAGAGAAGGTGTGAAATGGAAAACCTTCCTCATGGATGGATGAAAATCAACTTTGTTGGTGCTTCAAAGGGTAACCCTGGCAATGCGGGGTGTGGTGTAGTTTTAAGGGATTAATGGGGAAAATGCAGAACCATTAAATGTATCCCTATTGGTATTCAAACTAATTATGTTGCTGAGGCAATGGCTACTTATCATGGGATGGTTCTAGCAAAGGAAGCCAATTGTACTAGAGTATGGTGTGAAGGTGACTCTTTGAATATCATAAACTGTTTGAATAAAGTGCTCTCGCCCTTTTGGTCTATAAACAATTCTATTAAAGTTGTGAAACAAATAAGTGAAACCTTCGATATGTGTGTTTTCACACATGTTTATAGGGAAGCTAACTCGTGTGCTGACTGGGTAGCCAACCTGGCCTGCCGATCTAAGAAAATTATTACCATTAATGGGGAGAGTAAACTTGCATGTGAGGTGAAATCCTTGTTCGAACTAGACCGTATCAAGATGAGGCAATGTGTATCATTAATAAAAATTCCCAATATTTTTTCCCCTTTTTTTGATGAAGGTTTATAGCAGCGGTGATGAGTATTTATTTAATAGTCTTATCATATTAATAGGGCATGGATTCTGGGTTGTTTTTCAGAGAAATAATAGAAACTAGAGAGGAAATATTAGAGTAGAGATTAGTAATTCCAATGAATTTGAGGGAAAAATGGGAGGGAACAAAAAGAGGTTTGAACCAACTTCATGTTTGGATTGAAAGAAGAACAAAGAGGTTTGGGAGATTCTACAAGAGGGGGGCTTAAGTGTTTTCATGGAGAGGCTCTGTGGTAAAGACCCAATAGTTACCAAGCATTTTATAAAGAATTGGAAGAATGGAAAAGTTTTGGTGGGCACCTAGATGATGATGGTGGATGAAGATATCATTGCGGAAGCTATGGGGATGGTAAAAGATGGTATTAAGTTCTATAGAGATCGAAGTGTCTCTGATAAGGTAGCGGATAGATTTCCTATCATAGATGGCGAAAAGAAGAAAATGGTGAAGGTGGATAACTCCTACTACTCCCCCAAGTGTATATGTAGGACATGGAGGTTCTTGTTATTTGCTACCATAACCTACATTACTCTAGTTGGAAGACTCACGAGGGATTACGAGCACCATTTCGTGTTGCTCAACCATTTCTGCCATGGTGAAAAGGGAAGCCTGCCCTTTCATTTAGCTTATTCCATGGATCACACAATTAAAGAAATGCAGAAAGACCCTTAGGGGGACCATGCTCTTCATCGGGGTCTTATGGTTTTAGTTTACAAATTGTTGAAAGGGAAATCCATAGAGAAACCAATTAGAGGTAAAAATACGAGGGATGATGACATAGAAAGTGAGTATAGTGGTTTCAACTTTGACTCGGAAACTGAAGGTGAGTCAGAGGATCTTAGCAAAAAGGGGAGGAACAAGGGGAAAAGAAAGAGGATTGTTGTTGATTATAATCTCTCAAACTCTAAGGATGAGTCCTTTGAGGAGAAATTCATCAAAAGTAAGAAAGGAAAGGGAATGGGAAAACAAGCCCAGAGGAACAAGAATACCAGTAGTAGAGCTAACAAGGTAAAAAAATAGATTTTGATAGCTTTTGATGAGGATGCAGAGGAGGAAAAAAATGACAATATGAAGGGTAAGGAGGAGGATGAGATTCTGGATGTGGGTCGTGGTGAGGACATGAGTACTCAAGGATTGTAGAATGTGGGCCAAGAGAATAAAAGGGGAAATCCTAGTGACTGTCATGGGGATAATGATAGTATTAAGGGATTTTGTGATACTATCAGCAAAATTGTGGAAGATATCAGCAACCTGAACAATGATATTAATGTTATAAAAAAATTTATGATAGGCGAGAAGCCTCTTTCTGAAAATGTTAAGGAATTAGTGGTTGTGATCAACAATGTTGAAGCTATTAAGGCCATGGTCGGTAAAATTATTGAAATAGAAAAGAAGGTTAAGGAAATGGAAGGGAATAGAGAGGTGAACGGGCTGGAAACTACCATGAACAACCTGGTCAATAGAGTCGATAAGATGAAATTAACTGTGAAGAGGATTGTTGAACAAAATTTCTAGATTCTTAAGGCCTATGTGGATAATATGAATATTTTGATTAACAAATTTGATAACATTAAAGACAAAGAGGGTGACAAGGACCAAATGGAGAAAAAAGGTCATGAGAAGAGAACTAGGCCCAACAATAGGAATCAAGGTGATATCAAGGGACGAGAGTTGGATGAATTGAAGACCTATGTGGACAACATGAAGCAGATGGCAGTCCATGCAGAAGATATTATGAAAAATATTTAGTTGTATCGGTATTTGTCTTTGTCTTTGTGTTGTCCTTTTGCTATCCTTTTGTTGTCTTTGAGCGGCTCTATGTGTTTTGAGTTCCCCTTTTGGTTTGGATGGGAACTATTTTTTGTTTCGATGATCAGGCATGGTTTTTTCTTCTTTAATTCTTTATCTATTTCCCTTATATGTAAAAAGGTTCGGGTTCCTTTCAAAAACTTGTTTTTACTTAATCAAAACAAGAGATTGCAGAGAATTGTGGAGAGTACTAATGTCAAGGTAGATGAGCTGAATAGAGGTCAAATGAGAGTTTATGAGAAGGAACCAGTGGTAAAAATGATTATATCTGAACCAATAGCACGTTTACCAGAACAAAGTGTTAAACTAGTTACTCCAGTAGTATCAGAAAATTCAACAATAACTAAAGAACCAAGAAGAGGAACAGAGAGTCAGAGGACTTCTATATATGTGAGATTGAATCATTCGAAAGATCAAATCATTGGGGATAAGAACAATGGAGTGATGACAAGAAGAAGACTAGCAACTAATGAGGTCTGTTTAATTTCTCAAGTTCAACCAGTATCAATAATTGAAGCATGTAAAGATGAATGTTGGTTGAAAGCAATGGAAGAAGAATTAGATTAGATTGAGAAGAATAACACATGGAATTTAGTTCCCCTACCTAAAATAAAGAATGTTATTGAAACTAAATGGGTTTTTAGGAATAAATTGAATGAAGCTAGTCAAATTGTAAGGAACAAGGCTAGATTGGTTTGTAAAGGATATTCACAAAAGGAAGGAATTGATTATGGAGAGACTTTTTGACTTGTAGCTAGGATTGAAGCTGTAAGATTATTTCTTGCCTATGTTGCCCATAAAAACTACAAGGTTTATCGGATGGATGTTAAGTGTGCATTTTTTAATGGGGATCTTGATGAGGAAGTTTATATTGAGCAACCTGATGGTTTTTCACTTTCAAATGATAAAAACATAGCTTGCAGGTTAAGGAAAACTTTATATGGATTGAAACAGGCACCTAGAGCTTGGTATACAAGGTTGAATAAATATCTTTTGAAGCTTGGTTTTACTATGGGTAATACTGACAGTAATTTATATTATTAAATCACTCATGATGATATACTGATTATTGAAGTATTTGTTGATGAAATTATTTTTGGAGGTGAAGGTAAGTTGTGCATGGAATTTTGTAAGAATATGGTGAAAGAATTTGAAATGCCTATGATTTGGGGAAATGAATTTTTTCTTAGGTTTGCAAATTACTCAGACTGACAGAGGCATTTTCATCTGTCAAACTAAGTATGCTAGGGAATTGTTGAAGAAATTTGGTATGGCAGATTCTAAATCGGTAAGTACTCCTATGGTTGCAAGTGAGAAATTGACAAGGAAAGATGGTTTTACACTAGTAAATCCTACAAGATACAAATATATGATTAGAGGTCTACTTTATTTGACTTGGACTAGGCCTGACATAATGAACATTGTTTGTATTGCATCTAGATTTCAAAGTGATCCTAGAGAAAATCTTGAGAGTGCGGTGAAAAATATTTTTAGATACTTGCAAAGTACATCAGAATATGGTTTGTGGTACCCTAAGGATGATGACTTTACTTTATGTGCATATATAGATGTTGATTGGTCTAGAGATGTTGATGACCAAAAAACTACTTCTAGTGGAGCTTTCTTTCTTGGAAAGAAGTTGGTTTCATGGATCAGCTAGAAATAGTCATGTACTTATTTATCTACTATTGAAGCTGAGTATGTTGTTGTTCCTACTAACTGTACACAGATTCTATGGATGAAGCAAATGTTGAAGGATATCAAAGTGCATTGCACTGGATTGGTAGCTATTAATTGTGATAACTCTCCTGCTATTGACATATCAAAGAATCTGGTATTTCATTCTAAGACAGAGCACATATCTATCAAGTATAACTTTTTGAAGGAGAAGGTGGAAGAAAATGAAGTCAGACTGGTTAGGGGTTTTTTCACTAACCTTTTCCTAAAGAACCATATGAGTACCTGAGAGATAGGTTAGGGGTTTTTTCCCCTCTGGAAGAGAACTGATTGATGCTTTTTGGTAAGGATTCGGCATGTATTATTGTTAGACAGTTCAAATAACCGGAAGACGACTGAGAGGGGGGGTGTGAATCAGTTGACACAGATTACCGAAACCATTAGCAATTTAACTTTAATACCAAAACCTAAATCATTAATACCATAATAAAAAATAAACCAATTAAGCATAGACAATAATCATATAATAAACACCATCTACACGACACCAAGATTTGTACATGGAAAACCTAGTAAAGGGAATTTCCATGGTGTGAAGCCTGCCCACAGTCAGATAATACTTATGCAATAAGTATGTGAATTACAATTGAGGGGCCTGCACTTGCAAGAATTCCAACAACCTAGAGCACACTACTCATCACAAAAGGAGCCTCACTGTCTACATATAAATCCAAAATACAATTTGAAGAAGTGTTGAACTGTAAAAGATAGCATCTCCTATGCCTGAGTACAATTTCAGTTAAGCTCAGTACCATAGACTAAATCCTCTTACATATATCCAATTCGATCTCCAATGATCAACCAGCTCCTCTGCTTGAATGATATTACATTATTCACACATTACATTCCCTGACCATGACCTCTAACAATAACCATGATGATCTACAATGAGATCTTACATCTATATATACAAACCCTCGACCACAAACAATTAGGTCGGCCACCAAACAACAAACCAATTACATAATTACAAACCATGTCAGCCTTAGACCAAACAAATAATATCTAACACATAAGACATCCTAGAAATACATCGATAGGTCCAATCCACACATTACATTAAAGTCGGTCCATAACCTAGATCAATTGGGACCCAGTATAGGTCTACACACTTCAGTAATGATCTCCAATCACCAAGTCTTAAACATGATCACCAACAACATCCTAAAACTCCACCAAAAGATGCACCAACACCACTTATGCAATTCATGAAAGATCATCAAAAGCTCTGCAAGTGAAACCCTCATCAAAACCAAAAACCAAGTTCTAAGAAAGCAAAATAGAATCCTATCACCAAACCAAAACCAACTGACCAAATATGAGCATGAGTATCATGAACAAGCCTATTCCATCACCAAACTATACCAAAGCCTACTGGATCATGTCGGATCCAAACCAACCAAAAATTACTCAACCTACCAGGACCAGAAGGGTATTGGTAAAGCATCCAAATAGCTAGTATTGGCATCAATGACAAAACATAAATTTAACACATAATCAATTACACCAAATGGCCAACAATCTCCCTCTTTGGCATTGATGGAAACACTAGATGTGAAAAATATCTAAGTACCAAGAAATGCCAAACAAGTCTTCCCCAATGGAAGACAGCCAACAATCTCTCACATACATCTTTGAAATAAAGACCAAAACTCCCTTGTAAATAATATCTCTATAAAGCTCTGAATTTATCCCCCTTTCTTTTTCTATATCACTTTCTTTGTCTTTTTCACATCAATATCACTCTTCCTTTGACATCAATGCCAAAAATATGACAAAAATATCAAAGCAAAAACATAAACCATTGAATCACAAAGTTGACTACTCCCCCTGAGCATTAGCATCCCACATCAGTGTCAAACTAAATAGTATCTTTGATAATGCATGTTGGACTGATGCCAAACTATGTCAATCAAGTCTCTATCGGAGTGGTAGAAACTCCCAATCTATTGCTCAGGGTCTCAAATGATTCCTTGGGCAAAGGTTTAGTGAAAATATATGCAATCTTCTCTTTAGTGTTCACATAAACTAGTCTAACTTCATTTGCTTCAACCTTCTCCTTCAAAAAGTCACACTTGATAGATATGTGCTTTGTTTTGGAATGAAATACCATATTTTTTCATATATCAGTAGCAGTAGAGTTATCACAATGAATAACTACCAGTGCATCACAATCCACCTTTATATCCTTCAACATTTGCTTCATCCATAAAACTTGGGTACAGTTAGTAGCAGCAGCAACATACTCAGCTTCAACAGTAGATAAAGAAGTACATGATTATTTCTTGCTAATCCATGAAACCAACTTCTTTCCAAGAAAGAAAGCTCCACCAGAATTACTTTTTCGGTCATCAACATCTCTAGCCCAATCAACATCTGTATATGCACATAAAGTAAAGTTATCATCCTTACGGTACCACAAGCCATATTCTGATGTACCTTGCAAGTATCTAAAAATCTTTTTTACCGTCATCTCATGATTTTCTCTAGGATAGCTCTGAAATCTTGAAATAATACAGACAACATTCATAATATCAGGCTTATTCCAAGTCAAATAAAGCAGACCACCAATCATAGATTTGTATCTTGTAGGATTTACCAATGCAAAAAGATATTTTCTTGTCAATTTCTCACTTTTAACCATAGGAGTACTTCCCAATCTAGAATCTTCCATACCAAATTTCTTCAACAATTCCTTAGAATATTTAGTTTAATATATGAAAATACCTTTGTCAGTCTGACTAATCTACAAACCTAAGGAAAATTTCATCTCACCAATCATAGACATCTCAAATTATTTCTCCATATTCTTAGAAAATTCTATGCATAACTTATCTTCACCTGCAAAAACAATGTCACAAACCAAAACTTCAATAATCAATATATCATCATCAGTGATCTTATACTATAAATTAATGTCAGCACTACCCTTAGTAAAACCAAGCTTTAAAATATATTTATCCAACCTTCCATACCAAGATCTAGGTGCTTGTTTCAATCCATATAAATCTTTCCTTAACCTACAAACCATATTTGTATCATCTGATAGTAAAAAACCATCAGTTTGTTCAATATAAATGTCCTCATCAAGATCCCCATTCAAAAATGCACATTTAACATACATCTGATAAAACTTGTAGCTTTTATAGGTAGCATAGGCAAGAAATAATCTTACAAATTCAATCCTAGATACAGGTGCAAAAGTCTCTCCATAATCAATTCCTTCCTTATGATAAATATCCTTTACAAACCAATCTAGCCTTATTCCTTATAACTTGACCATCCTCATTCAATTTATTCCTAAAAACCCATTTAGTTCCAATAAGATTTTTATTTTTTAGGCCAGGGAACCAAGGTCCATGTGTTATTTTCTCAATCTGATCTAATTCTTCTTCTATAGCTTTGAACCAATATTCATCTTTACATGCCTCAATTATTGATACTAGTTCAACTTGTGAAATTAAACATACCTCATTAGTTGCCAGTCTTCTTCTTGTCATCACTCCATTGATCTTATCCCCAATGATCTGCTCTTTTGAATGATTCAATCTCACATACCTAGGAGTCTTCTGATCTTTTGTTCCTGTTCCTTGTTCTTTAATTATTGTATAATTCTCTGATATAGCTAGAGTAACTGGTTCAACAGTCTGTTTTGGTAAAGGTGCTACCAGTTTAGATATAATCATTTCCACTGTCAATTCCTTCTCTTTAACTCTGATTTGAATCTACTTTGACATTAGCACTTATACAATTCTTTCCAATCTCTTGTTATAATATTTATATGCTTTGCTTTCATTAGAATAACCAAGAAATATGCCCTCATCACATCTAGGATCAAATTTCCCAATAATATCATCTCTCTTGATATAACATTTACTACCAAAAATTTTGAAATACTTAACTATAGGTCTTTTTCCAAACCATAATTCATAAGGTGTCTTATTGGTTTCTCCTTTGATATGTACTCTATTGAATATATAAACCGTTGAGCTCACTGCTTCTCTCCACTAGATATGAGGTATACGAGCTTCCATCATCATTGTTCTAGCAACATCCAAGATAGTTTTGTTCTTCCTTTCCACAAATCCATTCTGTTGAGGTTCTCGGAGAGAAGAAAATCGTCTTCTTATACCATGTTTCTCACAAAAGTTAGTAAAGTTTCCGGATGTGAATTCTCCACCATGATCTGACCTCAAACATTTAATCTTCAATCCTATCTCAGTTTCCACTTTAGCCTTAAATATTTTAAACTTTTCAAATGCTTCAGATTTTTCCTTAAGAAAAGTAACCCACATAATCATCAATTATTAGCATGAAATATCTACCACCTTGAAAACTTTTACTCTAGTAGGGCCACACAAATCAGTATGAATAAGATCAAGAACATCATTTGATTTATCTTGTATACTCCTAAAAGAGGTTCTAACTTGTTTACCCATTTGACATTCTTTACATACCAAATTATAGGGCTTCATAATCTTAGGTATATCCCTAACTGCTTTAGTTGAACTAATCTTCACAATGCAATCAAATTTCACATGACACGGCCTTTTATGCCATAGCCAGCTCTCATGAATTTGTGTGATCAATCATGTTTTCTCACTAGAGTTCAAATGAAATATATTACCTTTTGTCTATGTACTGGTTACAATCTCCAAACCAGATCTAGTAAAGATTTTGCATTTTACATTCTTAAACTGTAATTGAAATCCCTTATCTACCAATTGTCCTATACTCAAAAGATTATGCCTTAAACCTTCAACATAATAAACATTGTCAGTATTGTTATTACCATCCAATGATATAGTTCCTTTTCCTTTGATCATACATGATTTGTCATCTCCAAATCTAACTAGACCGCCATCAAATTGTTGCAAAGATAGAAACTTTCTTTTATCTCCAGTCATATGATGTGGAACATCCATAGTCAATTACCCATTCATCTTTATCTTCAATTTTAGTAGAAAGTGCCTTCTCTTCAACTACATTCTCTTCCAGTGTCAAATCATCTTCCTTGATAGCCAAGAACCCCCCTTCCTTCCCATTGTCGGAACCACTAGCAGAGTCTTCTATCGGTTCATCATCAAAATTAGTAATGTCTTCCTCATCCGCTATGTAGCATGATTTGTCTTTGTTTTTCTTATATTTATACTTGTTTTGATATCTAGGGTTAGGCTTAAATGATCTTCTAACTCTTTCTTCAATTCTTGAATTCCTTTTAGGACATCTAGATGCAAAATGACCAATCTTATTACATGCAAAACATTTAAAAGGTGCTTTTCCTTCATACTTACTTCCTATTGTTCCTTTAGGTACTCTTCTAGAAAATTGTACTTCAAGTTCCTCAAACTCATCATCTTCTCTCTTCATATCTTCTAATTCATTTTCATACAAAGATTTGCAGTCTTGCTTACCGGTTGGAGATGTAGATGCATGAAAAGCAGGTTCAGTCTTCATAGCTCCAGAAGGTCCAAATTCTTGAAGCTCGAAAGCGAATAGTTTCCCAACCAAAGTATCTATGATGACAGATGTAGTAGCCATTGTTTTCAACTCATTAATAACAATATCCTTCATTTTGTAATCCAGTGGTAGGGCTCTCAGGACTTTAGAAACAATTTCATCTTCACTCAGATTTCCACCACAACATTGAATTCCCATAACAATCTCATTTACCCTTTCCATGAATACAGTAATCCGTTCATCTTCTTCCATCTTCTGATTTTAATATCTCACGTGGTAACCATCAAGGTTGTCAATCTTCACTATAGGGTCACCTTCATTAAGAGTCTCCAACTTATCCCATATATCCTTTCCAGATGATGTGTTGGTTAATCTTATTATTTGTTGATCAGAAAGTGCACACAAGAGGGCTTCTCTTTCTCTAAAATCATTCTCAATCTCCTTGTCCAGGTTTTTCAGAGGAGGATTGCTAGATCCCGGATTATAGGGTGTGACACCATTCTGTGTGATCACCCAAATCTCCTTGCTAAGACACCTCAGATGATTTTCCATCTGAATCTTTCATACTGTGTAATTCATTCCATCAAGCCTTAGAATATCCCTCTGAAAGATAGCTCCAAAAGAACTAGATGAACTTGAATTGTTCGACACCATAGGATCTTCTTCAAGTGGTTAAGCTTTATGCAAAGAGGACCAAAGCTCTGATACCAATTATTAGACAGTTTAAATAACCATAAGATAACTGAGAAGGGAGGTTGAATCAGTTGTCATAGATTATCAGAACCATTAGCAATTTAAACTTTAATACGGGAACCCAAAACATTAAATCGGAATACAAATAAACCAATTAAACATAAGTAATAATCACAGAATAAACACCATCCACATGACACCAAGATTTGTATGTGGAAAACCCGGTAAAGGGAAAAACCATAGTGGGAAGCCTACCCACAGTAAGATAATACTTCTGCAGTAAGTATGTGAATTACAATTGAGGGGCCTAAACTTTTAGGAAGGCCAACAACCTAGAGCACACTCCTCATCACAAAAGGAGCCCCGCTGACTACATATAAATCTAGACTACAATCTGGAGAAGTGTTGAACTGCAAAAGATAGCATATCTTATGCTTGAGTACAGTTCTGGTTAAGCTCAATACCAGAGGACTAAATCCCCTTATATAAACCCAATTCAATCTCCAATGATCGACCAACTCCTCTTCCTATATGCTATTACATTATTTGCACATTACATTCCCTGACCATGACCTCTAACAATAACCATGATGATCTACAATGAGATCTTACATCTATATATACAAACCCTTGACCATAAACAATTAGGTCGGCCACAAGACAATAAACCAATTACATAATTACAAACCATGTCATCCTTAGACCAAACAAATAATATCTAACATATAAGACATCCTGAAAATACATCGATAGGTGCAATCCACACGTTACATTAAAGTTGGTCCATAACCTAGATCAAACGGGACCTAGTATAGGTCTACACACTTTAGTAATGATCTCCAATCTCCAAGTCTCAAACATGATCACCAACAGCATCCATAAACACCACCAGAAACTGCACCAACACCACTTATGCAATTCATCAAAGATCTTCATCAAAATCTCTACCGGTGAAACCCTCATTAGAACCAGAAACCAAGCTTCTAAGAAGGTGGCATAGCATCCAATCACCAGATCAAAATCAACTGATCAAATATGAGAATGAGTATCATGAACAAGCCAATTCTATCACCAAACTATACTTGAGCTTACCGGATCATGTCGGATCTAGATCAACCAGAAACCACCCAACCTACTGGGACAAAAGGGTGATGGTAAAGCATCCAAACAGCTATTGTTGGCATCAATGACAAAATATCAATGCAACACATATTCAATTCCACCAAATGGCCAAAAATTATCATAGATATAATTCATTCTGGTATAGCTTTGTGTTTCAGTGGTTTATATTTTTTCTTTGATATTTATGTCAGATTTCAGGTATTAATTGATGCTATGATGAAAGATCAAGGATCCGGTCAACTACTGAGAGGGGGGTGAATCAGTAGATAGAAAAACTGATAAACTTCACCAATCTCAAAATCAATCTCTCAAAGTAAACTTAGAACTATCAATGCAATATCACTCTTAAGATAAAACTATCAAGTTAAATTGGTTGACTGTTACAATAGAGTAACAGTAAACAACTTGAAACTCACAAACATCCAAATACTTTTATTGAAATAAGTAAAACTTTATTTCATATTGTTGTCGGTAATCATGACTTATCAAAGTGGATTAAGTAGTTAATAAAATCAACCATAAAAAAATATATACAACCACAAAAACATTCACAATTTGACATAATATTTTTGACGAGGACACCCAAATGGGAAAAACCATGGTGAGATGAGACTCACAAGATAACTATCTGAACTCTTCTAATGTTTGCCTTGTTAGGAGCCAAGCCTGTTAAAGCTTTACAGAAAGTCTTGTTAAGAACAAATCTTGTAAGGGACCACCTGGTTAAGGGATTGACTATAATACCTTGTTAGAAGCAATACCCTGTGAGGAGTAACCTAGATAGAGGATTTGAAATCCAAGCTAATGGACCACCTGGTTATAGGATTTGAATAGCACCAAGCTTGTTAGAGCTTACTGGATTAGGGGATTTCAATCTGCTATAATTGTTAGAAAACAACATGAGTTTGTTGATCTGTTTGAATAACACTACACTTGCTTGTTCAAATCTTTTTCATGCTCCTATCTGCCTTTACTCAAAATATAGATACATTATCTGGTTTAGCAAACACACACTCAACTAAAACTTTTCCAAATCTGAAACTAAACAACTCATCGACCTTATACAAAAATCAACTAGGTCGGTAACACAACACAAACCTAATTCACATAGAGATTACAAACAAGTCAGTTCAAGTATGATCGTTGGATTACATAACAATCTCTACAAATCATTCAAGAAAGCCTCGACCGCTCCTTGATCATCGCTTCATCGAACTTAGTAAATCATCAAGCACTTTGCATTACATGCAATATACTTACTCATTCCCAATGTAAGGACCCACTTGTCCTAACCCTAGTTAAACCAAACTTAAACTCACTGTTTTAATTAATTATTAAATTAACCATTATTGCACATGCAAAAGCAATAATTATTAACATGCAAGTAATAGATAAGTAACTGAACAACCATGCAACTCATAAAGAACATGTAGGAATTAAATGTGCATGTGAACAATAACAATCTAAAATTACGCATGAGGTCCAATAGAGTGCAAACCATAATTAGTTATGATGTCGAGTTACGTGTGCGCATGAGTAGCGTAAATCATATGCATGAAATTATTACGAATTAAATTAACATGCAAAAACTCATAATTAAATAATTTAAAAGATAATTAAATATGAACATGCATGCATGCGTAAATGAAAACTAATCTAAGAAAGTAAATCATGCATGTTAGTGGGTTAGTATGTTAGTAGTCCTTTTTTTCTTCTTTTTTTCTTTGTTAGTTACACTGCATGGTGACTTCTTGTCACTTTACATCATGTGACCTTTATAGGTCCTTTTTCATAACCTCTACATGTGACCATTCTGGTCTTTACAATGAAATAAAATATACATCTTTAATTATTACATAAAATTTTATGTGGAATCTCTGACTTTCTTTGTCTCCAGATGTATCACCTCCGTTTGACCTGGATAACCTCCTCTCGCAAACTGGATGACGGACATATGACCCAGGCGTTTTATCCACCCAACCAAATGAAGCATAAGCTTCTCGGTGCTCTTGATAAGCTCCCGTCCCTCACGACGGAGTATCCTAGCAAGCCAGTACCAACTGGTAGTAAAGAAATCTTGTGCAATCATGTAGAACTAACAACCCATCCTGGTTGAACTAACTAAATGTGTTCTGGCAGGGAGAAAAATAAATAAATATGATGGCCATCATTACCCTATTGGGGAGGTGAAGAAAATCACCCTTCCCTGGTTAGCCCATCAACAAGCACTCTCGTTCCATAATCATCCCTCATAGACAGAAAAATAATTAACCCTCCACGGATTAATGTCAGAATAATATTATTATATGTTTTCTTTATACATTTTTATAAATTTTCCCTTTATAATATAATTTCCTCAAATCAAAATTAAATTTTAATATTTTCAATAATTCTAAATTAAGAATCTCTATTTAAGTTAAAATTTACCACTATCAAGACTTTCCAAATATAGTCGTAATGTTTTATTCTTTTCTTAAAAACCCAAATCCCAATTTCTCTGAAATTGTCACAGTAACTAAAAATATTGGAAATGCAGAAACCCAGTAAATTTCCTAAAAACCCAGTTTCTACGATAAATCGAGAAGAAGGTGTTGACAACACAACTGACACATCAAACAAACTAGCATTAAATCCACAATACCCAATTTTAAAAGAAAAAGATCAAATAAAGACTCAATAAAATATGTAAAATAAATGAACCTGGCTGCAAGAAAGAAGAATCGCAGGCGTTTCCCAAATTTTAAACAATCTCTTCAATCTACCTTGTCGACTTCACAGCAATCACACGAATCAAGAAGCTCAAAAAGAATTGTAATGATCAAATAATAGGTTTATTCCTATATTTATAAACATTGAATTCTCTAAAAATAAAATTTAATTGTTTGCATGATTAAATTCTTAAAATAAAACTAATTATTAAAATTAGAACTCACAAAATAGTTAATTGATTTTATTAAATTACAATTTGTTAAAGATTTAGTTTTTGAGAAAATAATTAATTATTAGGCTCTCACATATCGTCTATATTTTTAGTACATAATTTTACTCCAACATTGTATTTTTGCATGCCTTGATCATTTATTTAAATTTATTAATTAATATTTTAATTAATTTCTTGAATTAATCTCATTATTTATTTTAATTAGTCCTCTAATTTTAGTATTTATAAGATATTATATCTTTAATATCTTTTATATTTAATAATTTAATTATCAAATAATTTTATTTTTAATTACTCAACTAATTAATTTATTTACTCTCTTTTAAATAATTATTTTATAATTATTTCTAGCTTGATTGTAATATTAAATACTTGTATATTTAATAATTTATCCTTATTATTATTTTTATTTTATTTTATCAATATATTTTAGACTCCCTAATTTAATTTACTAATTGCTTATCTAATTGGGTACTTTGCACTGGGTTCCAATACTTAGGTTGCTACTAGCGAGCTAGAAAAACCCCTCCTCGATCATATGTCCGCCTTCGATGGTTACCCTGCAACTTATACTCGACAAAAATTCGTCAGATCCCATTACATAAAAATCTAGCAAAATATTAACATCATAACATTATTATTTATCATCATTAAATAACGACATCATATCAATAAAACATCATTATTAAGTATTATTAATCATAACAGTAAAGTAGCATTAAAACATTATCATCATAAAATAACTAACCATCATCATTGTCACTAAACCACACAATATCATCTATCATTATTAAAAGTTAATCAAAAGGCATCTGACATAATAAATAAATCTAACTAAGGTCTAATTCAAGTCGTGACATCCTTCCCCACTAGGAAGAGACATCGACCTGATGTCTTATTACAAAACAAACATGCATGAAAATAATAACTGAGTCTATCAAAATGAATGTGGGAAAGAACGTTCAATATCCTCAATGTTTTCCCATGTAGCACTATCCTCTGAATATTGATCCCACTGGACCTTATATTGCAAAATCTCTCTATTGCGCAACTTAATAGTGTGCCTATCAATGATTCGAGTAGGCTCCACTAGCGCCACCCTTGGGTCCTGTAACTGTAGTGAATGCCAATCAAGGATATGATTTATATTGGGATGGTAGGGCTTAAGCAATGAAACATTGAAAACATTGTGGATTCGAGCAAGAGCTGGTGGTAGGGCAAGTCGATAAGCAACTGGATTAACCACTTCCAAGATGTCAAAAGGTCCAACATATCTAGGTGCCAATTTGGAAGATTTCCCAAGGGAAATAGAGCTCTTTTGAGGTCTCACTCTCAGAAACACCTTATCTCCTGCTGAAAATTGTCGAAAGGTCCTATTCTTATCTGCATAGCTCTTCTGTCTATCAGCTACTTCCTTAAGTCTAGCTTTTATTGTTACCATTTGTTCTTCCATCTCCTTGAGTAATTTGGGTCCAACTAAAACTCTATCTTCTACTTGGTCCCAGCTAATAGGTGTCCTACACTTACATCCATAAAGAGCCTCAAATGGTGCCATGCCTATAGAGGAGTGATAGGAGTTATTATATGCAAACTCCACTAAGGCAAGAAAATCCTCCCATTTGTCTTGTTGGTCCATACAGTACATCCTTAATAGGTCTTCTACTACCTGATTTACCCTCTCAGTCTGTCCATCTGTCTGAGGATGATAGGCTGTGCTAAAGTTCAACCTTGTCCCCAGAGCTGCATTTAGGGTGGTCCAAAACCATGAAGTCATTCTTACATCCCTGTCTGAAATGATTGTCTCAGGTACCCCATTTAACCAAAATATCTCTTTAACAAACTTATGTGCTAAGGTTACTAATCCATCCTTAAGATTTCCGGGTATGAGGTGAGTTACTTTGGTCAATTTGTCTACCACAACTAGTATCATGTCATGCTTATATCTGGACATAGGTAATCCCTAGATAAAATCCATACTAATGACTTGCCACTTGTAGTTCAGTACACAGTATGAAAATAACAAGCTTGTCGGATGCATATGCTCAGCCTTGACTCGTTGACATTCAAAACATTGCCTTACATAGGATACCACATATTTCTTAAGTCCAGGCCAAAAGTATAACGGTTTCATATCTGCAACCATCTTATTCACACCAGGGTGTCCAGCATATGGTACGTTATGAATCTCCTCTAAGATCAAATCCCTTAATCCCCCTTTATTGGGAATATACATCCTCCTTATGTATCTAAGAAGTCCATCTGGTTCCAACATGTACCCATCAAAATGGTGGTCAAAAGGATTAGTCTCTAAGGCATTTTTGACTAAGTCATAGTGCTCATCCTCTTGAAGATTATCCAACACTTGTTGTCTCAAGGTAGTCCGGGTGGTGGCTATCACTGCTAGGTGTCTTCTTCTGCTTAAAGCATCAGCCACTCGATTTTCTTTCCCCTTGATGTAATCTATCCCAAAATCGTACTCACTTAAGAACTCTAACCACCTTCTCTGCCTTGCATTCAAATTTGGTTGGGTAAAGATGTATCGTAACCCATGATGATTAGTCTTTAGCTCAAAGGGCTTACCCAAAAGGTAGTGTCTCCACATTTGGAGGGCATGAACAATAGCAGCCAATTCTAAATCATGTGGTGCATAGTTGACTTCATGTATCTTCAACTTCCTGGACTCATAAGCTACCACCTATTTGTTTTGCATTAATACTCCTCCTATTCCTTCTCCTGATGCATCGGTGATAACTGTGAATGGTCCATTTGGGTTGGGTCTAGTAAGTATAGGTGTTGATGTCAACTTCTATTTTAATAAGTTGAAGGCTTGCTCACATTCTTCCGTCCAATCAAATTTTCTTCCCTTCCTTTGGAGTGTAGTAATAGGAGCTGCAATCTTAGAGAACCCTTCTACAAACTTCCTATAGTATCTAGCTAACCCCATGAAACTGCAAACCTTAGGAACACTTCGAGGGGTTGGCCATTCTGTGATTGCCTTGATCTTCTCAGGATCGATGGAGACTCCATCCTTGGAAATGATGTGTCCTAGGTAGTGTATTTTCTTTTGAAAGAAGGCACATTTAGACAATTTACCATAGAGTTTATGTTCCCTTAGTCTTTGCAAGACAATTTTCAAATGCTTCTCATGCTCCTCTTTAGATTTGGAGTAGATGAGGATATCATCTATGAAAATTAGGACAAAGTCATCTAGACAATCTCTAAAAACACTGTTCATAAGGTTCATAAAGGCTGCAGGAGCATTTGTCAATCCAAAGGGTAACACCACGAACTCATAATGTCCATAACAAGTTCTAAAAGTTGTCTTTTGTATATCTGTATCCCTTATTCTAAGTTGATGGTACCCAGACATGAGATCAATCTTGGAGAAAACTTTTGCACCTTTCATTTGATCAAACAACTCATCAATCCTAGGGAGTGGGTACCTATTCTTGATGGTGACTTTGTTCAACATTCTATAATCAATGCATAAGCAGAGTGTACCATCCTTCTTCTTGATGAAGATTACAAGTGCTCCCCATGGTGACACACTTGGTCTAATTAGACCCTTATCCATTAACTCTTGCAACTGCACCTTTAGCTCATATAACTCTGTGGTTGCCATCCTGTAAGGTGCCTTAGATTGGGGTTCAGTCCCTGGGTGCAAGTCAATAGTAAAATCAAACTCCCTCTTAGGTGACAATCCTGGTAATTCCTCTGGGAAGACATCTTGGAACTCTCGAAGGATAGGGTGTGTATCAAGTCCCGTGTTATCCCCACTTAGATCCTTAATGTGCACTGAGTAAATTTCACAACCTTTCCTTTGGGCCTTCTTAAGTTGCATTGCAGAAATTTGTCTAAGTTGCAAAGGCTTCTTATCTCCTTGTATCTTTACTTGATTGCCTAAGTCATCAAAACACTCCACAAGTTTATCCTCACAATTTACTATAGCCTTATGCTCGGTCAACCAATTGATTCCTAAGATGACATCATAACATCCTAATGGAGCTACATAAAGATTTACTTCAGTGAGGAAGTTGGGAAGTAATAATTCACTGCATGCCAAACATTGGTCTACCCTCCGCTCTGCCCGGTTCCCATATTGAACATTCCAAGGTTTAGACATATAACCAGGCTTAACATTTAACTTAGATATAACTCTAGGATCCACAAAACATTCAGTAGCACCTATATCTATAAGAATGGAAACTGCATGACCAAAAAGTTTACCATCAAGCTGGATAGGTGAGGCTTGGAAGTCTACTTGGCGATTGTCAACTGCGGCATGAATCTGGTCATGTGGCTATCTTTCTCTTCCTTTCTCCACTGTGTGTTGATCACACTGATTAGCATAATGATTTCCTCCATAGATGAAACATCCACCTCTAGGTCCCATCTTATACTCTGGCTTATCCTTCCCATTATTGTTTCTATCATTGTACCTGTTATTGCCATAATTATTGTTTCCTCTATTGTTGAAGTTCTTATTGAAGTTTTGACCCTTATTGTCCCCAGTATTGTTCCCCTTTAGATTCCTGATATGTTGAGTTCCATCCTTCTGATTATTGTTATGAAACTTTCTCTTCTTGAACTTTGAGTTTCTGTTATTTCTAGCTTCATATATCTGTATTAACTTTTGTTCTTGCATAGTTGCCTTCTCAAATGTTGTTGCCATGGTCTCTGTACTATGAATTTCCACTTCTGCTCCTATTTGTCATCGCAATCCTAAGATGAACTTGCGGATTCTAAAGTTCTCATTTGTCTGGTATTGTGGCACATACTTTAGCAAGTGTGAGAACTTTTCCCAATATTGAGTCACTGTAATGTTTCCTTGAGTTAGTTTCTGAAACTCCTTTATCTTACTATTGAAGAAGTGTTGTGGGAGCCACCTGCTTTGAAAAAGTTGAAGGAAAAGGTTCCAAGTAAGTTCTTCGAGTTGAAAGTTATGTTGTGCTCTCTCATTGTCCCACCAAGTAGCAGCTTCTCCTGAGAGTTGGTAGGCAACCCATATAGCTTTAGTCTCATCAGATAAATCTTTAAGCAGAAAGTACTTCTCCATCTCTATGATCCATGCCTCTGCACTATCACCTATGGTTTTCCCGTCAAACTTTGGTGGGGTCACTTTCTTAAGGTCTTTGCCTAGTTCTTCTGATATTTTGCCTCAAGGAGGTTCCACTTCCAACCTGGGTAGTCTCACTTCCTCTACTCTGGGTATTTCATCTAACTCAATCCTAGGATTCCCATTAAGAACCCTTCGTATATCTTGTTCCATACTATCCATTTGGGCTCCCTGACAGTTGAGTAGTTCACATATCTATTCCAACCTCTCATTATTGTTGGGTCCACTATTGCTAGGTCCAGCTTTGTTCCTTGTTTGCACCATGTTGGCCTATTAGGTATCCTAAAAGTCAACAAACTAAGTCTTAGCATAGAAGGCTCAAGGTCCTAGTTTTTAAACCTGGCTCTGATACCAAAATGTAAGGACCCACTTGTCCTAACCCTAGTTAAACCAAACTTAAACTCATTGTTTTAATTAATTATTAAATTAACCATTATTGCACATGCAAAAGCAATAATTATTAACATGCAAGTAATAGATAAGTGACTGAACAACCATGCAACTCATAAAGAACATGTAGGAATTAAATGTGCATGCGAACAATAACAATCTAAAATTACGCATGAGGTCCAATAGAATGCAAACCATAATTAGTTACGATGTCGAGTTACGTGTGTGCATGAGTAGCATAAATCATATGCATGAAATTATTACGAATTAAATTAACATGCAAAAATTCATAATTAAATAATCTACGAGATAATTAAATATGACCATGCATGCATGCATAAATGAAAACTAATCTAAGAAAGTAAATCATGCATGCTAGTGGGTTAGTATGTTAGTAGTCCTTTTTTTCTTCTTTTTTTCTTTGTCAGTTACATTGCATGGCGACTTCTTGTCGCTTTACATGATGTGACCTTTATAGGTCCTTTTTCATAACCTCTACATGCAACCATTCTGGTCTTTACAATGAAATAAAATATACATCTTTAATTATTACATAAAATTCTATCTGGAATCTCTGACTTTCTTTGTCTCCGGATGTGTTGCCTCCGTTTGACCTGGATAATCTCCTCTCGCAAACTAGATGACGGACATATGACCCAGGCATTTTATCCACCCAACCAAATGAAGCATAAGCTTCCCGGTGCTCTTGATAAGCTCTCATCCCTCACGACGGAGTATCCTAGCAAGCCGGTACCAACTGGTAGCAAAGGAATCCTGTGCAATCATGTAGAACTAACAACCCATCCTGGTTGAACTAACTGCATGTGTTATGGCAAGGAGAAAAATAAATAAATATGATGGCCATCATTACCCTATTGGGGAGGTGAAGAAAATCACCCTTCCCTGGTTAGCCCATAAACAAGCACTCTCGTTCCATAATCATCCCTCATAGACAGAAAAATAATTAACCCTCCGCAGATTAATGTCAGAATAATATTATTATATGTTTTCTTTATAGATTTTTATAAATTTTTCCTTTATAATATACTTTCCTCAAATCAAAATTAAATTTTAATATTTTCAATAATTCTAAATTAAGAATCTCTATTTAAGTTAGAATTTACCACTATCAAGACTTTCCAAATATAGTCATAATGTTTTAGTCTTTTCTTAAAAACCCAGATTCTCGTTTCTTTGAAATTTTCACACTAACTAAAAATGTTGGAAACGCAAAAACCCAGTAAATTTCCTAAAAACCCAGTTTCTACGTTTTATGATAAATTGAGAAGAAGGTGTTGACAACACAACTAACACATCAAACAAACTAGCATTAAATCCACAATACCCAATTTTAAAAGAAAAAGATCAAATAAAGACTCAATAAAATATGTAAAATAAATGAACCTGGCTGTAAGAAAGAAGAATCACAAGCGTTTCCCAAATTTTAAACAATCTCTTCAATCTACCTTGTCGACTTCAGAGCAATCACACGAATCAAGAAGCTCAAAAAGAATTGGAATGATCAAATAACAGGTTTATTCCTATATTTATAAGCATTGAATTCTCTAAAAATAAAATTTAATTGTTTGCATGATTAAATTCTTAAAATAAAACTAATTATTAAAATTAGAACTCACAAAATAGTTAATTGATTTTATTAAATTACAATTTGTTAAAGATTTAGTTTTTGAGAAAATAATTAATTATTAGGCTCTCACATATCGTCTATATTTTTAGTACATAAGTTTACTCCAACATTGTATTTTTGCATGCCTTGATCATTTATTTAAATTTATTAATTAATATTTTAATTAATTTCTTGAATTAATCTCATTATTTATTTTAATTAGTCCTCTAATTTTAGTATTTATAATATATCTTAAATATCTTTTATATTTTATAATTTAACTATCAAATAATTTTATTTTTAATTACTCAACTAATTAATTTATTTACTCTCTTTTAAATAATTATTTTATAATTATTTCTAACTTGATTGTAATATTAAATACTTGTATATTTAATAATTTATCCTTATTATTATTTTTATTTTATTTTGTCAATATATTTTAGACTCCCTAATTTAATTTACTAATTGCTTATCTAATTGGGTACTTTGCACAGGGTTCCAATACTTAGGTTGCTACTGGCGAGCTAGAAAAACCCCTCCTCGATCATATGTCCACCTTCGACGGTTACCCTGCAACTTATACTTGAAAAAAATTCATCAGATCCCATTACATAAAAATCTAGCAAAATATTAACATGATAACATTATTATTTATTATCATTAAATAACGACATCGTATCAATAAAACATCATTATTAAGTATTATTAATCATAATAGTAAAGTAGCATTAAAACATTATCATCATAAAATAACTAACCATCATCATTGTCACTAAACCACACAATATCATCTATCATTATTAAAAGTTAATCAAAAGGTATCTGACATAATAAATAAATCTAACTAAGGTCTAATTCGAGTCGTGACACCCAAGCCAAAACCCGTTACCTCAACGTGCCAAAAATACTTTGAAACTCTCTTCATACAATATGCATACATGTCATAATCATTACAGCTCACCATTAGATCATAAACCAGTATAACCAATTCACCAAACTTAATCAGTTGGGGTTTACTAGTTAAACTCTCCAATACTTAGCTATACCGGTTCACTCCACAAACTTACCTATCGGTTATAGTTTCCTCTCACTAGCTCTTCCTACTTGTTACAAAACAACATTACAACAATATCATTACTGGTTACTTGACATCAATGACAACATAACATTTCATTAATGCAATCTTCATGCAAATGTCAACAATCTCCCCCTTTGGCATTGATGGCAATAAAAATATCAATTGATGTGATTGTGAATACGAATCCTGGTTTATATTTTACCATGTACTCTCCTTGTCTTTAGCTTGTCACAGGTTCTCCTCCCATAATCACATAGTTCTTCTCCCCCTTTGACAACAATGCCAAATTGAAAGTAAAACATGCAATGTAAAACTTCACTGTTCAGCATCAACAACCTACAACTTGATGCTCCCCCTATAGAATAACTCCACTTCTACATCAATCCTGCTATAAAATTCTACAATTAGCTCTGGGACTGATGTACTCTACATCATGCTCAATTCACCTCATGAATGGGTACAACCCGAGTTGACTTCTAAGATACTCAAAAGTAGTCTTAGGCAGAGGTTTAGTAAAGATATCCGCAAGTTTCTCCTTGGTAGAAACATGCTCCAAGATCACATCTTTACTCTGCACTTTTTCCCTCAAGAAATGATACTTTAATTCAATATGCTTCGTTCATGCATGCAAGATAGGGTTCTTTGGAATATTTATAGAATTGGTATTGTCACACAAGATCTTTACAAGTTCTATAAACTTCATCTTGGAACCTTCTAAAATGTGCCTCATCTAGATAGTCTAGGTACAATTCATATAAGCTGCAACATACTCAGCTTCAGCATTTGACTGTGATATACAACTTTGCTTCTTGATACTCCATGAAACAAGTCTTCCTCCAAGAAAGAATTCTCCACTGGTTGTGCTTTTCCTATCATCAATATTACCTGCCCAGTTTGCATTTGTATACACCTTCAAGTCAAAGTTTCCTTCATATGGATACCATAATCCATAGTCAACAGTACCTTTCAAATATCTAAATATCTTCTTGGTTGCTATCAAATGTGTTTCCTTTGGATTCTTCTAAAATCTAGAACTAGACCAACTGCATGAGCTATATCCAGTTTGTTGTGAACAACATAGTGCAATTTTCCAATCATTGACCTATACTCCTTCGCATCAATAGATGTGGCCTCATCTTCCTTAGACAACTTACAACTTGTAACCATTGGTTTCCAAACTAGTTTACAATCACTCATACCAAATGTCTTTAATACCTCCTTCACATACTTAGACTGTGTAATGAAAATGCCACTATTCATTTGCTGTATTTGCAAACCTATGAAAAATTTTATCTCTTTAACAAGAGACATTTCAAACTCACTTTTCATTTCATTTGCAAATTCATTGCTCATGTCATCATTACCTCCAAATATGATATCATCTACAAACACTTCACTAACCAGTATCTTATCTCTTTTAGATTTGAGATATATGTTGCTATCTTCACTGGTTCTCTAAAAACCTATCTTCATCAGGTGTGAATGAAGTCTTTCATACCATGCTCTCAGTGCTTGCTTTAATCCATATAATTCTTTGTGCACCTTACATACCATGTCTTTCTCATTAGTCAGAGCATAACCATCTAGTTGCTTAATGTATACTTCTTCTTTCAGTATTCCATTCAAAAATGTTGACTTTATATCCATCTAATATACTTTGAATCCCTTGTGTGTTGCAAATACAAGTAAAGTTCTGACACCTTCCAGTCTAGCCACTGGTGCAAAAGTCCCACCAGAATATTCTCCTTCTTCTTGTGCATAACCTTTTCAAACCAATCTAGCTTTGTTGTGAACTACAACACCATCTTCATTCAGCTTGTTCCTGAAAACCCGCTTAGTACCTATCACATTTTTATTTATCATTTGGTGTACTAGGGTCCATGTGTTATTCTTCTCAATTTGTTCAAGCTTCTCCTCCGTAGATTTAACCCAATGATCATCTCCAAATCCTTCCTTAGCAGTTCTAGGCTCAATAGTGGAGATCATGCAAGAATTCTCTCTAATTCTTCTTCTAGTTAATACTCTAGCATCCTTATCTCCAATAATTTGTTCAGGACTATGATTGAGTCTCACATACCTCAAAATAACATGATCAATATCTTCAAGTTCTTCTTTATTATTAACATCATCTTCTTCTGAATCTACCTGTTCCGGTTGAACTGGTACAACAACATTCTCTTTACCAGTTTTAGGTTTCACAGGTTCTGGTTCCAAAAACAAAATACAAGGATCTTCATCCTTTTTCTCCATATTGGTTTCCCCTAAGACTTCAGGATACTCATCCACTCATAAATAAACACTCTCAATGATTCTCTGTGTCTGGTTGTTATAACATTTGTAGGCCTTACTCTTGGTGGAATAACCAAAAAAATACCTTCATCACTTTTAGCCTCAAACTTGCTAACATAGTCACCTCTCTTAATAAAACATGTGCTACCAAATATCTTGAAATAACTAACATTAGGTGATCTACCATACCAGTATTCATAAGGAGTCTTGTACTTACCTCTTTTTACCAAAATCCAGTTCATAATGTAGACAATTGTGTTGATAGCTTCTCTCCAAAAAGTTTTTGCTACACCTCCTTGTACCAACATCGTCCTATCTACTTCAACAACCAATCGGTTTTTTCTCTTTGCAATACCATTCTATTGTGGTGTCCTCGGTGCAGAAAGTTGTCATTTGATACCATTTTCTTCACAATATCTACTAAATTCCTCAGAAGTAAATTCACCACCTTGATTAGTCCTTAGACACTTTATCTTCTTACCACTCTCCTTTTCAGCTAAGGCCCTGAATGCCTTGAATTTACTAAATGCTTTTGGTTTATCTTTCAAGAATGTGACCCATATCATTCTTGAGCAATCATCAGTGAAGATCATGAATATATGTCACCTTGAATACTTTTAGTCCTTATTGGTCCATAGAGGTCTATATGAACCAAATCTAACAGAAGTTCCATTAAAAAAGATTTTCTCTTGAAAGTTGAGGATGTCATCTTTCCCAACTGACATTCCTTACATAAAGCATTAACTGGTTTGTCTAACTGACACAAACCTCTCAGTGTCTTTGACTTACTCACTTTAATAATGTTATCAAAATTTATATGACAAAATCTCCTATGCCAAAGCCAACTATCGTCTACTTTAGCAATTAAATAGTTGCTAACTTTAGGATTTAGGTGAAAAAATGTTACCTTTAGTCTGCTTGCTGGTTGCAATCAGTTCACCTTTGCTCACATAGGTTTTGCACATACCGTTCTTAAACTCCAATGGATATCCTTTGTCATTGAGTTGAGAAACACTCAAAAGATTGTGCTTTAGACCTTCAACCAAGTAGACTTCATCTGCATTACTCTTTCCATTAAGAGAAATATTTCCCTTACCTTTAACCATGTAGGGTGAGTCATTACCAAATCTTACAACTTTGTCATCAAATTTCTTCAAGGAAATAAATTTTCTCCAGTCACAGGTCATGTGATGTGAACAACTACTATCAATGATCCAATCATTAGAATTATCCATTCATGAAACTAAAGCCTTCTGATCATATGTTTCTTCTTTAATGGCTACAAACACAATGTCTTCATTAGCATCACCATCAAATTCCTCATCAATGATACCACCATCAACTACAATAAGACAATCTCTTTTCCCTTTTCCCTTATACTTCTTGAATTTCTCTCACTTGTGCTCATTATCACCATTAGGATAGTTAGCAGCTATGTGTCCAATCTTGTTGCATGCAAAACAATTCAAAGGTAATTTACCTCTATATTTACCGGTACCTCTGGGCAACCGCTTGGCCAACAATGCTTCAAGCTCAACCAAACTGTCTTCATCAACAACTTCTCTGCTAGATCTAGATTAATAATTGTGACTGACATATCTACTTTTCCTCATAGATGGGTTAGAAACAGAAGTTGTAAATGTTGATTCATATTTCTGAATACTACCATCATAACCATTTAATTCAAAAGTAGTAAGCTTAGCAATGATGGAGTCAAGGGTTACCTTAGTTTTGTCAATAGATTTCATATCCTGAATGGATGCAACTCAGATAGCATAGACCGGTGGTAGGGTTCTCAATACCTTACTAACCACTGTCATATCTTCCACTTCACCACCTGCACTCTTGATCTCACCAACTATCTCCTTTATCCTTTGACCATACTATTGGATATTCTCACCTTCAGCCATCCGCATGTCATCAAACTTTCCTCATAGACTCTCTTCCTTGGAAATCTTCACATGTTCATCACCACTATAAATGTCTTCAAGTTTCTTCCATACCTCATATGCAATCTCCAGACCATGGACATCTACATACTCTGCATTAGACAAAGAACTAATAATATCCTCTAATGCTTGATTGTTTTCTTGTTTCTCTTTCTTCTAATCATCAGTCATAATCCCACTAGGTGCAACATATTGAGTACCAACACGTTACCAATATTGATTTCCAAGACTCTTGATATAAATTTTCATTTTATCACTCCATATCCTATAGTTCTCTCTATTAACCTTCAGACCTTCCTTCTTCAGCATGTTCTACAAGATCTTTACCTCAAGTTGTTAGGCTTAGACCTTAGAGGACCTGAGACGCTCTGATACCAATTGATGGTATAATGAAAGAACAAGGATTTGGTCAACTACTGAGAGGGGGGGTGAATCAGTAGATAGAAAAACTGATAAACTTCGCCAATCTCAAAATCAATCTCTCAAAGTAAACTTAGAACTATCAATACAATATCACTGTCAAGATAAAACTGTCAAGTTAAATCAGTTGATTGTTACAATAGATTAATAGTAAACAACTTGAAACTAACAAACATCCAAATACTTTTACTAACATAAGTAAAACTTCATTTCATATTGCTTCCTGTTATCATGACTTATCAAACTGGACTAAGTATTTAAGTAAATCAACCATTAAAAAAAAACATTCACCACTTGACACAATATTTTGCACATGGAAACCCAAATGGGAAAAACCACAGTGAGATGAGACTCACAAGATAACTATATAAAAACTTTTTTTAAGTTCACCTTGTTAGGATCCAAGCCTATTAAAGCTTTACAAAAGTCTTGTTAAGAACAGTTCTTGTTAGGGATGACCCAGGTAAGGGATTGACTATAATGCCTTGTTAGAAGGAATACCCTGTGAGGAGTAACCTCGATAGAGGATTTGAAATCCAATCTAATGGACCACCTGGCTAGAGGATTTGAATAGCACCAAGCTTGTTAGAGCTTACCCGGTTAGGGGATTTCAATCTACTATAATTGTTAGAAAACAATAGGAGTTTTCTAATCTATTTGAATAGCACTACACTTGCTTGTTCAGATCCTTTTCATGCTCCTATTTGCCTTTACTCAAACTGTAGATACACCATCTGGTTTGGCAACCACACACTCAACTAAAACTTTTCCAACTCTAAAACTTAACAAATAATCGACCTTATAAACAAATCAACTAGGTTGGTAACACAACAAAAACCTAATTCACATAGAGATTACAAACAAGTTAGTTCAATTATGACTATTGGATTACACAACAATCTTTACACATCATTCAAGAAAGCCTTGACTGCTCCTTCATCATCGCTTCGTCAAACTTCGTAATTCATCAAGTGCTTTGCATTACATGCAATATACTTTCTCATTCCCAAGACAAAAACCCTTACCTCAACACGCCAAAAAAACTTTGAAACTCTCATCATACAATATGCATACATGTCATAATCATTGTCGCTCACCATCAGATCATAAACCAATATAACCAATTCACCAAACTTAATCGATTAGTGTTTATCAAATCAACAAGTAGGGTTTACTAGTTCAACTCTCTAATACTTAGAAATACTGGTTCACTCCACAAACTTACCTACCGGTTACATTTTCCTTTCACTAGATCTTCCTACTGGTTAATTGACATCAATGACAACACAACATTTGATTAATGCAATATTCATGCAAATGCCAACATTGATATCAAATGGGGAGAGATATTGATGTGAAAAAGAAAAAGGGAATTATATACATTAGGGGGAGAGATATATGTGTAACTCAGAGCTTTGCAGAGATATCATTCACAGGGGGAGTTTGGTCTTTGTTTCAGAATTGCATTGCATTATCTTTATGTGGGAGATTGTTGGTTGAATTCCATTGGGGGAGACTTATTTGGCATTTATTGGTACTTAGATGTTTTTCACATATAGCATTGTCATTAATTCCAAAGGGGGAGATTGTTGGTCATTTGGAGGAATTCATTATGTGTTGCATTGATGTTTTGTCATTGATGTCAACACTAGCTATTTTGGATGCTTTACCGGCACCCTTCTGGTCCCGGTAGGTTGTGTGGTTTTTGGTTGGATTGGATCTGACATGATCTAGTATGCTCTGGTATGATTTAGTTATGGAATTGTCTTATTCATGATACTCATGTTCATATTCAGTAATTTGGTTTTGGTCTGGTGATTGGATGCTATCCTATTTGCTTGGAAGCTTGGTTTGTGGTCTCGGCGAGGGTTTCACCGGCAAAGTTTTAATGAAGATCTTTGATGATATGCATAAGTGGTGTTGGTGTAGCTTATGGTATGGATCCAGGATTCTATTGGTGATCATGTTTGAGACTTGGCAGATGGATATCATTACTCTAGCATGTGGACCTATATTGGGTCTTGGTTGATCTAGGTTTGGACCGACTTAATGTAACATGTGGATTAGACCTCTCGATGTGTTTTCGTGATGTCTTATGTGTTGGATATTGTTTGTTTGGTCTAAGGTTGACATGTTTTGTAATTATGTAATTGGTTTACTGTCTGGTGGCTGACCTGATTTTTGTATATATATGATGTAAGATCTCATTATATATCATGGTCATGGTATGCGATATGGATATGTAATGTGCGAATAATGTAATATCATTAAGGCGGAGGATTTGGTCGATCATTAAAGATTGAGATGGGTTTATGTAAGACGATTTAGTCCTCTGGTACTCAGATTAACTGGAACTATACTCGGGCATAGGAGATGCTATCTTTGTAGTTCAGTCATTCTTCTAGATTGTAGTCTGGATTTCTATGTAGTCAGTGAGACTCCTTTTGTAATGAGCAGTGCACTCTAGTTTGTTGGTCTTTCTGCAAGTGCAGACCCCTCAATTGTAATTTACATACTTACTGCAGAAGTATTATCTAAGTTTGGGTAGGCTTCCCACCATGGTTTTTTCCTTTACTGTGTTTTCCACGTATAAATCTTGGTGTCATGTGGATGGTATTTATTCTCTGATTATTGTTAATGCTTAATTGGTTTAATTGCTATTCCGGTATTTGGTTTAAGCATTATGGTATTAATTTTTTGGGTTCTAGTATTAAATGTTTAATTTCTAAATGTTTTGGTAATCTATGATTCACCCTCCCTCTCAGTTGTCTTCCGGTTATTTGAATTGTCTAACAGGGAATACCCAACTGACTTCATGATTTTGAGATAAAAAATTAAGCTAGGGAGATATCCCCTTATCTTGGGGTGACCTTGGTTATCTATTGTAGATGCATTCATCAATTGTAGGTTAGGTAATATGGTGATTTCTGATGGGGAACAAAATAAGCAATTAAAACTACATCCTCCTGAACAACCTTTGTTGGAAATGGATGATCCAGTATGGATTGATAGTGATTCTGAGGAATCATTACCAATCCTCACTATTGGCCAAATATTTGATATGGGGGAATATTTTGAAGAGGATATACTTGTTAATTTTCTCCAAAATGGATATGGTTCTAATCAAATTTTAGAAAGGATGGTGCTTTCATTTGGGATGGGTGATAATTTCCCTTTTGATAATTTTCCAATGGTGGGTAGTTCACAATCTGTTCAACTCTTTATTACATTGCATCAATTACTACCTCATGATTTCTTGTATAGTTCATTCTTGTCCTTTGGAAATTCTATTGATACATCACAATTCCTAGCCCTTAATTCACCTACACAATCTAAGGCTATGGAAATTTACCAGGTTGCGCACTTAATCTTAATCCATATTTAAGCACTGAACAAATTCAAGATCTAATTGCTATGCTTAAAATTCGTAAAGAAGCATTTGCTTGGGAATATCAAGACATGCGTGGAACTCACCCTAATACTTGCACACACCACATCTATATTGAAGAGGGTAGTTGTCTAGCTAGGTAACCATAGAGAAGTCTTAACCCTATCTTGCTTAAAATAGTTAAAGAGGAGTTATAAAATTTATTAAATGTAGGGTTCATATACCCAATTTTTGATAGTCAATGGGTCTCTCCTCTTGTTGTGGTTCCAAAGAAAAATGGTAAGTGGAGAATTTGTGTCGATTATAGAGCACTTAATAAAGCTACTAAAAAGGATCATTTCCCACTGCCATTTATTGATCAAGTGTTGGACACTCTTGCAGGTAAAAAAGTTATTTTCTTTTCTAGATGGTTTCAGTGGCTACAATTAGATCCGCATAGCACCAGAAGATCAAGACAAGACCACTTTCACCTGTCCTTGGGGTAATTTTTCTTATAATGTGTTGCATTATGAGTTATATAATGCCCCTGCCACTTTCCAAAGGGTAGTTTTGAGTATTTTTGTTGATCATGTGCATGAATGTGTGGAATTATATATGGATGATTTTATGGTGTATGGTAATACTTATGAGAAAGCTAAATAAAACTTAGAAAAAGTTCTTAACAGGTGTATTGAAACTAATTTGTCTCTAAGCCATGAAAAGTGTCATATTCTCATGAGGAAGGAATTGTACTTGGTCATTATATTTCCTCTAAAGGTATTGTGGTAGACCCCAAAAATATACAAATCATTAAAGACCTGCCTCTACCTGCTAGTCAAAAAGATATTCAAAGCTTTGTGGGTCATACAGGGTATTACCATAGGTTCATCCAAAACTTCAGTAAAGTTTCCTCACTTCTCTTTGTCTTGCTAGCAAAAGATTTTGTTTTCTTTTGGACACTGGAATGTCAAGAAGCCTTTGAATCCCTTAAGACCAAACTTGTAACTACACCTATACTTAGAGGTCCAAATTGGGAATTTCCTTTTCATATTAATATCGATGCTTCAAATAGTTCTATGGGAGTTGTGCTTGGACAAAAAGAAGATAATATTTTCTACTTCATTTACTATATCAGCAAAAATTTCATTGGAGTTGACGTCAATTACACGATAACTGAAAAGGAATTTCTAGTTGTTGTTTATGTATTAAATAAGTTTCGTCATTATATTACTGGGTATAAGGTGTCTATCCATACTGATAATTCTGCCATTAGATTTCTAATGAATAAACCTATTGTAACTGGTAGAGTAATTAGATGGCTACTTTTTCTTCAAATATTTGGCATTACTATACTTGATAAGCGTATTCATGAGAATGTGCTTGGAGATTTCCTATCTCATTTATAACAACAAGATGATCCGATCCCCGTTGATGACACTTTTCCTGATGAGCATATTTTTGCCATTTTAGTAAAAAGCTTGTGGTTTGTTAACATAGAAAATTAACTGGTCACCTGTCGGTTTCCTCCATACTTCTTTCCACGAGAACGTAGGAAGCTGGTTGGAGTCAGTGGTCAGTCAATGGAATGCTCTTTTGCATAGGGATAGATAATGTCATGCGTCGATGTGTGACTGAAGATGATGTCTTTGACATACTTCATGTCATGCCATACTGAACCTCGTAGAGGACACTTTGTTGCCTAGAGAAGAGCTACAAATATTCTTATTGTTGGATACTACTAGCCTACAATTCACAAGGATCATAAGCGCTATGCTCATCACTGTGATAAATGTCAATGTATGGGTCATCCCACATACTCTGATGAGATGCCCTTGAACCCTCAGCTATCCGTTGAGCCCTTTGAAAAATTGGGGCTTGATTTTGTTGGGCCTATCAACCTGCCATCACAAAACAAGGAGTATATTCTTGTTTGTATAGATTATGTCACTAAGTGGGTTGAACTTGCTACTTTGAAACATGCTAGGGACACCAAAGTCGCTAACTTTTTGTATTCCGAGATTTTTACCAGATTTGGTGCTCCCCAGGAAATCATCACAAACCAAGAACCTCAATTCATGTCAAAACTCATTTATGCTTTGGTTAGAGAATACAAAATTCGATATTGCAAGTCTTCACCTTATCACCCATAAGCCAATGGGAAGGTTGAGGTCACCAATAGGGAACTTGAAAAAATCCTTACCCACACAATTGCTCTTCACAAGCGTGATTGTGTCACGTGGCTCCCTGAAGTTGTGTGGGCCTATCGCACAATATGGAAGACAATCATAGGTTTGACCCCTTATGATCTTGTAGATGGCAAGAAGGTTGTCCTCCCTATTGAATTTGAGGTGAAGACTCTTTGCAATCCACTTTAGTTAGGCATGAGTATTTTTTATGCAAAATAAGAGTGTATCACTCAATTCCATTCTTTGCATGAGTTTCATCAGGAGGCTCTCTTTCATGAAGAGGTAGTTCAGAAATAGCATTTTCTTTGGCATAATCACTTCATTTGCCAGCGGTCATTATAGCTAGGTGATTGGGCACTCTTGTATGACTCCCATTTTCAAGATTTCAAAGGTAAGTTTCACGCTCGGTGGCTCGGGCCTTATGAGATCGAGAGAATATTTGATAATGGTTTTTTCCATCTGTGTACTATGGATTCTAAATGAAAGGATCTCCTTGTCAACAGACATCACCTGAAACTCTAAAAATGACCTCTTTCTAAAGAAACTTTCTTTTGTGATATAGCAAAGGAACTCACTATTGTTCCTTATGGCCTTCTTAAGAATTAAATTCCAAAACAAAACAAAAAATGCAATAAAATATCCAACAATGAAAACCGGTTTTCTGGCGTTGTTGGCCATCAACCATTTTAAAACCAGATTTCTAGTAGGTGGCAATTGTGTAATGACCCTGGAGGTGAAAACTAGGTTCCCAGCACTTCCAAGTGGCATTGGGTTGAAAACTGAGTAATTGGCGGCCTATTGTTGTAATAAAATAAAATATAGAATAAAAAAAGGTGGAGGCCAAGCACTCACCAGAGTATTTATTTCAGTGCGATATGAACTTTATTTTGTTCCTATCACTACCACTGCTAACTCCTTTCACCGTGTTACCTAACCTCTCTCATTCATGTCATTGGTCTCTCACATCTTTCTATATATTTCCCTTGGTGGTTGTTGTGGGGGCCATATCTCACGCCTCTACATGCCTTTCATCTTGTTAGTTCCTTCATGTGGATGTCATCGTTGCATTCCTTTCTTCCACCTCAACTTTATTGGAGCTTTTTCTCTGCCTACGTACTGCTTCATTATTTCAGCTCGGGATCAATTTATTATTGCAGATCTCATCTTTCTTGTGTTGATGTCACCTCCAGCTCATGTTGCACGTTGTCGTTCCTCCAACCAGCACATCGCCAGTCATTCACTTCATGATTTTTGGTTCTATGGAAGTATTATTTCTCTCTTTAGACATGTTATATGTTTTTTATTCTTCCTTATGATTATTTAGTGAAATCGGGATGTTTTCACCATTAAGCTAGGGAGAGGGGTACGGGTCACTTAAAACAATCATATTCTAAGCTGGCCAATCCTAACCTAGCCATTATCTCCTATCACTTGCCATGTCAGCTTGACCATTATTACCTATTTTTATCATTAACAACTTATTTATGTTGGAAACCAATAACACTGAGAGGGGGGGTGAATCGGTGTTATGTGAGGCCCTACCCCAACTTATTTTTATGTTGAGACCATTATGGATGCTTTATTTTTATGCATTATGGATTTAGAACTTATATGATTCCATGATTTGGATAACATTGCTATATGTTGATGCTTCATTTATATGCTTTATGATATAGAACTCTACATGATTCTAGAATAGGATAAATTTGAGATGATATATGTCATTATTGGAATTGTAGGACTTTACTATGATGATAGAAATAGGATGCATGTTTAATGTGTGGATCAAAATTATGAGAATTATGATATTTGCTTATGTGGATTTGTTTGGATGTAAGATGTATTGATTTGTTTAAATGTATATTGTATGCAGAGTGTTTATAATTATATATGTTTAAATAAACATATGACAGATATTTGGTTGATAAACATAAGGATATTTTAAAAAAATATATGTTTAAATTTAAAGTACTTTTGAAATCTAATATTTTAGAAAACTTTATAATAAATTGGGTAAGATTATTTTGACTATGGGGAGATATTTAAACATATAGGAAAATATTCATTTATGAAATTAATTGGCCCTTTATTCGATTTAATTTAAGCACATTGTAATTATTGATTGGAATGAATTTTAGACATTATATACTTATTGGAGATTAATTTTATCTACGTCAATTAATTGACTAAATTAATTTATTAAAATAACCGAGATGATAAATATATCGTTTAAGTGTTCTGCATTTGATCTAAATTAAATTCACTTACTTGAGTTAGTGATTTAAGTAACTCAAACGTAGTTAAAATGAAAACTTTCTAGAGCATTTCATATTTGCAAAATTTAAATGTTTTAAGTTGCGAATTTAAAAAAAAAAATTATCCCGTTCTTGCCCTAAAGTTTGGGCATGACATTTTGGTATCAGAGCAAGGTTTCCAACACTAGGAACCTTTCTCCATTACGTTTCGCTTTTATTTAATTAATTTTATTATATTAATTTTCTACGGTATTTAAATTTAATTAATTAAATATTTTTCCAAAGAAGTAGATTATTTAATTTATTTTAATTTATTTTATTTTCTCATAAGGATGCCTCTGACTATGCGACAAGCTCGCAAGCATGGAAGGGGTCCTGGGCATGTACGCATGGCATGCGAAGAGGTAGATAGGGAGGAATCGGTTCTGGAAGTGAACCCAGAGGCTCCTCCCGAATAGCCAGTTGACCCAAACTGAAACATATTAGAAGCACTCTAGAACCTGATTGGTATAGTCCAGGATAGGTTTCCAACCGGGGATCATCATGTTGAAAATCAGAACTCAGGGAGTCATAGATCGACAGATAGGGAACGGAGCAGGAATCCACCTCCTATTCCCATAGAGAGTCAGGGTGGGAATAAGCCAGAGTCAGTGCATCTACCAGGACCACCTCCAGTGGTAGAGCCAGTGTATTATGAGAGAGCTTGTCGAGAGCTAGGGGATCTTATTAGGGAGGTTATGCACCTCCAGCCACTATCTTTTGGGGGATCTACCGATGGGGTAGAAGCTGAGGCATGGCTTTTGAGCCTTAAGATGTGCTTTGAATTGTGCTCTTACGAGAGCAATCTAAAGGCACGTGTAGCAGTACACTTATTGAGAGGAACGGCCTCCACATGGTGGAGAGAGGAGGAATACAAGTGTGGTTTAGTTCCTGATACTCTTACATGGGAGATTTTTACAGAGAGGTTCAGGGAGAGGTACTTGTCAGAGCATTACAGACATAATAGGATAGATGAGTTCCATGACCTCCAGCAGAAGGGTCTCTCAGTGACCCAGTACGAGAGCAAATTATTCGAGCTCTTGCCCTATGTGGACTACCTAAAGGATGAGAAACTTCTTCTCAACCGTTTCATCAGAGGGCTGAATGTCGGCATAGCAGGACCAGTGAGGATGTCCACTCCAGGGAGCCTTTGGGTTGCCATAAAGAAGGCACTGATAGCAGAGGAGATTCAAGTCAGACCATAGGATACTAGGGATCAATTCCAGAACCAAAACCCTACACCCCAAAGATATGAATTTTAGAAACCCCATTGGAAGGGAAATAATAGAAACACACAGGGGTTCTCCAAACCCCCTCCTCTACAACAGTCACAACAGAACCAGAGGCAGAGGCCTCTACAGAATCAACAGGGTGCAAAGCCCAAGCAGTGGCAATCTTAGGGTCAGAGGTGAGATCAGTGATCTCAGGCTCCTTACACACCTCCGGAGAGGACTCGGCAGTCCTCCAGGGGTGGTTACAGTGGTTCTAGCAGGACATGAGGACAGGCTTTCTCTAGGCCTCAAGGCATCCAGTTTCAGGCACGGGGTGCTTGTTTCACATGTGGAGCCATGGGGCACATGGCAAGAGAATGTCCTCAGGGTTAGATGGTAGGAAATCAGAGGATGGCCACATCAAAGCCTACAGTTGGAGATATGGGCAGGTTCCATAGATTCTTCGCAGCGGTTGACAACCACCAGGCTAAGCACCAGGCCATGGTCATTGAGGCTGCAGGTATGATCAAAGGTAACAATGTATCTATATTATTTGATTCAGGAGCTACTAACTCCTTTATATCTCCATTGGTTATGGAGCATTGTGGGCTAGTGGCAACTAGACAGTGTGTCAGTTGGGAAGTGGAGTTAGCTTCAGGGGCTAGAGTGTCAGTGGAATCAGAGGTTAGGGCATGTCAGCAGCAGATTGGCAATACCACCACTTTAGTAGACCTTAGAGTTACACCACTTGGATCTTATGGTATCGTACCTGGCATGGATTGGCTTTATTCCCATTGAGCCAAGATGGATTTCCGCAGGAAGGAAATCGAGTGTGAGGATGATCATGGTTCGCCCATAGTAATCACCAGGATTCAGAGACCCCTGTCTCTTTGTATGATCTCCGCAATGCAGCTTAAGTGGAGCATGCGAAAGGGATGTCAGCTTTTTGCCATCACCATCAGTGATAGGGAGGAAGAGGATGAAAAGGAAACATCAATTGATGACCATCCTATCCTTAAGGGATATTCAGACGTGTTTCCCTCAGAGCTACCTGGAATGCCACCCCGTAGAGAGATTGACTTTCATATAGACCTTGTACTAGGAGCTAAGCCAGTTTCCAGAGCACCTTATAGGATGACTACAAATGAGCTTAATGAGCTCAAGATGCAGCTTGAGGAAATACTAGAGAAGGGTCACATTCATCTAGCGTATCCCCTTGGGGTGCAGCAGTCATCTTTGTGAAGAAGAAGGATGAATCTCTCCGATTATGCATGGATTATTGTCAGTTAAACAAAGTAACCATCAAGAACCGATATCCTTCCAGAATTGATGATTTATTCGACCAACTTCGGGGTGCCAAAGTATTTTCTAAAATTGATCTGAAGTCACGATACCATCAGTTGAGGATAGTGGAAAGCGATATCCACAAGACCGCATTTTGCACTAGATATGGCCACTATGAGTTTGTCGTGGTTCCATTCGGTCTTACGAATGCTCTAGCTATTTTCATGAGCCCGATGAATGGGGTATTCCGCACGTTTTTGGACCACTTTATGATTGTGTTCCTCGATGATATATTGATATATTCTCAGAATGAGAAGGAGCATGAGGAGCACCTGAGACAAGTATTATAGTGTTTGTGAGACAATCAGTTGTTTGGCAGTTTGTCAAAGTGTGCTTTCTTTCAATCAGAGCTCAAGTACCTTGGGCACGTTATTTCTAGAGATGGGATCTCAATAGACCCATCCAAGATCAGAGCTATTATGGATTGGCTAGCGCCAACTAGTGTGACAGAGGTCAGGAGCTTCATGGGCTTAGCAGGTTATTACTGATGCTTTGTAGAGGGATTCACTAGAGTCGTACATCCTATCACTTCTCTTCAGTGTAAAGGGAAGAAATTCGAGTGGACAAAGAAGTGCGAGAGGGCCTTTCAGGAACTCAAAAAGGCACTTACTAGTGCACCTATCCTTGTAGTACCAGATCCCTCAGCTGACTTCATGGTTTGCATAGATGCTTCCCTAGAGGGTTTAGGATCAGTCCTTATGCAGGATGGTAGGGCTATAGCTTTTGAGTCTAGGAAACTTAAGACTCATGAGCTTAACTACCCTACTCATGACCTTGAGCTTGCCGTAGTAGTGCATGCACTTGTGAGGTGGAGACACTTCCTTTTGGGTCATCATTTTGAGCTTCATTTAGACCATCAGAGTCTTCAGTACATATTCACTCAACCGAACCTTAATGCACGACAGAGGAGATGGATGGAGTTCTTGTGCAAGTATGATTTTGACTTTCACTACATCAAAGGGAAAGAAAATGTAGTTACTGATGCTTTGAGTGGGAGACATCATGAGGTATACACCATATCTATAGGCATGGATTTGAGAGACCGTATACTACAGCAGTTTCCAGAGGATGGATGGTATTTAGAGGTTTGTCAGGTGATACGATCTTGGGAAATTTTAGAAGGAAAATATGTGGATTATTCCTTAGAGTCCGATGGACTATTACACCATAGAGGGCACATCTATGTACCTTCTTCTAAGGGATTGCGAGAGTTCATTGTCACGGAGGCTCATAGAGCTCCTTATGCAGCACATCCCGGAGTTAAGAAGATGCATGCTAACTTGAGACAGTTATATCATTGGCCAGGAATGCGGCAGCTCATTGCTAAGTTAGTAGCCTGATGCCTCAAGTGTCAAAGAGTCAAGGCGGAGCACCGCCATCCAGGTGGGTTGCTCCAGTCTCATGCTATACTAGAGTGGAAGTGGGATACTATATCCATGGATTTCATCATTGGTCTTCCTATGTCATCTTGTCGCCATGATGTCATCTTGGTGATAGTTGACAAGTTGACCAAAGTGGCCCACTTTTCACTAGTTCGAACTACCTTCACAGCACCAGCAGTGGCACAGGTGTTCTTACAAGACATTGTCAGACTTCATGGCATTCCACGCAAGATTATTTCTGATAGGGATTCCCTCTTCACTTCTTCCTTTTGGAAGGCATTACAGGAAGCTATGGGCACTAAGCTCAACTTCAGTACAACATATCATCCAGAAATGAATGGTCAGACAGAGAGGGTTAACCAGGTGTTAGAGGATATGCTTCGCATGTACATCATGGATCATTAGACTAGATGGGAAGAGTACCTTCCCTTAGTGGAGTTTGCCTATAATAATGGGCATCCCACTTTGTTGGAGATGCCACCCTATCAGGCATTATACGGCAAGCCTTGCAGGACACCGTTGAGTTGGGACCACATAGAGGACAGAGTTGCTATTGGTCCTGGGATAGTTTGGGATATGGAACAGTAGGTGGATTTGATTAGGCAGCATCTTAGAGAGGCACAGGATAGACAGAAGAAATATGCAGATGCGAAGAGGATAGATCGTAGCTACTTGGTTGGAGACAAAGTTTTCTTGAGAGTGTGACCGCATAAGATTCCAATATATTATGGAAAGGGTTTTAAGCTCGCACCTCGCTTTGTAGGACCATTTGAGATCCTTGAGAGGATAGGATCAGTTGCCTACTATTTAGCATTGCCACCTAGCCTATCACGCATCCATGATGTGTTTCATGTATCAGTTTTGAGGAAGTATATCTATGATGAGTCTCATATTTTAGATTGGGATTCCTTGTAGGTGGAGTCAAATGGGCAGCTAGCTTTGGAGTCCATTTGCATTTTGGCACGCCGGACGCTGGCCCTTCGAGGTCGAGAGCTGGACCAAGTTAGGATCCAGTGGGATTGCTATGATGAGGTTACGACTTCATGGGAGGATGCAACACGTATGAGATCTGAGTACCCCCATCTTTTTTATGAACTCTAGGAGGAAGTTCATGCCTAGAGGGGGAGGGTGTGAGGCCCTACCCCACCTCAGTCTAGCATTTCAGTGATTTTTATGTTGAGACTATTATGGATGCTTTATTTTTATGCATTATGGATTTAGAACTTATATGATTCCATGATTTGGATAACATTGCTATATGTTGATGCTTCATTTATATGCTTTATGATATAGAACTCTACATGATTCTAGAATAGGATAAATTTAAGATGATATATGTCATTATTGGAATTGTAGGACTTTACTATGATGATAGAAATAGGATGCATGTTTTATGTGTGGATCAAAATTATGAGAATTATGATATTTGCTTATGTGGAGTTGTTTGGATGTAAGATGTATTGATTTATTTAAATGTATATTGTATGCAGAGTGTTTATAATTATATATGTTTAAATAAACATATGATGGATATTCGGTTGATAAACATAAGGATATTTTAAAAAAATATATGTTTAAATTTAAAGTACTTTTGAAATCTAATCTTTTAGAAAACTTTAAAATAAATTGGGTAAGATTATTTTGGCTATGGGGAGATATTTAAACGTATAGGAAAATATTCATTTATGAAATTAATTGGCCCTTTAGTCGATTTAATTTAAGCACATTGTAATTATTGATTGGAATGAATTTTAGACATTATATACTTATTGGAGATTAATTTTATCTATGTCAATTAATTGACTAAATTAATTTATTAAAATCAACGAGATGATAAATATATCATTTAAGTGTTCCGCATTTGATCTAAATTAAATTCACTTACTTGAGTTAGTGATTTAAGTAACTCAAATGTAGTTAAAACGAAAACTTTCTAGAGTATTTTATATTTGCAAAATTTAAATGTTTTAAGTTGCGAATTTTTTTTTTAAAAAATTATCTCGTTCTTGCCCTAAAGTTTCGGCATGACATGTTATACTGGAATAGTAGATTTTATCCTTAACAAAACATTCATAACCAACCGATATACTGGTATAAATAGAATTGAAAGAAGTAACGCAACCAATAAGCCAAACACATAAATGAGAACCATAACACACATATTTATACATGGAAAACCTCAAAGAGGAAAAACAACGGTGGGATTTGTGACCCACAATATCAATTCACTCACCATATGAAGAGATGTTTCAATATATGATGGGCCTGCACTTGCAAGAAGGCTTACCGCCTAGAGCACACTACTCATCACAATAGGAACCTCACTGACTACATAACAATGCAGACAATAATTTGGAGAACTGTGAACTACTTAATATAGCATCTCATATGCCAGAATACAGTTTCGGTTTAAGCTCTGTCTGTTCCAATTAAAACCTTAAACCTCTGTATCAGAATAACCCTAACAATGAATTCCTCACATACATAGTCTCTTTAATATATTTTGCATTACATCACATCCATATATCCATTCCACATGTCTATCTTTTTTTTAAATATCTAATCAATCTCCCCTATATACCCTATACAAATGTATGCCTTATGTTGGCTTACAAAGATATATACAATATCATATTTACATGTCGGCCATATAACATAAATGAATAAGCATTAAAACAAGTTGCCAATGTCAGATCCAAGATGTGTCGGCCTCCAATATTGATGAACTTTGCTATACCAAGTCGGCATGCATTGTTGGTGACCAAATAAATCTTCTATCCTATCAGTGTCGGTGTCAGTGTAGAGTTTGTGAAGTTCCTACCGGTACACCATATGAAGCCAGAACCCAAAATCATGTTTCCATCAATGACAACATAATGAAACCAGCCAATAGAGTGTCAATTGCCAACAATTTACCATTTACAACTCGAACCTATTGCTATCATTAACTGCTTATTTGCCATTTATAGCTTGAGTCTAAATTATTTTCATCTGGTAAACTACTATAGCCATTTTTGAAGCTTCTATCATAACTCAACCCCATGGGAGGCAACCATAATAGATATGAACCAATTTCCATGGCACAGATGGTGGCTAGCACATAAGCATATAATATTTTTGACCAAGCCAATTGGATAAAATATTTTGAACAACTCTATGGTTTTGATGAAATGCTAGCTATGGAATTCGACATAGAGTTTCGCAAAGAGAGTCTCTATAAGGGGTTTGAAGTTTCCAGTGATAGTTCACATAGTTGCAATGGTGACCGGTCTTCCTCATACAAGGGATTTGTTCTTTCCTAGTGCCTCTTCAAGGGTTACAGATCTGAAGTACACCCATAAACAATTTCTATAGCAGAATGAGTCTATTCAAGTAGTATAAGGCTAGGGTACATGATGGGAATCACTTCCACACCCATGGCCGATGGTAGATAAATTTATGATTTAGTACAATACTTGTGAAGGTAGATATAATTATATTTATTTCCATCAGTTTTTTCTTATGTTACATCTGTGAAACACTTAGCTTGTTAACCTTCCTTACTACCTGCATTGCTCCCTTAAGTGCTCATGTAGCCAGTTTCACAAAGGACATAAAAATTTCCTTTCCCACCATGGTCTAATTAAGCTCCTTGTCATGCATGGCCTCCATACTAAAAAACCCCATCTTGAATGGGATATCTTTGTGAATTACAAAACAAAAAATGAAGAAACTAAAACCCTAGCAAGAGATTCTTCCAAGAAGAAGAAAATAAAAGTAAATCTTGTTGATAAACCTTCTAAATGGGAAGCCCTAGTAAGAGAATCTTCTAGGAAGAATAAATTAAAAGCAACCCCTGCTGATAAACCCCATAAAAAATAGAAACTTATCCCTGCTTCTTCTCCTAATCCACAACCAGAGAATACTATATCTTCCCTCATGAAAAATCCAAGAAGGTCTTCTAGCCAGTTAGATAAGCTCGCCAACGCAGCTTACTCTACTATAGAAGAAGTAAAGGTGATAGCTAGTAAATCACCTGATAAAAGAAAAGGGAAAATTAACAAGGAACTTAGGGCCCAAAGATGGAATCAAAAGAAGCAACATGCACCACAAAAATAAAATGGCAACAGTCGTCATGAAAACACAGAAACCTTTGAGCAATCAAATGTGGGTGCTAAAGAAGAGGTCTCTGACCAACAAGTATAGAATGAAGAAGGCAATATTGAAATGGGGAAGGCCTTAGGGTCTGAAGAAATATGGCAAGATGAAACCCTAGTGACTAATATGGAAAGGGCTTATGAATAAGGAGGAAACCCTCTTCCTGATGGAGAAAAGAACAAACCTGCAAAGGAAATTCCCAGTGTTAATGAAGCCCCTTCCAATCCTATTGAACACACTTTGATAGAGGAAGCATGTAGTGACAAAATGAGAAACCCATGTCGCCAGAAAGAAGTTCTAGATATTGTTGCCATTTCCACTTCACCCTACATGGAAGTGGATGGCCCTCCTGATGAAAATGTTTCAAAATCCCTTGTTGTTTCTTAGGATGATACCTCAATGAGCAATTATAATCAATCAATTTTTTCTGTCACCAGTTTGCTCCAGGTTATTGCACAGCTACAATAAAAAAATCAGTCATGGCACAATTATAGGGTCCACCACTGGGGGAAGGAATGGATAATGGAGTAGAGATTCATCAAATAACTGAGACTACCAATAGAGAAACTACAATGCATCTTGAACACAACCAACCTCTCACTTGGTTTGTATGCATTGTTTGCATGACATGCAAAGTTGTAAAGCTAGGGGTAAAATGTTGGGTGTAAAGTGTGCTCCATTTTATGTTATGTTTTCTTCTATCTTACCTCGATTTCTTTGTTCCTCGGTCCCTCTTTTGTCATTTAATTATTAGGAAAGTGAAAGATATTTGACATGTTTCTAAAGATGAAAGTCTATAATTCCTAAATGCCAAAATCATTGAGGAAATAATGAATTTTGACTAGTTTTGCTATAGGTACTCCACATGAGGAAAAGACTTACCATGTGGACAAGATCTCGACCACACATGTAGATTGAACATTGTTGGATTGCTAGTTTTTTTTGTTTCTCTGTTCTATTTTAAGATAGTTGTTTCAAAATCACATGAGTTATGGCCTATGGCCAAACCATAAACTATTATTATCTTGTTTGTTTTAAGACTGTTAAGGGTTATGGCTTGCAGCCAAACCATAGCTTGTTATTATAGATTATTATTAGATTAGAAACTGTAGTTATTTGGTTCATTTTTTTGTATTTGGTAGACAAGAAATCTATATATGTGTGTGTATACTATGATCTGAAATATATAGAATTTATGAAATTTCTAATCAAATATTCTTATCAAGTGAATGGACGCATTGATTGTGGTGTAAGCTAGCTTAGTCGACTCTGTTTGCTCACCCTATGGACAAGAGGAAGGGCCCCATCTTAGGAAGCTTGGTGAGATGGTTTTATGTTATCATTAGCTTAAAATTGGTTTGTTGTAATTCCCTTCATGTTGCCAGTAAGTTGTGTTTCAACTGGTTATTCACAATATCATGATTTTTATTAGTTTACATATGTTGTAATTTTTGCGAGTTATGAATCAGTATAGTTTGTGTGAAAATTTTAAGAATAAATTATAATTGTGTTTACAAGATCAATCTAGTATTAATCACGTTAATGCACATAGCTAGTTTTCTAAGGAGTGCAATCACAATTTGAATAGCTATCTTTATAGATTAAACTTTAAATTTTGATTCTACACTTTGTTATGTTCTACAATTCCCTATCCAACTTCCTATCTCACATCCAGATTCCTATTACCTATCTCCATCATCTTGTTGCCTCTTATTTGTACCTCGTACCATTTCAAGACATCTACAACAATTAAATTCCTTATGTTTTAATGTTAATATCTGCATATCCTGAGGAATTGAATGTGTATTAATCAATTTCATTAAATAATTAAGGTAGATAGATTATAAATATAGAGTGAGATTGTATTTACTTGTGATTTAAAGTGTGTTTCAATTGCTTTAGAAAGTGTGTTCTGAATTTAAAGAGGTGTGTTTTTAGAAATGTGTTCTTTGAATTTTAGATTAGAGAGGTGAGATCGAATTAAGTTTTTACATGCATTTCATCCCCACCTAACTCATTATCTTCATCCCTTAGGCAAACATCCACAATACCTTTCATTGGTCAATGACCCCGGATTGACAGAGAATAATTGAGGGCATCTATACAAGCCCAATTTGAGTCAAAAGAAGAACTAATTTGGTCATGGATTTACCTAATCAAAAATCATGAACCATCTAATCAAAGTACACACATGAACATCCCAAATCTGAAACTCAAGATATAATCATTCCAGAGCAATATTGATAAAATACCAACCATAGTTGTGGTATTTCTGGAACATAGAATACTGAAAAACTAGCCATCATACCAGATCACATAACTTGACCAAATCACCTCATAGAATCATGAGATTCATACTAAAACAACTAGAGATAGGTATCTCAAAACCCATTAAACCACAACAACACATCTGAAATACACCAATTCTCTGCAACACAAGAGTATGTTGACATCAATGACAACAACATATCCCAAAAACTCTAATATCCAACACAATGGTAACCCATGACTCTTGTGATACACTCGGCCATTGTTTCCAATATCTTACAAACTTTGTTGCTTCTTCCTCAAGGATTTTGGTTTCTTGAATAAGTATGATATCAAATGATAACTTTTGGAGATGACACTTCATTAAGCATCTTTTTTCAAGGGTGTTTAGGCCCCTAACATTCCATTGGATGATCTTCATTATTTCCCAAGGGAGTCTTCTACTCCATTCATACTTGTCATAAATTTCTTAATACTTACATACCCCTTTTTTGTCACTACATCCCCTCTTTTTTGCCTTTCAGATCTTCTACCTCTGCCTTTACCTATTTTTTATTGTCCCAATAATATTGTGGTTGATTGTGATATGTACCTTTGTTCAATGACATGAAGATCATCATGATCAGTATTATCCAATTCATCAAGTATCCCTCTCATCATCAAATTGGTTTTTGTCTACTCTAGTGATGCATTTTTTCATACTATCTTTCTCACAATTATCTCATCTTATTGCCTCTTTAGGCTGAGATGTTGTATCGATTTTTTCTATTGCATCATTGTCATGTTTTGATCGAGAGACATTAGGAACTATCTTTGATCTTTTTTTTTTTTAATGCCCTCCTTTGTAGCCACTCTTAGTGAGGGTTGAATGTATCTTGATGCATTATTCTAAGTTTGTCTAATTTGCAAATTTGGATCCAAATTAGGATTATATTTTTCAGTTTCCAAACCATTTTTGAACCATTAATATTCATCTTTATTTTAAATTCATCTACTCAATGGTTCTTGCTTTTGTATTTTAGGCCAATATGTTTTTCTTCATCAATCTCCACCAATTGTATCAAATGAATTGCCTTCCACACATAGGGAGATTTTGTCTGCAATTACCCTTGTTGCTGCAATTTCAAGCCTTGCATATAGGTATGAATCCCTAACTATTATTTTCATATCTATATCTAACTGTACCAAGGGATCACTCAATCTTCTCTAGACATTCTCCAACCCATTATTCCATTAGAAGACTATACATTTGAATCCATATTGGTTTCTCTTGCACGATTAGCTTTATTGGACCAAAATTAGGATGCCAATTCTGAATATAAGGGGGTCTTATCCACAACCCTTCCTATAAAATGCAGTCTTTATCCTCTTCAAATGTGAATATAACAATTAAGAATCCTTTAGTGAGGAATTTGATTATCACCTTTTTTTTCCATTTTTTTGTAACCCAAACCCTAATGGATTTTTTGTCGGATCTTGGTCCAATAAAATGGCAGATGATGGCTAGTTCCTACATCAAGCATATATCTTCATCCACTTCATCTGTTGAATTGATGGCTAGAAAATTCTAATGAATTTTATCCATTCACTTCTTTTGATTTTCTCAAACTTGTTCTTTTATTTCAGATTGTCCTTTGTTATTTTCATGAGTGTTTTCACATTTTTTCTTGTGTATTACTCTTGCTCTATTTTTCTTCTTATTGATTTTATATTGTTGTTGTTTATGTCTTTGTTTTAATATTTAAAATATACATACAAACAATGTTAGTGTAAACCTTCAAACAACATGTTAGGATATTTAACATTTCAATAGAGCATGTGCGAGGAGTAGGGGTGGCTACAGTTGTGGGTGATGCTGTAGGGGAGGAGGATGATGGCGACCCGGATAGGGAGTGGGATTTCAAGGGCTTCTTTAAATTCCTATTGTCGTCTCTTTTCCTCTCTCTCTGCTTTATTCCTTGGTGGTTTTAGTTTGAAGCTCATGTTGGGAGAGTTTGGGGGCAAAGGTTTTTGTCTGCCATGCTTTGCCTGTTCTCGGCCAGAGACCGCTTCCCTTTCCTAGTTCCTTTGGTCATTTGGTGGAGTATGGCAGTGATGGCTCCTCGCGACAGTATTGTCTCAGGGGTGGATCTTTGGCCCTTTTCTTTCCTTTGGTTGTGGTCATTGATGATGCCCTCTTCGGTTTTGGTTACAGCTTCAGGGGTTCCTTGTTGTGTTGTGTATCGGATTGGTCTCGATGCAGGGGAGGCCTCTTTCTATTCTTGTTCTCTCTTCTTTTATGAGGTTATGGCTTCTATTGTTAGGGTCTTTAGGGGCTTTTTCCCATTGCTCCTATTTTCTCTATCAAGGAGGAGATGTTATTTCTATTTTCTAGGCCCTCAATTTTTGTTGAAGATCTATTGATGGGTTGTCCTCTTCAGTCCTTTAATGCCTTTGTTTGCATAATCTATTGGTATGCCCTCTCCATGCAGCTTGGGTTTTCTCTAGGTTGCCTTATTGAGGTGGCCCTTCCTTCTTCGAAGGTGGCTAAGGATGGTGTTGGAAACAACTTCTCTCCTATAGAGGTGGAGTTAATTTTTTCTATGGAGGTTGGGTGGTGTTGGCAGGTCGCTGGTGTTGTCCTTCTTCTGGACTACTGGAGTTCTAGAGGAGATCTTTCTCCTGGCTCTTCAGGTTATGGGATTCTGACAAAACCCATTTTTGAGATCCTCATATTTATGATGGCTAGGTATGTGCTATGTTTTTCTCTTCCTCCTCTGATCCCTATTGAGGTGGTGATTGTGAAGAGCTTTCGGTTTACAACCATATTCTTGTTCCTTCTAGTTGAGGGAACCAGTAAAAACCCTTCTCTGTTTGCTATTTTTGCTAACTGGGTGTTAGTTGCTAGTTTTAAAGGGAACATCTTGTTTTCTTATTGTAATTGTTTTTGGTTAAGGGGTGCTAGGCTTGGGAACCTTTTTGCAAGTTATGGGATCCTAGTTAAAACCCTTTTGTATGGTTGTGGGTGCTAGTCAAAACTCTCAGTGTCTTTTAGGTTGTGGGAGCCTTATTAAAACCCTCTTCTATGGTTATGGGTGCCATTCAAAACCCTTAGAGTCTTGTTTCTTTGTTGAGGTCCAGCCTGATATGTAATTTTTTCTATTGTCTTGTGGCTTGTGTTTCACTAGAGGTTGGCTCTATATATTCATTGTATATCTTTTGATCAGTTGTTTCTTGTTGAGGTCTGGATGCTAGATCATCTAGGGGGTTTTGGGTCCCCTTAAAACCTGTTGTTCGGGGTTTCATGTCCCATCAAAACCTTCTTATCCACTAATCAAAAACATGTTAGGATATAAAATATGCCTACAAATAATAGTTAGGAAAAAAACCCAAAAACTATAGAAGTATATAAATCCTATAAAATATAATGGTTGCCATAATCTAAACAAAATCCCTATTGTAGAAATCCTAAGTAATGAAATCAAAATCTAGAGTAAATGGACAAAGGATTCTCCAATTAAATTGAGGATGCTTTGTTCTTGTTCAAAAGTGTTGTAAATTTTGTTTGCTGGTGTTTTGTATGATAGTGTGAATTTGTTCAAAGACAAATCTCATTTTTTTTATTTTATGAATCTCATTCGATAATATACATATTTTATTTAGCATTAATTAATCAAATATGCTTTAAACAATTAAAGAGTTAGTACTAAGGTTAAAATAATAAAATTAATTAATCTTTAGAAGAATATAATGTATAAAATTAATCAAATAAAAAATAATTAATTATAGAAGAAATGAGAAGTAATTATTAAATATTTAATTTAATTAATTATGGTAAATTTTTTATGTCCATATTTTGCCCCTCTTTGATACAATGTGTTTAAATGGAATGTGGAAATTGGTAATTTAAGGTACTATTTTGGGAGATAAATGGCTCTTATATCTTCCTTTTATTTCCTTGAATTATCTTCAACACTTACATGATTTTCTCAAAGGAGTTCTAGGAATCAAGGTGAAGAATTATTTAACTAGGGGTGTAGTTAAATTAAGGAAAAATTTAATTTTTTTGTAGTCCCACTCTTGAGATTCTAAATAAGTTAGTAGATCATATGAAATTCCAAAACATTGTCATATAAGTTAATTTTACAAAGATGACGATATTATTTCAGCAAGCTATATTTTAGGTTGGCATGCATTAGTCAATTAGATGCTCATATATATTAGAGAGATTTCATTGAAACTGGATATCTCTTGTACTTAGAGACATGTCATTACTCATTATGGATTTTTAATAGAAAATAAATATCCCACACCTAGATATGGAGGTGATTCCATTATGGATGTAATGATAATGTTTCCCTTCAATGTAAGATTGTATTACTTGTTGTATACATAGGAAAATCTTGTATCCCACTCTTGGTCTATTCAAGGTGAATGATTTGAGAGATGTTGAACCCACTTGGTTATCAAATGTATTATTTATTTTCATATTTAATTCTCATCTACATTAGTCTTATCATTTGTTTCTTATGTGGGCTTGTTGAGAAGTAGGTGCATGGTTTTACAGATTACCATTGTTATCCTTGTACCTTGGCCTAGAGCTCTAAGGACTTGTTTGGAGAGGCATGGGAAATAGTAGTAGCTTTGGGAATATTCCCTTTGCTGTGAGAATGATTACTTTGTTTGATCTATCTTTAATTTAAGAGATTTCTATTTATTGTTGCCATGTTTTCACTTTGATTTGAATGGTTAGATGTTGATATCCTTTCAATTTAGGAATGTTGGAGGATATCTTACTTTATATAGCTAGGATCATTTTATTGTTGTTACAAGGACATGTTTCATTTTTAATTTCTCTCCTCCTTGGAATATGGTCTTCTTCTTTAAGGTTCTTATGCCTATGGAATTGATTTTTATAAGGAGTTAAGTGTTGTTCTTTTGTACTTCATTTTTTTGGCAATAGTTTAGAAGCTCATTGATTTCTTTCTTCATTGGTGTGGAGGTATTGGGAGAATTTTTTTAGATATTGTCAATGAGTGATGTTCTATAGTGATGTGTTTTTCATATCATTCTATATATGTTTCTTTATTTGTTTGGAATACTTGCACAAAAGTTACTATTTTTAATTAATTTTAAAATTTCTAATTGTTGGTAGGAAATAGGGTTGTAAGGCACCACAAATGTAATTTGGGTCATTTCTAGGGTCATATATCCATTATATACCCCTTAAATAGCTTTAAAATACCTGCAATATACCTAATTAAGCTATAAAAGAGCAAATAATTATAGAATAAAAGACAAATTCATGAGAATAAGATAACTAAGAGTTACTATGGAAGGATGTGATGGAAAGACATTAAGAGGCTATATAGAGAGGGAAAAGTGGGAGATAAGAGTGTGAAAATGTGTGTGTGTGTGTGTGTGGGGGGGGGGGGGGGGGGGGGGTGTGGGGTGGTATGAGATGAATATATTATAATACAGGTGTAAGACATTACTATATATGAATATATGATGGCATTGATGTATATATATGAATGAATGTTATTTTTTATAAATTAGTTTATATTTATTACATTTATAAGTTCTCCCTTTTTATTGCATCACACCAAGGTTGACTACATATGATAGAATATTAAATCTTACAATCAGGTCAAGGTTTATTTATCAATACTAATTACTAAACAAAAGCCTTTAAAAACAAAGAAATAACTTTCAATAACAAGAATCTTCAAAGAGAATTTTGGTGTTGGCAGTGGTGGCTTGTTTCCTCAAAGTGCCTAGATTTTTTTAGACTACCCTCCATAACATTTAGAACCTCATCTTGATGAAAATGGTGAAGGGGAACCCCTAGATATATAATTTAAAAATTACTAGGAAGATATAGGAATCTTGTAATATTCAATGCATAAGAGAAATGGTTTGCAGAGTCCTATGTTGATCATGAGAATTCAGTGGGTGGATGTTGCAATGCAAAAGGCTACTTTCTCTATGGCACATCACTATCCTTATGTTTGAATTTAAAGGTAATATGGAATGAAGAAATTATATCAATATTATTGTAAAAATCCAAGAGAAATAGCCTCTCCTAAATGTCAAAGGCAAGGGGTGTATTTATAGGTTTTGAAGATTATCAATCATGGGAAAGTGATTGGGAGAATATTGGAGAGTTGATGGATAGATGAATAAAGAGTTGGTTGAGATTCAATGAGAGACTATAATTAAATAGGGGGGAGATGACTTATTCATGATTGGAATTATCTCTTAATCATGAGAAAAATGGTGGAAAATCAACTATAATTGAAGTAATAATGCACCTACCAAACACAACAAGGTCACCACTTTTGCCAAGGTAGGTCTCTTAAGTGACCCTACAACTTAAAGAAAAGGAAACCATATACTTTGAGAAACCCTTTAGTTTGTTAGTGTATTATTTTTTATACTTTAGATATATTTATTTTACATATGATATTGTACATACTATTTTAGTTTACTAAGGTAGTTTATTCTAAACTTAGGTAGGATAGGATAATGAATTGGACATTTGTGGGATTCTATTTTTTTCCTAATCCTCATACATTTGAAAATTTAGATAATAAATCCCTTGATTTTTAGTTTTATTCCTTATCCCCATCCTTTTCAAAATTTGAAACTATAAGGATAAATATTTGTAGCTCTCTTTCCTTTCGATTTGATAACAAAGAAAGCATTGTGAGCTCTTACATTTTAATTTTGAAACTAACTTCTCTTGGTAATTTGATGTTAAATGATTTCAATTTATAGTATTGAATAATTCTATTTATTGCACTAGATTGTGTTATAATTTTTCTTATATATTCTAACATAGTTCAGGGTCTACAAAAGGTTTTTGGTGTTGCACAAGTACCTAAGAATCAATTTGGAGGCTAAATGAGATGGATACGAGGTCAAGAGGGGTAAAAATAATATCATCAAGCTACAAAGTAGCATGAGGATGTATAATTCACACATGGATAATGATATAGATTGCAAATCATCATCAAACTAGCACATTGACAAGTACAAAATTTAGGCACTTACAAGAAGGACATAGTTAAAGGAGATCAAATTTATGTTCTAATACAACACTTGGGGAATGTAGTATGAATGAAGAAAAATGCTTTGAAAGAGACCCCATAAAGTATATTCAAATACAATATGATAATGTCTAATCACATAGCTAGGTTTCTATATGCTAAAAATTCTTAAAAATAATTTTGAGTGCATAAGTCTTGTTGATCCCTAATAAGGCTCTTGCCTTAATAAGAGCAATTGGGAGGCTTCACAGGTATGGGAAATAATGCAACCTATGAAACAACATCAAGGATTTTAGAAGCTGACTCTTAAAATTTAGAGGCGATGGAAAGGGGGGAGGATAAAAAAACATTTGAACCGATAGACTTTGGGAAAATGAAAGAAAAATTCAATGTATGTGTATAAGGTAAAATTTGGAGATTAAACTATTGTAAAACCAAACAAATATCCAACCACATAAAACCGTAGTTCTACAATTATATCCACCATACACCAATGAAAAACCTAAAACATGCAAAATAACAAAACATGAAAGATTATACCATTCACATGCTTAGTAGGGTTTGATCTCCATAGTTTCCTATCTTAATTGGTCTTGTTTGATATGGTTTCTCTCAGATTTTGTATTGTGCACAAGAGATAAAAAAAAATGAATTATGGTTGTGTAGTTGCTTGATTTCTTGATTGTTGTGAAATATCGCATGAGCATTGATTAGCTCGTTAGGGATATGATCGTATTAGGTAATGAAAAGGATGAAAGGATCCTCTTATATAGAGAAAACTTTAGAAATGGAGGGATAAGATTAAGAGGTGGAGGGATAAATGATCGGCTAGGATTAAGGGGTAGGTATAGAAAATAGGAAAATTATTAGAGAGGTGGTTAAAGGCAAATTAAGAGATTAATGACAAGTGTCATGGAGGGAAAAAGATAATGAATTAGTTAAATAAATAAAGATATATTTAATTAATAGAAGAAGTGGGACCAATCAAATAAATAGAATATTTTTTAACTAAGCTAGGACAATTTTAAAGGTCTATAGTATGCAAACCTTGTCTAGCATTCAGATGCTCTTTGGAAGCATGCTACAGGGCTTACCTATTTTGTAGATTAGACATAGTATGTTATAAACTCCTTGCTCATTGAGAAGAGAACAAAATGCACAAAGTCACTCAAACATAGGACATAATTTTCAAATCTTCCCATGCAAGGTATCCATAAAGGCCAAACAAAATTGATAACCTAGCTATTTGAAATGGCTCCTTTCCACATATCTTATGTGAATAGCATAATCCAAAACCTGTTATCTATAGAAATGGAAGAGTAGATATACATGATCCATACTTCATAAATAGAGGAATTAGAGAAGCGCTTATTAAGAGAGATAATCAAACATTCATTAAAAAACATAGAGTATTATTTATAATAACACGAAAGGTGACAAAGGCATAGTCTATCATTCACAAATAACACTAAGGCTCAAATGTTGATCATTATTAATGAAGGAAAATGAAAAGGAAAATTATTTATCTTTATTACATTCATGGAAGCTTCAAATTCATTCCTTGGAAGTCTAGAAAAGAGGATCTCATAATAACTTCCCAAATGCTCATAGATCAAAAGATATTTTTTACAAATCTTTCTCTAGATTTTATTACCATTTCCCAGAAAGACGTCATTGCTTGGTGAAAAGACCTTGCATAGACAAGGCCAAAGTGGCACTACTAACTATCTCTATGCTGGAGAGATTTGAATTGTGGATCCTTCCTTGATTTAAAACATGGATAAATCTATTCTTTTGGTCATGATTGAGAAGATAACCGCTTGCCAAAAGTTTCTTGATTCATGCATGCACGCCTTTCCTTTGATTCATTTCCATCATTTGTCTTGCATGGTTGTCATATCCTAACGCCCGAGAATCATTGTCCGCCTATGGTGGAAATTTTATTGGCACACATGTTCAATAGTTGGAGACCTTGGTGATCCTTTTGGGTCCCTTAGTGAAGCTTCTTTGTGGTGGAGACACATGGAGAGTCTGTGGAGATTCTTTAAAAGAGATGCATGGGATGATTTTAATCCCCCACAATTGTGACATGTGGTAGATGGAAAGGGTTTTCCTGAAAGAAGTGCAAACAATCTTTGTGTAGGAGTAGGACCCACCATGCATAATAGTCAATAAAAGAAAATTGCCACTATCTTCATATTTTAAAAGTTTGAAACTAACTACTATAGAAAAGTCTACATTTCTAGAAATACATAATGGACCTTCGCTTGTGGTGGTTGAACTCAAAATCTCTAGCTTCATAGACTAGATACTTTCCTCTACTGGGCTTATCGGTAGCCCATATCGAATATCTCTAAACAAATTTCAGCAAGGGACTTCAACAAGGAAAACTCATGGGGAGTTCGGTCTACTTGCTTATTTTGACCTCTTGCCAATAATCCAACTTCTTGTGGCCAACAAAGGTTCAAACATAAGAAAATCATTTACTATCAAAAATTGAGGGGAAAAGTGAACCTATCATCAAATGACCCTGAGTGGTAGCTCAAAACATTCTTAGAGAACAAAGAACAAGTTCATGGTAAACAAGAGGTAGGGAAACCGTTTGCAAATAAGAAGATTCTTGAAGTAAATGTTGCACTCTGCTAAAAGAGAAAAGATAAAATAAAACTTGTGCCTTAGGATAAAATAAAATGTCAAGCACAAAATATTATATTTACCAAATAAGATTGAAAATCTTTGTAATTTCCTTAATTTGATAATTAAATATCTACACATTTAGAGTTTAACATGCTAGGGTGGGAGGCTCTGCCACTCAAGTGTGTGCATGTGATTAATTCCTTCCTCCCCAAATAAGGATAGGCATGAAAATATACAAATATATTAAGCTACATAGATGGACCCAACATCCCATAGTCAACTAGATAGAGCCTTGCTGCCAGACAAGCGTTTATATCCCCAACAAGGATATCACCCTAGTTTCCCTCAAACATTTCTCTTTTTTTAGATAGGCATTATAGCCCCAATATAATTATCTGCATCACCTGCTTTTATTGTTATATATTTTTGTTTCAAAATTGACTTTAACCTTTTGTTTTTCTTTGATTGGTGCTTTTAGGCAACTTTGATAGGTTGGAGACCAAAGTGGTAGCAAGAGTGATCTTTAGATTTTTCACTTAATCCAAACATATTAATTTACCACAGTGTCATCCATAGGAGTATTAAATATGAACTTATTGTGGAGAATCCACTTGTACATGATAGGACATTTTAAAATAACAAAATCCTTAATTATGGAAATAAAATAATTACTACGATTAAAAAAAAATTATGATGTAAAGATAATATTAAATGCATTAATTCTCCCTTAACTTGAGGTGTACGATTTGCACCATCCTTGCCAAGTGGAGGAATATTTGCATCAAGAACTTGCCACCCTCTAGATTGTTGATGTGCAATGCCTCTTCCTTGGGAATGGTTCCTAGCTAAAATTAACTCTAGAGTAAAGATACACTCATGTGAAACAGCTTGCCCATTTATAAAATTAGGTTTTTGCTAATCTTGAGATCATTCCAAATTAACATATTTGTGAAGTGTTTAGTAGAGATAAAATTCATCACAATATTTTGAGATGGACACTCCAATGAGGTTGACAATGAATAAGGTTCAACGGGCCTTCCTAAACGGGGTTAGCAATGTTCGCCTTGAATGCTTGCTTGGGACTAATAATGATTTGGTCATTGTGGTGGTGAAGTTGGTGTTGGGAGAATACTTCCTCACCAACAAAGATCATTACTAGGTAGACACAAACATTGTGTCTCACTTCATAGGGTCACTACTAGACTTGGGTGAATCGACACCCATTATAGCTAAAATGACTTGAGGCCTATTTGGGGAAGATCTTGTTGGTGGGTTTGTAATGCCCACCAAAATACCCTAGAGAAATAAAGATAACTAACAACAAATAGAGGTTAAAAAATAAATTAAAACATCATCTAATGAAACTCATTAACCATCTACTCAAATTCACTAGACACCCATTTAATATAATATACACTTAACAACATGAACATTTAAACATAACCACATGAACTATTAACACAAGCAAAAATAAACACAACATCACATCTATCTTCCCTATGGTATCTCAACATCATTACTTGCATTGCTAACATAAACAATAACATCATGATCAGTACCACGATTCAATGCATTCTAACTCTATTACCATTTGTTCTTCCCATGCAACATATGCAAGATCATTTCTATTATATCCATCATGAACACACACATTTGTAATGCAATATTAATCAACCCTATTAGAATCATTTTAAGAACACCAAACCCAAATGTTCCTAATCCAATTTATTCATTCTAACATTGTTAATCCATTCAAAAATTATCTTAATCACATTACTAATCTTTCCCCTAACATCATAACATCCACTTAATGCTAAGTACACAACAATTAATCCAATACCATTATTTATATTATTGAACAATCACAAGATACATTATGATACACCATATGATCTCTTACAAGAGAAATAAGCCATGTCCTATGACATCATCTAATATTATATATTCATTATCAATTATGTCAAAGATAATAGCTCTCAAGGACATATTACAAATACATAAATCTCATGATATCAACAATTACATATGTAATATGATCAAATACATCCATTTGCTACATTATCCATCCATAAGGTGAAGATACAAGAATCTACATCCACACATGAAGAAACCAATGAAGAACATCCCAATGGAAGAAGGCATCAAACCACCTAGCCATGTGTAACCAAAGGAACCACCCCCTATGCTAGGAGATGACACAAGGTCCCACACACACTCTAGACCTAGGCTGACACCTAACAACCAAAGAGACTCAACAACTCCAAAACCATGACAAGAAGCAACTCATAAACATAAGCTAAAACACATCACAAGGCTAAACACAAAAGATAGAAACTCTCAGAGGCATACCAACAATCATGGCATAAGGAAGCAAAGACCAAGAACACATGTAGGAGTGGAGTTTCATCACATGATATCCTCGCAAAGAAGGAACCACCCTGATAGTCATGTCTTTGGATGATATCTTCAAATAGAAGGCATCATCTTGATAAACATGTGGAGTAATCTCAATCTATGAGAGAACAAGGGAGTTTGCCTTGCCATCACTATGTCCTTCCCAAACTTATCCTAAAACATCCTTCCTAGGACCTAAGTCTTGGGGCTCACTACCATTATTATCTTGATTAGATGAATCCTAATTACCCAACCCATCTAATTAATTTTAATATTATCACTTATTCAAAAACTAGGAAAACTTTCAATGTGCCTTGGTGGTCTAGACTCTAAGCATCCTTACTATGAACCTCCTAGTAGCCTATCTCTCACGACCCTAGTCATCACATGAAAGCCCACTCCCCCTAACCATGTTCCAAGACATTAAGGTAAAACAACAACAAAATCACAAGGAGGCTCAAATGAAACATCAATATAACAATGTAATGCAATCCAATTGCCATCATGTCAGGAATCCCTCAACATGATCAATATATCACGTAACCATAATAGTGCATAAAAATATCCAAATTAGCCATGTATATAAGTAAACCCTCTACAACGAGGCTCATCAATTCGCTGGATAAAAACAAGAATATAACCTCAACAACAAGGCATGACATCTTGCTAGAGTAGCACAAACAACCTCTATGACAAAGCTCAATCAACTTGTCGAAGCACAAATACAATAAAATAATCAAATCTAAACATATATGACACTGTAAAATCTCAAAAACCACCAAAAGAAGCCTCTGGTATAGGAATAGAATTGAGAAAATTGACCCAGATAGACCAAATCATCAAAATACCTTCAATAGAGCAGAATGATGCTTTTGAGATACATAATAGCGCATTCGTGAAACACTTTAACGCTTATATCTAACAGTATACTGCCTTTTCCAGAAGAAATAGTGTCTTTGATCAATGTTTTAGTGCTTTCGGCCAACTAAACAATGCTTTTATAAATATTAATGACGCATATGAAAAATGGGTTAGTGTATTTATTAAATAGAATAGCGCCTTTATTCAATTAATTTAGCGCATATGCCAAAATAGCAATTTTTTTCAAATACCCAGAGTTAGAGAGGGAATGTTGAAAATATGACAAGGCATAAATAATTCACAAATCCATATAAACTGTTGAAAACTCATCCAAAGGGGATGTCGAGGAAAATAGACACTAATGAAAAACAAATGAACTCAAACAAAGTCAATATAAGAGTTAAATTAAGATACTCAAAAAGTACTCTCTCGTGGAATCAACCCAGCCAAGAGTCACAGGGAATAACAATGGAACTCACTAACCACCTAGGGGATAGATTTAATATAGACTCAATGCATTCATTCCAATTCTCACAAAAACATCTAAAACAAGAAAACATAAAATGCACAGAAGTAGAAAGCAATGTCGGATCATACACGACAAGCCACGGAATTTGAAATACAAATATTTTCCCAGAACCATATATTATAACCATATTATAAGACTCTTTTAATCTATTTCCAATAGTTTTCCCAAAACTCTCGAAAGAAATATTTTCAGAAATACACTATGCAGACAATGTTTTCTGAAACAAAATGTACAGGAAAGAAAAAACTCCACCAACCTAGAAATCAGAAGTAATGGTAAAAGAAGTTGATGAAGCACAATCCATAATTCAATCCAAGAAAAGCCAAGCAAAAATCCAATCCAAATCTCTAGCCAAGAAATCAAAATGCAGAAGAAACTCCAGAATTGATAGCTCGATAAAACGCATAGGCGGCTAAATAGATAAAAATTACATTCAAAACATAGCCAAAATCTAGCCAATTAAAATATTCCAAAAATACTATATAATCTACCTACCATGCCCGAGTATGATATTTTATTTTTCCAAGGCTATTTAGCCAATAATCATAAAGGGTAGGTAAACTATACAATAATTATTTACCCACATGTAGAAACAAGAGATATTATATAATAATATAAAATCAAATGAATAAATAACTAAATCCCACCAATAAATAAAGCAATGGTATTTAATAAATAAAACAAGCCTCAAATAAAATATAAAGCCATAATAAAATAAAAGCCTTAATTAATTAAACATTAAATAAATATCAAATAATTAATTAGACAATAAATCGATTAAGCCAATTAAATAAATAAATACAAACTATTAAATCTTCAAGATATTAATCAAATAATAATAAATCACCCAATAATATTTAATTAACCAAAATATATAATAAATTAAATTAACAATAATAAACTATATTAATCAAGCATTAATTAAATAAATAACCAAATACTCACAATGCCACAAGATGACCACAACTCAACACACTAGCATGATGATTCACGCCAAGACAACTGACTAACAAGGATAACAACATAGACCTAGAGTGTGTAGAGGGAATTCATGCCATCTCCAACAACTTGCTATTGGGATTAAGACATGCTCAAACCTGTGGAACTAGGTGGAGTTGATGTCTAGTACCTGTAATCCTGCAACCACCAATAACCATGATACGACATACACAATAATATATCATAATTAAACAGACAAATGATAGAGAATCGCGATGCCATATCCTTCTCGCAATGAGTGATATGACATCATCCCTATCACAAAGACACTAGAAGAAATTCACAATCACTTAGCATAAACTCAATCATCATGATCATAAAATAGGGTTAACACAATCACAATATCACCAAAATATCATGAGCAATATAATCCATCTAAATAACAAGTGCATATAGAGATCATCAAATATGAATCCATCATCATAATAATCAAGGATAGATATCATCATCCACATAAGTCATCATATGTCCATGTAAATTATCTAGCATCTAAAATATAAATAGAGTCATAATCATAAATCAAAACATCATATAAGAATCTAGATAAGTATATCCATGCATAAATCAAAAGATAGTTGAGGAGGGACACTACAGGGTTGGACTAGGTTTTGGATCATGAACAATATGGATTTGGGCTTCATGTTGCTACTAAGTTGAAGGCCTTTGTGAAAAAAGACATGATCATGCCATGGCTTCCCTTAATTATAAATTTTCATACCATGGGCATTGAGGAACACCAAGACCATTCCATCCTCACATGTGAATTTTTAAAGAGGCTTTCAGGAGAGTGCCCGACACTAGACATTGAGTGGATAGAAGGGTTTAGGGCCATGGTTTTCAACAAGAACCTATATTCTGAAGGGGAAGAGTGGTTGGATGACTATGAGGAGAAGGATGAGGATGAGGATTATATCCAACATTCATCTAACTAACTTAGGGTCCAACTCTCTCCTGTTGGATGCTTCTTTTACCAAAGGCCAGAGATGACAAATATTTTTTCCTTTTCTAGAAAATAACATGTATAGTTATGTAAATACTGCTCAAAAAATATACATAATTAAATCTTACATGGATTTTAAAAAATTATTGGATCAGTGTCATTTCCTTTCTTTTCTTTACATTTTCTATGAAGAATGCTTGCAAACTAAAATAGTGCATAAGGAAAACTTTGTTTAAATCGTGTTGTTAGATCTCTTGTTTTTCTCTTTTATACTATGCAACAAATAATTAAAATTATGGTTGCCATCTAACCAATAAATAGAAAAAAATACCTATTCCGCATGATCATTCTTGACATTTTCTGAGTAATTTTAGATATTTATGTGCTAGATGTTACATTACTTTTGTTTTTCTAAAGAAATCCAAGGTATTTCAGGACCACACCTAAGATGTCCTGCAAAAATGCAAGCTTCCAACAAACATGTGCACAAGGCACTTAGGGAAATCAAGGTTGTACATGCCTACCCAAAAAGGGCAAGAGAATGTGTAGTAGCCCTTCTTTACTAACCTAACCTACTCTAATCGACATCTATCTATGTGCTAAATAAAGCCATTAACTAGGTTTTCAAAATAACTGAACCCTTACACCCTAGCCCCATTTTCCTTTCATATTCTTGGAATTGCATGGAAGGGGGATGGATAAAAAACATTCATCACACAAATTTTCATACATAATAGGGATAGTGGCATATATATAAGATAGATGGCCTTACCTCCAAAGAACCGTGACCACACATGGAAGAGCTAGTGATTTAGATCACTTTTTCCATTTGTTGCTATGCAAGGTATCTAATTGGGCACCCACGAGAGGGTTGAACATAACGTGCACTAGGCTCATCGTAAGAGGCAGATTTTTTTGACTTTTGTTCCTCTTCGCAAGATGGATTTAGGAATGTTTTAGACTTACATTCTTTGAAATTACTCCCAAGGGGTTGATAGAATCTTATCTGCTCCTGTTGACACTCAACCTCAAGAAAGGATCAAAAAAGATCCAACTCAACCTAGAAACAAACTCCATCTACTTCATTATCTTGATGATCATGCAACCTTATCTCTAGATTGTAAGGTTGTTGGTCGTTGCATCTTCTAGGCAAAATTGTCATGCTTTTTGGAGATGAACCTCTTGTGGGATTGGGAAGGTGGGTCTTTTAAATGGCTCATCTTTCATCACATTTGAAATATGGGTCTATGATGTAATGTTAGATTGTGAAGTCTTCTCTTGTGGTTTGTAAGAACAACTCAAACTCCAACCTATGGGCCCACCTCTATAGAGTGATATGGTTTTAGGATGAGGAACGTGAGATGGTAGAAACCTTTCTAAGAAAGGAAGAGGAAAATGTCAATCTTGGATATGGTTCATTATTTCAAGGATACAATCTATCTCACCAAAATCCGTTGTATTCGTGAACCAAGAAGCCAAGGTTGGAATTTCTCTCTTCTTTTCTCCTTCGTGATATTGTTGCTACTCTAGGACATGATAAACATGCAAGTTCTGGTGTTGCATCTTCTCCATCTCAATAATATTTTCCTAGTTGTTGGGCAGGCATAGTATTCAAACCATAGTGTCATAATTGGATCCTTCGTAACCATTCGTGGGTGTCTACAAAAATAGTATTGTAGATCCCTAATAATTGTCTCACCTTAAATAAGGGTAGTAAAGAAGCTTCATAGGTGTGGGATCTAATGTGACCTATGAAACAACCTCCAAGATTTTAGAAGCCGACTCTTCAAATTTTAGAGGGGATGGAAAGGGAAGAGGATAAAAAACATACAAATTGATAAAATTTGGGGAAATGAAAGAAAGATTCAATGTATGCAAAGCTTTCCCAGTTTTCAGATGCTCTTTGAAATCATGCAATGAAGAGTACCAACTTTTCAGATTAGGCACAATACGTATAAACTCCTTGATTGTTGGAAAGAGAATGAAATGCACAATGTGACTCAAAGATAGGACATAAATTTCAAATCTTCCTATGGAAGGTATCTATAAAGGCCAAATAAAATTGATAACCATTCTATTCTAAAATGACTCCTTTCCACATATCCTATGTAAACAACATAATCTAGAACATGTTCTTTATAAAAATGGAAGAGTAGATATACATGATCCATACTTCATAAATAGAGGAATAAGAGAAGCACTAATTAAGAGAGATAATCAAACATTCATAAAGGACACAAAGAATTATTTATAATAACACCAAAGGTAGAAAAGGCACGGTATTTCATTCACAAATAACACTAAGGCTCCAATGCTAATTATTATTCATGCAGGAAAATGAAAAGGGGAATTTTGTTTTTTCCTTTGAAATTATTACATTCATGCAAGCTTCAAATTCATTCCTTGGAAGTCTAGAAAAGAGGATCTCATAATAATATCCCAAATTCTTAGAGATCAAAAGATATTAATTACAAATCCCACACTGACATTTATAATCATTTCCCAAAAATACATCGTTGCCTGGTGATAGGACCCTATAGAGATGAGGCCAGACTAGTACTGCTAACTATCTTTGCATTGGAGAGATTTGAATTGTGGATCCTTCCTTGATTGATGACATGGATAACATCTTCTTTTGGTCATGATTGAGAAGATATCTTCTTGCCAAAATTTTCTTGATTCATGCATGGGCACCTTTCCTTTTATTCGTTTCCATCATTTGTATTGCATGGTTGTTGTATCCTAACGGTCGGGAATCACTATCCACCTGCAGTGGAAATACTATCAACATATGTTCAATATTCGGAGACCTTGGTGGTCCTTTCAGGTCTCTTGGTGAAGATTCTTTGTGGTGGAGACACATGGAGATTCTATGAGGCTTCTTTAAAAGAGCTTCATGAGATGATTTTAATCCCCCGTGGTTGTCACATGTGGCAGACAATGAGTTCTTTCTTGAAAGAAGCATGACCAGTCATTGTGTGGGAGTGGACCCACCATGCATCATAGTTAATAAAAGAAAATTACTACTATCTTCATATTTTAAAAGTTGTAAAATCGACTACTGTAGAAAAGTCTACAAGTCTTATTATAACCATTAAATAAATTACAATTGCATTGGTTTGCTTCTTTGCATTTGTATTAATGTGATACCTATAGACACCTAAAATTGACCATTGTGATTACCTAACTATTTCTTCTATAGTTGATTGAATACAAACCTAACTATTTAATTTTATCCCCTAATTGATTAAAAAATATATATTTTTTAATTGATAAAGTAACTGTTCATCCACTATCCATCACTACACACACCTATTTCTATCCTAAATCATTTAATAATTCCTCTCCTATAGTCCACCTTAGGTAAATGAACTCAATTATTTGTTTGCCTAAGTTCCCTATCCTTATTATAGATTCTTGATCATGCCTCACAAGACAAGGGGGATCAGAGCCATTTAAACAACAATGAAGTACCTTTTAAACACAAGAAAATTAATGAATTCACAGACTAAGAAAGAACAGGTAATGAAATAGCATATTCCACACATAAGCATACATCCCAATAGAGATTGCTAATCTTTCTAACACACAGATTTGAAGACCATATCAACCTATCATTTTATTCAAGTACCAGAAATATATATACTGAAAATCCAAAGAAAATTAAGTTTGTTCCTTTCAATCAAAAATTTTCAGACCCTTAAAAAGACTTTCAAAACCATATAAATAGCCTCTAGGCTATGATAGTCTGTTACAAATAAAACCAGAGTTAAATGATTAACTCTATCCCAAAGTTAAAGAAGTTTAGTTTATTAAAATTGAAAAGCAATAACTAAAATAGAAAAGTGGCTTGAGCCACAAGAAACAGAGGCATGATAAGAATCCAACAGATGGTGTGGCTTCAACCTATTTGTCTTGTGATGTGGGAGCACTTTGAACGTTCCGCCATTCCAGGTGAGTTGAAGAGAAGTTTAGAATGAGCTGGTAATGTGGGAGGCCTATATGTAGGATTCATTGCTTCCATACCTCTTTCTTTTTGCTTACTTGTAGGACCTTACCCTTATGCATTTCCAAATGATCGAAGCAGACAACCAAAATAGATTCAATTATTGCAACCTTTGAGAAATATTCAATTATCAAGGAATTTGCTTCCTAAATTTGTTGTATTCGATCTTTGAAAACTTGAATCATCTATGATTCATCCTCAAGCATTTTCTTTTTCTCTTTTAGAAGTTGAAGGTCTGTGCATTTCATGTCTTTCTGCATAGTGTCAGTCAATTCCTTCAATTCCTTGAGAATTTTGAGGAATTCCTCATGTCCTTCCTGAATGATTGAGTTTTTCCACTCAATATTTTATTTCCAAATGAAGAGTACATTATCATCAAGGCCATGCACCGACTTCTCAATGAGTAAGTTCATCACTCCATGTCTCTGTGTATCTCTCATCTACCTCAACACGGCCAGCCATTTACTTTTCTCTTTCTCCCAAGCAACTATATCTGTTTGTAACTCTTTCCCAATAGACTCTACATTCTCGAACACTTTGACCAAATTAGAAATATAGCTAGTTCCCTATTGTGTGATTGATTCAAGCCATTTTCTAAAGATATCTATAATCATTCGGCTCCTTTGAACCTAATCAAGTAACTTCTAGTTCATGGGTGATTTTGGATTGAATGATAAAGAAACTTGGGAAAGAGGCTAGGGATTTGGATTTTGGATAGAATTGATATACTGAGTCATCTGTATTATAATCTGCTTCATCTCATTCTTGTCTTTTTCATCCTTCCAAGTCCTTGTGAGGATTCTTTTGGTTGAAGACTCTGAATGTTTAACATTAGCAGCTCGAGAAGTTGCCCCTAGATCAATATTTTTAATGATAAAAATCTTTCTCAGTGATATTCTTGACCTCCTTATCTGTCGGGGGTCTAGCCACTTCTGCAACCCAGTGTCCAGTTTGTTCATCCACATCAATCATGGTTTTTGTTTTGAGTCTTTTGGACTTTGAAGTCCTTCCCAGACATTTGCTAATCATATCCTCCATTGGGATTGAAAAAGGAATTGCATTCCTCTTTTTAGTAAGTAAGGTACTCAACTACTTAGGGGCCATGGATGTTTCCTTTGGTAATGGTGATTGTTGGTTAATGGTGATAACAACCATGGTATTCCTGGAATCCTCGGGTTGTAGGATTTCCTTTCCTTTATCTGCAACATCTGTGATGGGCTGGTCTTGCATCTAAGTATCCATTGTTTCTTGAGTTTCTTTGTCAAAATCTAAGTCCACTACTAGTGAACTTGCCAGGGTTTTCTGGTTACTTTTCCTACTATGTGATCTGGTAACATGAGCAGAGGCGGAACCCACCGAAGACTCTCCTAGACTTGCAATTTTGGCCTTCTTTGTCCTTTGTTTCCTTTCACCTGCAATATCAACAACAACGTTAGAAGAAGGAAGAGATGTTTGGGAAACCACACGTGTTCGACCAACTTTCTTATCCTTAGGTGCAGGTATAGGCTTTTTTCTGAAGCGACAATCTTTCAACCATTTTTTTGTTCTTCTGATCACATTAAAGGTTTTGGCCTAAATGCTATCGTCCCCTTTCCTATTCAATTCAATTTTAGGGATAGGCAGTGCATGTATGCTTTAATCGAATTTGGGGTCAACTACTTCCTCATCTCCATCTTCTTGCACCCTAGAAACATTCATAGATAAGCCCATTGTGACAATTTTCTAAATAGTGAACCTTGACCACAACCTTCTTCTAACTTTGAACTCATCAGCACAGTTCTCCCAATAATCCTCCAACTGAGGTTCATGCCAGAAATCACTATTAACCTCTAAATTCTCTATAGCAAATGGGCAACTATCGAATTTATATCTGGCAACATACAATTGCAACTTGAACTTTTTGAATTCAAGTTCAAGGTTCAATGCATCTGAAATAGATGCACAACTATAGTGACCAAGTTCTACAGGAAATACCACCCCAGACTTCCCTCCACTATTTTTGTCAATGTATGCTAGTTGACGATAGACTTCAATTAAAACATAACTATCCAAAACAAACTAGGGTAACCTGAAAGGTTCACCTTGAAAACCACCAACTCAAATATAAGTGAATTGAGAGAATTAGATAAAGTAACTACTATAAATGCCGATGAATTCCATGGCCTCCGTTATCAACCTCTTATTTGTGTTTCCCTGCAATTCATGAACCAATCTCCCTACAAAAAATGTCATTCCATCTCATAAAATTGTTTGCATATCTTTGTTCTTGCAGGTGAGGGTAATATTCGTATACCTTTATTCCATCAATCCAGGGTTCATGATATAGTCCATTCCATTCCTAGGTACATGCAAGTATATAAAACAAATATGAAGACATAAAGAAACCACTCATTCCTGTGAACTTGTTCAGACTCTTGTGCAATCTTTCTACAATTACCTGCCCCCAATCCAGATAGGCACTTTCATTCAACATGAGTTGGATGTAGAAGTACATCCAATCTTCCCAGTAGAAGGCATGGGTATTTCCTTTTAACCTATTTAATAGAATAACAATGTCTCACACCCCTATTATGAAGTGTTCTCTATTAAGTGGCCTTGGCAACCTGGACCCCCCCCCTTTTGAATCTGTAGTAACCAATTCCTGGAAATCACACTTTTATAAGTACTCTTCTTCTCAAAAAAGAATGAGTATGATGTGCCAATAGTCTAGGCCTCATATGGCTCCTTATGAGGTATACCCCTGGCTGCCATCATGGTCTCCCTATCAATTTTTAATAGCACTTCGCCATTGATGTTCTTAATACACATGTGCTCTGCATCAATACCTATTCATACATTCCAATACTAACTTCGAGCATGGTGCAATGGGAAATGTGGTGGCCTCAATGAAACCACTCTTCACTATTCTCTCCATCATTGAATTCTGAACTGGGTTTTTGGCTCTCTCAAGAAAATCAGAGAGATCTACCAGGGCTAATGAGGTATCTCCCATCTCTAGGAGTGAACTAACTAGGCAAGAAGTGTGGCCTAGTTTTGGTAGAGTTGGCCTCATAATGGGCCCTATCATTTTAAACAAACAATTACAGGAACATGATGATTTTTTATACACAGCAAAGGGGAACAAACAATAGCTAGCTTCCGATATAAGAAAATACAGCAGAAGAGAGAATGACTGAAACTAACCTGATCTAAACAACAAATTCTTAGAAAACTTCTCCATGCAGATACAATACCTCCAATTTTCCCTGCTTGCATTGCTACTAAGAAAATTCTAGAAATAATTTTTAGTTCTCGCAATCACACTCAAGACTTAGTTGGTTGTACTTAATTAAGTAAGTTTGTGTGAGCTAATACCTGATTTGACATATAGCCTACATGCATTTAATTTTGGATCACTCCATCACATGACTCATGAATTATCATGATTTCTTGTCATAATTTTTTAAACTAACATTTTGAATCCCCCAAAATATTCTCTTTTCCCACTGCCACATTCACTTTATGATGCATGTATCAATTCTACATAAAACTTTGGCCCTTAATAATTCAAACTTTGAACTTTTAACCAAGAACCAAGAGGTTCAAAGGTTCAAGTTCAATATGGAGAAATAACACATAGCAACACAAAACACCGACTATGTGACAAGACAAATAACAATTAATGAAAAAAGACAAAACCAATGCATGACCAACTTTGAACCTTGAACCTTGAACCTTGAACCAAAAAAGGTTCAATGGTTCAAGTTCAATACAAATTGCAACAAAGTGCTCGCCTTACCATAAAACAAAGCTGTGAAGAAAATTCTTTAAAGTGCGTTTTGAACTTTGAACCTTGAACTTTCTAAAAAGTTCAATGACTCGGGTTCAAAGAAAGGAAAAATATGACCGAAAGAGTAAAGAAACACCAAACGATGACCTCCGAGTTTGAAATTTTAATGAAAATTGGGGGAAGGCTAACATTGGCTCTGACTGGGGATTGGGATAGTAAGGGACCAAGACAAGAACCTCAAGATCTCTAGTTTCAAAAATGAGTCTTATATCAAAAGTACCAAATCAGACACAAAATGGAACCGAAATAACAAACCAAACACAACAAAACTTATGTGCAAGACTTGCAGGGGACTCCCGCTTACAATTGATATAACTTCTAATCCTACCCATTGTAGGTCAGGGGAAGATAAGTACCATCCTAATATGCCAACTTGAAAGAGCTAGGGCCCTTTACCTCTTGAATTTCAAACTCTAACTTCCCATGTGCACCTTTTGGTTCTCTTCTTTTGTCCCAAAGTAGAACTTGATCACCCAACATGAATTTCTGTGGCCTGGCTTTCTTGTCAAATATTTTCTTGACCCTCATTTGATATTCTATATTCTATTCAACCAATTTATCCCTTTCTTCATCAATTCTAATCAAATGCATAATCCTCTTCTCTAGAGAATCTTGAAAATATACATCTTCAATAACAGTCTGCAACTTTGAAGCTGCAAGTTCTAAGGGAAGTGACACTTGAGCCCACATGTCGTACATCAGTTCAAAAGGTGACACCCCTATAGCTCCTTTTAGAGATGTGTGATCTGCCCAAAGAGCTCATACAATCGTTTGTGCAAGTCTTTGAAATTTTCACTCACCAACTTCTTCATAATATTTATCAAATTTTTATTACTTGAGTCCGTCTGGCCATTACCCTAAGGATAATAATTTGATGAGTGAGAAAGAGATATCCCATGATCATAACAAAATAATGAAATCTTAGTAGAAGAGAAGTTGGTTGCATTATCAGCCACAATTTTTTGAGGAACTCCAAATCAAACCAGAATATTTTCTTTAAGGAAATTACAAACAACCTCAAAAGTGGTCTTCCACACTGGAATAGTTTCAACCCATTTGGTGAAAAAATCTGTGGTTGTCAGTATGTGTGTATGTCCATCACTTGAGGTAGGTGACAAGGGACCTATAAAATCTAAACCCCATTGTTTAAATGGTTCATCAATAACAACTGGTCTAAGACGTAATGCTGCAAGTTGTGGATTTCCTATGAATAACTTACATTTTTCACACTTAGCTACCCAAGCATATGCATCCTTAAACATACCTGGCCAATAATATCAGTTTCTCAAGATTTTGTAGGTAGTTAATATCAATGAAAAATGACCACCATAGGCTTCATCATGAAAGATTTTCAACAATGACTCTTGAAGTGACTTGTCCACACAGTGTAGGAAAGTTCCATCCAATCCCTTTTTGTACAATACATCATCAAAAATAACATATTTGGCAGCCTTTAATCTCATATTTCATTTTTCCCTTGGAGAGAGATGCTCTAGACAATGCCCATAAGTTAAGTAATATGCAACATCTACAAACCAGGAATCTTGAAGTCCAACAAATAAGACTAAGGGCAGCTCCACAGTCGCTTCATTCTTACTTTCTGCAATTAACTTACACAAACCTTGTCCCCTCACTAATTTTTTTGGTTTAATGTCCAGATTAAACTCTTGTATCTTAGACACCCATGAGGCCCTATTACTAATTCCAATATCTTGTTGTGTTAAGATGCTCTTGACAGCAGAATGCGGCACATAGACTATTGCTTTCATAGGTTTCATGGGTTTCACAATTGTATACGCTTTCTTTTCCATCGGGAAATATTTCATTTTAGGCTTTTTAAGGGGAACACTCATGAAAGATATTGGAACTTCTTCATTTTCTTCATTCTTTTGTAACAAAATCCCTGACATGGTATGTTCTGAGGCATAACAATAGATGATAAAATCTTTCCTAAAATCTGGATTAACAAGAATAGGTGCTTGAGTAATAGCTTACTTTACTGATTTAAATGATTCATTTCCCTCTTCATTCCATTTAAATACTTTCTTTTCACTCATCAAGTTTACAATGTACCTAGTGATTTCTACAAAATCTAGAACAAATCTCCTCAGGAAATTTACCTGCCCAAAGAAAGACCTGACTGCATTTCTGTTTGATGGTAAAATTAACTATTGAATTACCTTTACTCTCTCAGGGTCCACTCTAACTCCTTCTTTAGAAACAATGTGGCCAAGTAATTTACCTTTTGTAACCCCAAACACTATCTTCTTTGGATTCAATGACACTCCATGTTCCTGGCACCTTTGCAATACCTGCTTCAAGTCTCTTAGGTGATGATTTCTCCTCTTTGAGAAGACCGTTAAATCATCAAGATATACAATTATTATTTTACCTTTCAGATGATCAAAAGATAAATCCATATCCCTTTGGAAGGTGGCTCCTGCATTTATTAGACCAAATGGCATCCTATTATAGGCGAAAGTACCCCAAGGAGTGATGAAAACATTTTTATACTGGTCACTTTCTGAAACACTAATTTGATTATAACCAGAAAAACTATCAATCATAGACATAATTTCTGAACCTGAGACTATTTGCAAAATATGATCCATAGCAAGTAATGGGTAATTATCTTTGAGACTGGCCTGATTCAGTTCCTAAAGTCCACACCAATTCTTATCTCTCCATTTTTCTTACGGACAGGGACAATGTTGGCTATCTAAGTAGAATGGTGAATAGGGTATATAATCCTGGCTTTCAACATTTTGTCTACCTCCTAAAATATAGCTTCAACTACTTTGGGGTTAAAATTTTTAAGCTTTTGATGGAAATGACGCATTCCAGGTTTCAGAGGGATGTGATGTTGAAATTTTCCTTCCCTAAAGTTGTTCAGGTCATCATAGCACCAAAAAAAAACGTCTTTGTACTCCAATAGGAGAGTGATGAACCTTTCTTTCTTTGAAGATGTGCAACATTTTCCTAGATTTATATACTTAGGATCTTCCTCAGTTCCAATGTTAACTCTTTCATAGCCACCAGCATCTTGGACTGTAGGAATCTATTCATCTTTTTTTCTTCTTATAGGCATCATGACGATCAAAGAGACATTCTAAAGAGACCAACCCTTTAGGAATTTTGTTCCCTTTTAATTGTATTACCCCATCATTCATTTCTCTACTCCACTCTGGTGAAAACTCTTTACATTCAGTATCTGATCCTTCAAAGAATGTAGTAGCGAATGTTTTTACACAATGCAAGAAGTTGTTGATTTATTTGTCATTCTGGAAGACCTGCCAAAACTTAGAATTATTAGGTACACTAGGTCGATATATCAATTCCACTCGATAGGTATCATTTGTAAAATCAGGATGAGGAATCAATAGAGAAGCAGATACTGCTAAAGAATCAGCTTTGGAGTTTTGTTCTCTGGGAATGGATTCAATAGAAAATGCATCAAAATCTTCAATTATATCCCAGACACTATTTTGGTAATGCTTCAATCTCTCATTCTTCACATTGAACAATCCTCTGACCTATTTCACAATCAATTCTGCATCTCCCTTAACATGTAGAAGCTTGACTCCTAATTTTTTTGCTTTAGTTAATCCCAACAACAAGGCTTCATACTCGGCGGTATTGTTTATGTTCTTGACTTCTAGTTTAAAAGAAAAAGAAATATGTATACCAGAGGGAGGAATGAGAACTACCCATGCATCAGAACATGATGTTGAATAGCTTCCATCAAATTCCATCAACCATAGATTCTCGTCTGCCTCCAGTTGTGACAAATTGTCTATAGCTTCATTATCAAATAAGATCATATAATTTCCAAATTGGCATTCATGATACAAAATTTGAGCCTTAGAATCATTAGAGGGGAAAATAGTGAACTTGGATTTAGGTTCAGGATGCAAAATGACTCGCTATTTTCTTATGGGAATGATGGCTTGAGACCAATCCATCTTTATCTCACCCCCTAAGTCTCTACAAAATGTGCGACTTAATAACATGTCGTAACTTGTAGGGATATCAGCTATTAAAATGGTTAACATAATTCTTTTATTTGTATGAGTAGCAAGGACCATTTGAGTATCTTTGATCTGTCCTAATAAGGGTATTTGTTTGGATTCCATTGAATAACATCTGCCAAAGGTTTTTGTTAAGGACAATCCCAATGCCTTAGCTACTGCAGATGGCATAATATTATCTGAAGCACCTGAGTCTATAATATAGATGTTTAATTTATGACCATTTATGAACAATGATATATAAAAAGGCTTGGGTTTTGATTCAAGAATAGATAACGTATCATCAGTTTGAAGGGCCATTATTTCATGGATAACTTCATGAGTAATAGGATGAGTTGACACATCACCTTGGGAAGACAATGTAGCATTAATTGACATTTTACAAACTTAACTAGCCTATTAAGCTCTTTGGGATTTAATTTAAGGTATTCAACCAGTGTAATTTGAATCCGAGAGGATTTAAAAAACTCTACAATATCAAATGAACCTTCGATCTCTACATATTTAATCAACTGGGGTTCTTGAGGCTTATGATCATTATTATGAAACCTTGAAACAATGTCCTTACCTTTAGAATTCACAATAGAGGAAAAAGAAGCACCCTGAGGTTTTATATTTTGTTGATTCCTTGTCAGTACAACACATGAAGGATCCTCCAAGGTAACCAAAATATCACCTCCTCTTTTTGAATCTGCCTCGTATTCCAGGAAGTGGATTTCAGAGTCGCCAGGTTGCCTAAAAGATTCTTCGTCACTAAGTCCATTTGAAATCTCTTTAGAACCAATCAGCTGTGCATAATGCACCATTTCTGGACAATAATTACCATCATGATCATCAGTGAGATGAAAAACACACATATTCCCCTTTGGTGGTGGAGCTTCAATCACCAATCTTTGTTGGGTCGGGGGTAATTGTAAGGCTTTATTCCCAATTCCCATAGACTGTTTTGTATTTCTCCTTGGTATGTCTTGGTAAGGTGATGAATAAGATGTACTAGCCTTGGGTAACTATCTTTTGAGCGTTATTACATCATTCATCAATCTCTGAATTACAAGGTCTGAAGAAGTAGAGGGTTGCGCATTAGGAACTTGTACTTCTCTCTTCCATTTTCCTGCACTGATCAAGTCATCCTCCAATTCAATGGCAAGTGTTTTAACATCACTCAGAGTTGCAACTCTTTGTTTACGAATCAAGAAACCTATCTTTGAGGGCATATAATTTATAAAAAAACATTTCAAGTTATAATCTGAGGATTTCTGATTTGCAGGAATTTTATGAACAATTTTATCAAATTTAGCCACGAAATCTCTCATAGATTCCGGAATTTCTTTTTTTAACTGAGCTAATTGAGCCAAAAGAGAATGCTCATCCTCTGCTACCTTGAACCTAGCTTCAAACCTAGTTTTCAAATCTTGCCAGTTTGTTATTACACTATTCGGCAAATGATAAAACCAATCTACAACTACTTCAGTTAATGTTTGTATAAATAGCTTTACTGCAACATCTTCATGTTGGATAGCTATTACACCACATGCAACATTAAATACTTTCAAATTTTCATCAACTGTGACCTTCCCATCACCACGAAATTTAGGCAAATGATCCCTTACTCCGTTAGGTAAGGCATTCAAATTCAGACCAAGGTTCAATGGACCTACTGCAGCCCCCCAAGGATTATTTGCTGCCACTAGGAGAATGATATTGAGAGGTGTTGGATTGATTACACTGGGTAAGGAAACACCATGCACAGTTAGGACTTGAAAAAATGAGGATACAGGAAGTGAAGGGGATGGAGAAGAAGGTCTACTTTTTGCTCATCTCGTAGGTGAAAAGGACGACTGAAAATCTAGGTTTTGCAATTCTTGAAAAACAAAGTCAATTATTCCTTCATGCCTCTGAGATCTAGTATATCTTCTTGGCTCCAGACTATTTACAATGCAAAGTTTTAATGGCACCAAATAAACTCTTAAAGATTGGCAATCCAATTCTTTGTATCCTGTAACTAGGCGACCAATCTTATTATTCGACTCCCCAACAAAGGCGCCAAAAATCTAATGGTTAATAGATTTCCCTTTTCTTTGATTTTTTATATGTTTTTAAAATAATGAATCGTGCATACCATTCATGAAAAAGCAACTACACCAATAGTTGGGTGAACCAAGTTTAGGTTTACCCTCTACATAAGAGTGCAACCCCTCGTAAGATGTTCAATAATTTTTTATGGAGATTACTCAAAAAACAAACACACTTTTCACCAAAAAGCGAGAAAGGCTTTCACATTCATTTGTCAACACAAAAGAATGCTACAAAATATTTGTTAATGTGTAAAGCTCACAAACTTTACTCTTGCACATATCCATTCAATATAAAACTTATTCCACTCGAAATACTCAAAGTAGTGTAAATGTTAATCAATTCTCACTCATGCCTCATAGGACAAAGGGGATCAGAGTCATTTAAATGACAATGAAGTACCTTTTAAACAAAATAAAATCAATGAATTCACATACTAAGAAAGAACTGGTAATGAAATAGCATATTCCGCGCATAAGCATACATCCCAACAAAGATTGCTAATCTTTCAAACACACGGATTTGAAGATCATATCAAATAATCATTTCATTCAAGTGCCATAAATATCTATATTGAAAATCCAAAGAAAATTAAGTCTGTTCCTTTCAATCAAAATTTTTTCGACCCTTAAAAAGACTTTTCAAACTATATAAATAGCCACCAGGCTATGATAGTCTGTTACAAATAAAACTAGAGTTAAATGATTAACTCTATCCAAAAGTTAAAGAAGTTTAGTTTCTTAAAATTAAAATGCAATAACTAAACTAGAAAAGAGGCATGAGTCACGAGAAATAGAGGCACGATCAGACTCCATCAGACGACATGGCTTCAACCTGTTTGTCTTGTGATGTGGGAGTACTTTGAATGTTCTGCCATTCTAGGTGAGCTGAAGAGAAGTTTATAATGACTTGGTAATGTGGGAGGCCTATATGTAGCATTCGTTGCTTCCATACCTCTTTATTTTTGCTTACTTGTAGGACCTTACCCTTATGCATTTCTAGATGATCAAAGCAAACAACCAACATAGATTCAATTCTTGCAACCTTTGGGAAATCTTCAATTGTCAAGAACTTTGCTTCCTCAATATGTTGTATTTGATCTTAGAAAACTTGAATCATTTCTGATGAATCCTCAAGCGATTACTTATCCTCTTTTAGAAGTTCAAGATCTATGCATTTCATTTATATTTGCATAGTATCGGTCAATTCCTTCAATTCTTTGAGAAGTTTGACAAATTCCTCATGTCCTTGTTGAATGATTGAGTTTCTCCACTCAATATTTTCTTTTCATATGAAGAGTACATTATCATCAAGGCCATGCACCGACTTCTCAGCAAGAAGTTTATCACTCCATATCTCTATGTATCTCTCATCTGCCTCAACACATCCAGCCATTTACTTTTCTCTTTCTCCCAAGTAACTATTTATGTTTCTAACTCTTTCCCAATAGACTCTACATTCTCGAACACTTTGACCAGATCAGAAATATAGCTAGTTCCCTATTGTGCAATTAATTCAAGCCATTCGCTAAAGACATTTGTAATCATTCAGCTCCTTTGAACCTGATCAAGTAACTTCTGGTTCATGGGCGATTTCAGATCGAATGATAAAGAAACTTGGGAAAGAGGCTGGGGATTTGGATTCTGGATAATATTGATATACTGATCCATCTATATTATAATCTGCTTCATCTCATTCTTGTCTTTTTCATCCTTCCAATTCCTAGTGAGGATCCTTTTGGTTGAAGACTCCAAATGTTTAACATCAACAGCCCGAGAAGTTGCCCCTAGATCAATATTTTTAATTATAAAATATTTCTCAATGATATTCTCAACCTCCTTATCTATCGTGGTTTTAGCCACTTCTACAACCCAGTGTCCCGTTTGTTCATCCACATCGATCATGGTTTCTATTTTGAGTCTTTTGGACTTTGAAGCCCTTCCCAGGCATTTTCTAACCATATCCTCCATTAGGATTGAAATAGGTATTATATTCCTCTTTTTAGTGAGGCACTCAGCTACTTAGGAGTGGTGGATGTTTCCTTTGGTAATGGTGATTGTTGGTTAATGGTGATAACAACCATGGTATTGCCAGAATCCTCAAGTTGTAGGATTTCCATTCCTTTATCTACAACGTCTATGATGGGTTGGTCCTGCATCTGAGTATCCATTTCTTCTTGAGTTTCTTCTTTAGAATCTAAGTCCACTACCACTGAACTTGCCAGTGTTATCTAGTTACTTTTCCTACTATGTGATCTTGTAACACGAGCAGAGGCGGAACCCATAAAAGACTCTCCTAGACTTGCAATTTTGGCCTTCTCCATCCTCTATTTCCTTTCACCTGCAATATCAATAACAATGTTAGAAGAAGGAAGAGATGTTTGGGAAGTTGCACGAGTTCGACCACCTTTCTTATCCTTAGGTGTAGGTATAGGCTTTTGACTGACGCGACAATATTTCAACCATTTTTTTATTCTTCTGATCATATTAAAGGTTCTAGCCTGAATGTTATCATCCCCTTTCCTATTCCAATCAATTTCAGGGATAGGATGTCCCTATATCCTTTCATCGAATTCAGGGACAACTACATCCTCATCTCCATCTTCTTGCACCCCAAAAACATTCATAGATAAGCCCATTATGACAATTTTATGAACCATGAACCTTGACAAGAGCCTTCTTCTAACTTTGAACTCATCAGCACATTTCTCCCAATAGTCCTCCAACTGAGGTTCATGCCAAAAATCACTATCAACCTCTAAATTCTCTATAGCGAATGCCCGACTATTGAATTTGTATCTGGCAACATACAATTGCAACTTGAACTTTTTGAATTCAAGTTCAAGGTTCAATGTGTCTAAAATAGATGCACAACTATAGTGACCAAGTTCTATAGGAAATACCACCCTGGACTTCCCTCCACTCTTTTTTTCAATGTATGATAGTTGACGATAGACTTGAATTAAAACATAACTATCTAAAACAAACCGGGGTAACCTAAAAGCTTCACCCTGAAAAACCGCCAACTCGAATATAAGTCAACTGACAAAATCTATTTAAAGTAACTACCATAAATGCTGATGAATTCCATGGCCTCTATTGTCAACCTCTTATTTGTGTTTCCCTACAATTCATAAACCAATCTCCCTGCAAAAATGTCATTCCATCTCATAAAATTATTTTCATATCTATGTTCATGCAGGTGAGGGTAATATTAGTATACCTTTATTCCATCAATCTAGGGTTTATGATACAGTCCATTCCAATCCCAGGTACATGCAAGTATATAAAACAAATATGAAGACATAAAGAGACCACTCATTCCTGCAAACATGTTCAGACTCTCGTGCAATCTTTCTGCAATTACCTACCCCAATTCCAGGTAGGCACTTTCCTTCAACATGAATTGGATGTAAAAGTACATCCAGTCTTTCCAGTAAAAGGCATGGGCATTTCCTTTTAACCTATTCAATAGAATGAAAATGTCCCGCACCTCTGTTATGAAGTGTTCTCTAGTAAGAGGCCTTGGCAACCTGGACCCCCCTTTTGAATTTATAGTAACCAATTCCTGGCAATCACACTTTTATAAGTACTCCTTCTCAGAAAAGAATGAGTATGATGTGCCAATAGTCCAGTCCTCATATGGATCCTTATGAGGTATACCCATGGCTGCCATCACGGACTCACTGTCAATTTTTAACAGCACTTCGCCATTGATGTTCCTGATACACCTATTCTCTGCATCATACCTATCCATGCATTCCAATACTAACTTTGTACATGGTGCAACAATGGGAAATGTGGCGGCCTTAATCAAACCACTCTTCACTATTCTCTCCATCATTGAAATCTTGAACCGGATTTTTGGCTCTCTCAAGAAAATTGAAGAGATCTGCCAGGGCTAATGAGTTATCTCCCATCTCTGGGAGTGAACTAACTAGGCAAGAAGTGCGGCCTAGTTTTGGTAGAGTAGGCATTATAATGGCCCCTCTCATTTTAAACAAACAATTATAGGAATTCAATGAATTTTTATACACAGCAAAGGGGAACGAACAACAACTAGCTTTTGAAATAAGAAAATACAACAGAAGAGAGAATGACTAAAACTAACCTGATCTCAATAGAAAATTCATATAAAAATTCTGTGTGTAGATATAATACCTTCAGTTTTCCCCGCTTACATTGCTACTAAGAAAATTCTAGAAATAATTGCTATTTTTCATAACAAAGATAGACAAAATCACACTCAAGACTTAGCTGGTTGTACTTAATTAAGTAAGTTTGTGTGAGCTAACGCCTGATTTGACGCATAGTCGGCATGCATTTAATTTCAGATCACTCCATCACACAACTCACGAATTATCATGATTGTTTGCCATAATTTTTGAAACTAACATTTTGAATCCCCAGAATATTCACTTTTCCCGCCCCCACATTCACTTTATGATGCATGTATCAATTCTACATAAAACTTCAGCCCTTAAGAATTTGAACTTTGAACCAAGAACCAAGAACCAAGAGGTTCAAAGGTTCAAGTTAAGTTCTATATTGAGAAATAACATAGAGCAACACAAAACACCGACTATACAACAAGACAAATAACAATTAAGGAGCAAAGAGAAAATCGACGCATGACTAACTTTGAACCTTGAACCTTGAACCAAAAAAGGTTCACTGGTTCAAGTTCAATACAAATTGCAACAAAGCGCTTGCCTTACCATAAAACAAATCCACGAAGAAAATTCTTTAAAGCACATTTTTAACTTTGAATCTTGAACTTTTTAAAAGGTTCAATGACTCGAGTTCAAAGAAAGGAAATATATGACCGAAAGAGGAAAGAAACACCAAAAGGAAACCTTTGAGTTTGAAATTTTAATGAAAATTGGGGGAAGGCTAACATAACCTTTATACTTAATCATGAGTGTTACATTTAAGTGTGGTAAATGGGTAAATTTAGTAAGTTCATTTGCATGCCCACTTTTTTATGTACATAATATCAATAGGCGTGACTAGAGGTTTATATAATTTCTCTAATTTCACCTACAAACATTATAGCTCCTATCCTAAGGATAAAGGATTCTTTTCACTTGTAGCGAACTGGTGAGATTGATGTGTTGTATGAATAATAATTGTTTGGTGGGGACAAGAACAATTCCGTGACAATTCCTAAACTAGTGGTGGCCATATAATTGATACTTGTAAGTTCACTCTTTTCATTGGGGTTTCATTTTCATGTTATTTATTTCTAGGAATATTAAGGTGAATGGACATTTTTTTATGAAAAAACCCCTTTTGATGGAGGAACTAAGAGAGAGGCTTTGTTACAGTGGCTATTCAATCATTAATGAGAAACATAAGAGAGTTTTGACTGTTAGAATCAATGATAGTCCCAAAGACACTGAGAGGGGGGGGTGAATCAGTGTCTAACCAGTTTGCAAAATATTTAAGCTTATTAATAACTTTGCATCTAAAAACAGTGTACCGGTAAATAATAATTATTGCAATAAACAGAAATAATAGAGACAACATAGAAACACACCATAACACAAGATATTTAACGAGGAAACCCGGTGTGGGAAAAACCTTGGTGGATTTGTGACCCACAATGTTTACTCACTTTCCAATTAATAATACTACTTACAATGAGGGGCCTGCACATGCAGGGAGGCCAACAACCTAGAGCTCACTGCTCAATAAAGAGTCACACTAACTACAAAATGGATTATCAAATCCAATACAATGTACAGCTCAAAATAGCATCTCTCATGCCAGCTTCAGTACCGGTTTAAGCTTAGTCAATAACCAAAACCTTCGTTGTCAGCTATATCACCTTATACAAAATTGTCTACACACATCACAATTCCTTATATCTCTCTCTCTCTCTCATATCAAAATGACTTATAAGATCTCATACATATATGAGTCTATTACAATATACCATGTTGACTTACAAAAGATAATTACATTATAAAATAATTCATATAAACAAAAAATTTATCCCATGTCAGCTAGACTATCGGTATGCTTTGTTGTCGATGTAATCTAAATGGCGGTGAAGTGTCGGTGTTTGCCGGTGTATGGAGTTTGTGATGTCGGCATGTAGAAACCAATTGCCAGTGAGTTGCTAGTTGGTTTCCATCAATGACAACATCAACTATTATCATAAGAGTGTAGAATGCCAACAATCTCCCCCTTTGGCATTGATGGCAACACTCATGAGAAAAATCAGAATTGTTATCCAAAAATCAAAATCCAAAAAGATGTGCTCCCCCTGAGCAAGTGATCTCCTCTGTACATGCATTTTTCTCTCCACTACTCCCCCTTTGACATCAATGACAAAGGATGTCATAAATAATCAAAAGAGTACAAAAATGCTACCTCAAGCTTTGTAACCGGTTCGTTACAATCTGAAAGATGTCTGCCAAAATCATATTCAGACTGCATAGATTTGTTGTTGTCATCTAAAGTTGCCTCAGTCTATTGGATCATACTGGTGAGATAGTACATTTGTTGCTCTAGTGATTGTTCTCCTTGTATTGTTGCCTTAGATAATTCAGCTCTTTAAGTAATCAGATTATCTAGCCTCGGACCAAGTTTATCTTTTAGTTCTCGGGCATTATACCTTATTCTTGCCTTCTTTCTCAAGTTTTACTAACTTTTCCTCAAACACTACCATTTCCTGCTCAAAAACTGATATAAGTCCGGATGAACCTATAATACTATCCGCAATGTCATCAATTTTCTTTTGTGTCTTCTTGATCTCCTCATCAATGTCCTTAGTCAAACAGTGAGGTTTACATGCTTCCCTATATAGCTCCTTATACTCCAAAAATGTAGAATTGAGTATCGATAAAAGTGTATCCACATGATCGGTACATTTCTTTATGGTGTTTTCAAATAATGTGTTCTTCTCTTTTTCAACTCTCTCCTTTATGATATCCTCATTTACCTTGTCTATAGTTATAACATTATCAAAAATGAATTTGGACAATGTGATCTGTCTGACATGTAGGTGCAATCATTTTTAGAATAGGTAAAGTGTTGTCAATTGCCTTAAAAGCCAATGTATTGCAATCAGTTATCCTCTTAATGGAATCTAAAAGTACCTCTGTGATATTGGTAGGTCTGAATTCGCCTGTAGATGTACTTGGATCTATTGTAGGTTTCTTCTCAATAGATGTCTAACCAATCACTTTAACTATATCCTCTTTATTTCCATCAGATGTATCCATTTTGCTTTTATTTTCTTCTGGTGGATATGTCTGTGTTTGTACCTCAACCTTTAATGGTTTCTTAGATTATTTCAATGTCTCTATAACTGTCGGTTTCTCAGTTTCAACATGAACCTCTGCCTCTGTTTGTTTCTCCGAAATTTCTACTGTTGGTTTCTTGGTCTCTGGTGGCCCTATGCTAGTACCTTTGTCTTCTGTAAGTTTTTTAGTCTCTGTCAGTTGCTCTGTTTGGGTTGATATCTCATTTTCCTGAGAGTCAACTGTTTGTGCCGGTTTCTCTGAAATCTTGCTATTATTGACATTATCTGCCTTAACCTCTGAATTTTCCTTGTCTACAACAATGTTTACCTCTTGAGTAGCCACATTCATTGTAAAGAGTATCTCTGACTCAGGGTTGGTATCATCATGTGTTATACCTTCAGTATCAATAACTGGTGGATCTTCTATGTGTGCCAGTGGTGTATCCAAAGGAGGCGGTGGAAGATTATATGTAACCTTTATGTTTGGAATACCACCAATCTTTCCTTTACCCTTGTCCTTGTCTTTCTAATATACTTTGAATTTATTTTTAGGTCTTCTCTTTTCCTCTTGCTTTTCCTTCTCTACAAAGAATATATCCCATTTGTCTGCAGTCTCATCTGCAATCTCTTTTACCCTTCCAGCCATCAGGCTCACTTGTCGATGTCCACTAACAAATACAGATCGGTTAGCTTCATAAATAATTTCATTTATTTCTTCTTTGGAGTTTACCGGATATGCAGCTAAGAGTGCTTCAACTTTCAATTTCTTATCCAATTCCATTACAGATATCCTTTTGGCTTTTAGTCTCATGTATAGATCATTTGGAATCTCATCAATCACTTCTATCAACACTTTCTTGTAAATGTCTAAGTGCAAAATAATACTTTCTTCAATTGTGCTTTTGTCAAAATCATTAGAAGAAATATACCATTTATTCGCATTAGACAAATTTCCTTCCTCTGTTATCTCATTCAATAAATTATTCAATGTGGGGGTAACCGGTGTCTGTTTTTTCTTAGGTGTAAGTTTCTTCTTCGGTTCCCTAACTGCCTGTTTTTTCTTCATTAGTGTCCTGGTTTTCTTAGGTGAAGGAGAGGGTATCAGTGAGGGTTTTCTCTTCCTTTCTACTCTTTTAAACTCAGCACCCTTACCACTGTCAGTATTGGAAGATGTTACAATCGATGAAACATGTGCTTCAGGTTGTAGTCCTTCAAGTTCACTAGCAGATATACCACTGATGTTCATGACATTTTCTTTGATTTCCTTTACCTTCTTGGAGGCATCTCTAATGAATTTTTCTCTTCTCTTAGTCCTTTTCTGCATAGATACATTGCTCTCTATAGTTTCTGCATTTCCAAAGAATTTCTCAGAGGGCTCTCTTGGTGCATCAAGTAGAGCTTTAGCATAAGTTTCCAAAACAGATAGGTCTACCTCATATCCCATCTCTGTTAGCCAAACAGCTCTAGGACTTTCTGCTTCCATCCAAGTTTTATCTCTCTTAATCACAAAACAGATTTCCTTGTCATATTTATCAACTATGCTCTGCGGTAGTCTCTCCCTTGCTCTCATCTTAGATTGGAATGTCTTGAAATAGTTTGTAATTATTAATATTGTCAGTGTCCATACTAGTGAAAGCATCTTGTATCTGTCTTCCTACCGGTATGTCATAACCAAGATCCTTGTGACCTATGTTGGGTATCTCCTTGGTAAAGTACAACATTAGGCATACTAGAAGGTTACCAAAATGAAAAGTACCTTTCTTGTCTCCCTTAATCTTTTTAAGGTTTTCAAATAATTCATCCTTAAGTCATTCACACACATCAATCTTAGTATTATTGTTTACCATCTCATATGCACTGTGAATACATAGGCTAGAAACATAATTTAATATATTTGCATGAATAGCTTTGTAACCTAGTACCATACTCACATATCTCACATTGATATCCTTAACATCATTTACTCTAAGTGACCTGTTATCAGATGTTGCTCTGATTAAATCCATAACTCCTCTATTAGGAATCTTCTTGGTTTTATTAGGTCTACTACCGGTTGAAGGTAAACAAGTAACTTCCTTAATTGCATCTTTGGTTATCTTGCAAACTGACTCTAACCACATGAATTCTCCATGGACTCTACTTAATACAAGTTTGACAACTTCCTTTGGAAATTATGGAATGTTCAGAATCTCTACAAAACCTAAATTTTCCACAGCCTTATGTTCGGGTTTGATCACTCCGTTTTCGTCGGTAATAACTTCATTGAATATTTTCTTCAAATCCTCAGTCCCTAGGTTTTCTATGTTGCAATGTATGTAAATTCTAGGGTCTTTTACAAATTCTACACCCTTTGGTATTTTCAAAAAAGCTCCTACAGAGTCATCTTGTTTCACAATCTTGGGGATAATCTTGAATATGGATCTAGGGCGTTTAACATTTTCCACAATGGTAGGGTTCGAGATAAACTCTAGAACAGAAGATGAGGAAGCCATTTCAAAGAAAAATACCTCTAAATTGAAATTCTGAATACTTGAAAATCACTTCACAGCTTTTCCTTAGAATGCCTTTGCTCAATTTCATGCTCTCTAATCGTTTGAATGCTCGGTGAGTTCAAAATGAGGGTTTCCCGGTGCTTTATAGCCAAAAAAGGTTCTTTAAACTACATTAAATGCTCGTCGGTTAAGTTAAAACTTAATACATCCGCTGGTAAAGAAGAAATGTATCTTCTTACCATCAATTGAGGGTAGAATGCATGATTTTCAACTTGTTGCAATACCCCCTAAGGATTATTCCTCAGTTAGATGAAGAATCTCCTGTCGATGGAGGATTACTCTGTTCTACCAGTGAAGAGATAGTTTCATCAGTTCTCTGATCACTCTTCTTAATCCATTGTTTTGAAAATTCTTTCTTAACATCATCTACCTTTTCTTTTCCCTTCAAACTAGATCCTTTGTTGTTTGTCGGTGCATTTTTGCTTCTATAGAATTTAGCAATATGTCTAATCTTGTTACATGCATAAAAAGTTACATTATTCCTCTGAATAGCCTTTCCATATCCTTGACCGGTTTGTGATCTGCATTGATTAGATAAATTCCCAAATCTTCCACAAACATAGCATTTCACATTCATTCTGCAATTTTCTGAATTATGACCAACTTTGTTGCATTTGGAACTGGTGTAGGAGCACCTCATCCCTTCAAGGGCCCATATGTGGGGAATGATTTAGTTTTTGTTTTTTTTGTTCAAATAAGGTCTATTTAGACCCAACATGATGTAATAAGGCCAATAGTGCCAATAAAATGTAAAGGTTGAGTCAGTTGAGTCATATGTCCTGAAAATTGTCAAATTGCTCACATAGGGCCTAGTGGTCAAAACAAGTCAAAATGGCAATATAAAGGTTGTGGGGAGTATTTTGTGTCATTTTTAATGTTAAAAAATGTTATTTAACCTGTTTGGGGTGGATGATCAAGAAGTACAATAAACCAAAAGTTGTCAAAAAGCAAGAAATGTTATCAATGCAACTTTTCAAAGTTACTTGACAACATTTGCAAAAATGTTGGTTTTTGGTGGTTATAGTTGGTTGGTCAGTTGGGAATCCTTATAATGCTATAAATATGGTGAAAACACTCCTCAAAAGTATGTAATTCTTGGAATTGAAGTTTTTGGCAATAATAGTAAGTGGTTTCCTTGCACATTCTGTGTTTTTCCGAAACTTTCCTCACATTCAGTCTGCAATTTGTTAGTTTTTTCCATTGCTATACATTGAAGGTTCATTAACATGGTTTGAGGGTTTAATAATAGTAAATTACCTTTCATTTCCTTTGGGTTTCATGTAATTTGGTGTTGTTTTGGCAAAGATACAATAAGTTCTCTCAAAACTGTCAAAACACTAAACTAGGGCAAACCGAGACAAAGAAAATGCTATATATTTTTGTTCCTGGTTGATCAAAACACACAAATTGGTGGAAATATGTAATATTATGTAAATTATCATTCCATTATTGTTTCAATGTTCCATAATAGGTTTTGCACATGGTTGGAGGCATGAAGGTGACTAAAAACTTGCCTCTTTGACTGTCACAAGAAAAATATAGTCCTGATACGGGGTCAATATCTCAAAATTTAATAGTTGGATCTTTCTTATTTTTTGGTATGTTCTTTATACCCAAGTTTTATAGAGTCCCACTGGAGCGATCTGAAAAATATGTCCAATTGTAAAAGTTATCCATATTTGAGTGAGTGTGTGTCAAAGAGGCCAGTAAGTTCTTGTTTAACAGTAACCTTTTGTACATGTTGAGGGTTGGATCAGAGTACATGGTGTTTGGTAATTAAGGGTTGGTAGGAGTGTTGAGAGGGTGTGTGGAAGTGTCAAGACTCTGTAGAAAGTGATGGTATCCTTTAAACAAACTTAAACTCCTTTTGGTTTATGATTGTCCTCAATGCCAAGAAACCTATCCTAGTTGGTCTAGAAGGTATGATTGTGTTCATAGGCAAGAGCAATATGTGTGGAGTTTTATAGAAGATTATGGAAAACCTTCATAAGGGGAAGAGTTTAATCATTGTGAAACCACAACAATATGAGATAGATTCCTAAAAGGTTTAGGGCTTGTGTGTGTGGGTGTAGATGCTCTCCATCAGGAACATTGACCGGTGGGTGAGTTCATATTCTGATTATTTCTAAATCTACACTGATTTGCTCTGTGACCATATTTGTTGCAATTGAAACATTTGGTATTAAATTTATAAGCATTAGGTTGTCTTACCGGTTTTTGTTATGATCTTGATTGTTTGCAGTACCAGAACTTTCTCCACGTTCAAATCCAAGTCCATTAGTATCTCCATTAGGTTCCTGTCTTTTAAGCATGTCATCAAGTTCTTCTGAACTTTTCTTGAATTTGTCTTTGTGTTTATTTGCAATAGCCAACTCATTTTCCAGAATTCCAACTTGTCTCACAAGCTTAGCTTTATCATGTTGCATGTGAATTAGATCTATCTTTGGCATATCATTTTCATGACCAAGTCTCAGATTTTCATTTCTAGCATCATTAAGTCTCCTAGCCAAGTCTCCTTCATTCTTCTTCCTATCTTCAATATCTTTACATAACCTCATTGTCATAAATTGCATTTCATTCTTCATGTTATTGTTCTCTTGTCTCAACTTGTTTGCAATGTCTCTAAGAGTTTCTTTTTCATTATCATCATTCTGCATCTTCTCATGAAGTTCTTTTCTTTTATTTTGTGCTATAACAAAGTTCTCCTGAATTCCTTTAATGAATTCATGTGCAATCCTCAGATCATCTTCAAGTTTGATATTCTTCAATTTTTCTAAATCAAACTCTTCAAGAGCTCCTTCCAACTATTTTCTTAAGTTCTCCATCTGTACCGGTGTCGGAATCTTCCTCAAGCTGTTAGGCTTTTGAAAAATAGAGGACCAAGCTTTGATACCAATTGTTAGATTCAATGACAGTCCCAAAGACACTGAGAGGGGGTGAATCAATGTCTAACTGGTTTGCAGAATATTTAAACTTATTAATAACTTTGCATCTCAAAACAGTGTACCGGTAAATAAGAATTATTGCAATAAACAAAAATAATAGAGACAACATAGAAACACACCACAACACAAGATATTTAATAAGGAAACCCGGTGTGGGAAAAACCTCGGTGGGATTTGTGACCCACAATATTTACTCACTGTCCAATGAATAAATACTACTTGCAATGAGGGGCCTGCACATGCAGCGAGGCCAACAGCCTAGAGCTCATTGCTCAATAAAGAGTCACACTGACAACAAAATGGATTATAAAATCCAATACAATGTACTACTCAAAACAACATCTCTCATGCCAGGTTCAGTACCGGTTTAAGCTCAGTCAATAACCAAAACCTTCATTGTCAACTATATCACCTTATACAAAATTGTCTAAACATATCACAATTCCTTATCTATCTCTCTCTCATATCAAAATGACTTATAAGATCTCATACATATATGAGTCTATTACAATATACCATGTCGGCTTACAAAAGATAATTACATTACAAAACAATTCATATAAACAAAAACTTTATCCCATGTCGGTTGGAGTGCCCGTATGCTTTGTTGCCGATGCAATCTAAATGCCGGTGAAGTGCCTGTCGGTGCTGGTGTCTGCCGGTGTATGAAGTTTGTGATGTCGGGCATGTAGAAACCAATTGCCGGTGAGTTGCTAGTTGGTTGCCATCAATGACAACATCAACTATTCTCATAAGAGTGTAGACTACCAACATTGACAAGGCATGAAGAAGCATGAGAGAGTTTTGACAAGGCATGAAGAAGCATGAATTAACACTATTTCGCATACATGTCTTGCCACAAGCATGAATAAACTCATCTCAATAGTGTCTCTTCTACATGATCTCCTTCTAGAGGGGTAGCCAAATGTGGGGCTCCTAGTGTTGGTGTTAGTGGTTGATAGGGAGATTTTCACATTGTATGATGTGATAGAAGGATAAGCCTTATAATATTGAACTTTGTCTTACAAGTGTAGGTTTATTAAGACTACTTCACATATTGTAATAATTGTGATGATAATGACCACATTGTATGTGAAATCTATTAATGATGTTCACAACACCATGAAAGACATAATTAATAAAATGAACAATGTAATTCTAAACAATGTAGGAAATAATGATGACACACTAATGAAAAGCCCACAATATTAGAAGGTCCCACCAAGTTAAAACTTAACTTATGTAAGATAAAGGTATCCCAATTATCACAATCCAAAAATGCTCAAGCATATCCAATATTACAGAAATAAACACCAAATGATCAAATGCTAGATGAATTCGAACACTAATACTATTATATATTTTTTTAAGTATGAATGCTCTTTGTTAACGTTATTGAATACCTTTTGATACTGATTAAAAAAAACAAGATTAAAAAGCCCTGAACCCTAATTAAGAAGCAGCCCATGAGAGAGTTGTTATTAATTCAATATAAGAAGGCAAAAAGTTAAATCTTTTTACACTGCACGATGATAAAAGACAACACGAGGCCCATACGCAAAGCGGTCACTTCTCTTTTATAAAGTAACATTTAGAACCACTTATAAACTCCTAGCTTGAATTTGATGGCCGTATTGAGAGATTTTAGGCCCTGATGCCCACTACAAAAAGTTTTTTGTTTTAAAATATTTTTTATAGAGAGCAAATAATGACCGCCTGTTGTGAGAGAAAATAATCATTAACTTTGCATCACATTCTGTGTTTGTATGGTAATTTTTTATCATATGTTTTGGATGACTTTGAAGATACATACCTTGCCCATTAGCAAAAGGAATTTATACCTAGAATTTGCAAGTCAATTTTTGACTTGCTAGTGGCAAGTGGCAAGTGGCAAGTGGTGGATGGAATTGATATTGAGTTTTACCGACAAAATGTGTGGTGGGCATTGAGATGTGCATCACATCACAATATATGTGCACTAAGATATAAACATTAGTCTTTCATATCAACAAAATCTGCTAGAAAAAAGTGCAATTTACAAAGATCGCATTTTATAAACCTAGTAATTTAAAACCAATATTGTTCGGGAAAAATAAAGAAGATAATGAACAAAGTGAACTGCTTGGTCATTTCTCACTGGTTTTATTTTTTATTTTTTATTTTATAATATTTTAAAATAACTATATTTAAGAAATGACTACATTTGTTTGAAATTAGATTTGTTTATTTAGTTTTCATTAATTTCCATATACATATGTTTTTATATACTTGTTCATGTTCTATTCATTTATGCGTTCTATTTTACCTATCTCATTTTCATTGTATTGTTTATGATCAAACGATTGTTTTGTGTATATACTTCACCATTTTATCATCTGCGGTCATTTTGTGGGTGTAATATTAATCTCGTGTCTATGGATTTGATCTCTAAATTTCTAAAAGTGAACTTCAATATTAGCTAACTCTTGCTTGTTTTACTACCTTTTGTGAGTTGAGTGATCACATGTTTACATGATTAATTACTATGTTCTTGCATTCAAAGGTATTCAATTACATTCATTTATCACCAAGGAACTTCAAGGAAATATGATTCAGATGCTAGAAGCATGATAAAAACAATTATTTTGATGCACTCAAAAAATCAAAATATGCATAGTCTAACGTTTAGAAGTATTTGCATTGATAGAGCTTGTTTTCAATCATTAGCATAATTGTAAAGTTGGTCATTTTTTGTGGGTTGGCATATGAGAGCTTGTTCCCTAGTGAACCAACAACCATTTAATGTTATTCATAAATTTTGTTAGCCTAGATAATATAGTAGACACATGAAAATTCAAAAAATTAGTGAACAATAAAATATATAACCAATAGGATTAAATTTGTAAATGCATACATGCATTGACTCAAACTAGGTAGAGGCACAATTACTCTACAAAATTTTAGGTGACATGCAAAGTGTAAGCTACCATTCTTAAGTGAGAAACAATTCAAATTCTAAAAGGTCATTCATTTTTCAAGTGATTCAGCCAAGTACCCCTATCTATTTAGGAAAATAATATTTAATTCAAAATTAAATATGTTCATAACTCTCATTTATTAAGATCTAGATTAATTTATTCTTATGTATTTACATCTAATTAGTTTTTGCCAATGTAGGATACTATTGCATTGATTCAATACAATTTTTCAATTAGTTTAGCCAACCAATGGATAGAATTAAAAGTTTGAACAATTCTATAGTCTATAATTAAATTTCTTATTAAATAATTTGAAAAAAATATATATTTAGATCTCTCTTTCTATTGGTTAAAGTGTAAAAATCAATTTTCTATTTTTTATATTAATTACATATTTCAATTCATAACATCAAATGTCAAATCATGAATGACATCAACAAATAACAATTGCAATGTTTTTGATTAAGTAAAACCTGTTTTTACTTAATCAAAAACAATTGCAATGTTTTTCATTTGAGGTTAGTGAGGAGGTCATAGAAAAAGCTACGTGCCTCTCCACCAGAGGGAGAAAATGGAAGAAATAGAGTTGGGTGACAGATAGTGAAAGTCTTTCCCAATTCTTCTGAAGAATGAGGAGCCTATTAAACTTCATGGAGGATTTTCTAGAGCCAACGTGTTGGACCCATGGAGCCAGTTTTGCCCTATGATAATGAAATTATTTACTTGGAGGGTAGGTTCAAAGTTTACTACTATTATCACCTTCCTTTTCTTAATCATTTTCAAAATCATGATTTGTTTTTTATTAATAAAGCAGTGAGAACAAGGTCACTGACCCTTTACATAGCATAACTATTAATGAAATCATGATTTGTTATCCCTTCATTCTTTCTGTTAAATTCCCTAGAAACTCGGTTCATGATGTTGTTGAGATGGCCAAAACTCATGGTAGGAAACACATCCCCCTCTACCAAGGGTTAATTTTTTGTCTCTATAACTTTGACTTGGATGTTTGCCCATCTAAGCAATTGATGGCCTTAGAAGTCCCCTGCTCTGATTCGCCCCTAATGCTACTATCCTAGATTCCCCAGGGTCTATTAAAAAGAAACACTTGCAAATCCCTATTGCTACCAAAGCCCTTTATGGTCTCGACTCTCAGGCTGTTACCCCAACCCATGATACCATGATATGGTGGTTGAAGGTCTTTGTGTCCTCAAATAGTTGGCTACTACTTCCTCTACGGATAAGAAAAGGAAACCTCATAGACCCTCCCCTTTGGCTAAAACACCCAAGATTACCATTGACGAGGTTGTTAGTGATGTGGAGGAGGAGATGTGTGAGGATGACAACAAGAGTAGGAGTGCCAATCAAAGACACTCTAATATATTAGATGGGCATATAGTTGGAAAATTTGAAGGAAAATAATTGGTTAACTATGAGGAGGAATTGAAAGATGACAACGGTACGAATGATGAGGATGCTACTGAAGAGAAAGAGAAGGATCCAAAGGACACGAGGAAGGATGAGAGTTTGGCTAAGTCCACTTGTGACAATTCACCATGCAGTGGCAGTGAAAAAAATAAACCTTTGGACTTAACTTAAGAGGCTATGTTGGAGTAAGAGGAAACTCACCAAGGGAAGAGCCATAGCAACTGTGTTGTTTGTACGACTACCACGAAGAACCTAGAGGCCTTGAAGAAGAAAGTAATGGAGATAGAGTAGAAAATTGTTAGTGTCTCTAAGTTCAACCTAAAGGTGATGCATATCTTGACCACCTCCATATGCTTGATGTAGAATACATTTATTGGTAAAGATGTTGAAAAAGAGGAACTTATAAGTAACTCTTCAAGTTCCTCACTAAATATTAGAGCCATGTGCTCAAATAGCCATTGGTTGGCTAGCCTTAAATTTTTAGGTCTTTTATTATATTATCCTGGTAAGACTAGTATCATGTTTAATATTTTATTAAAGACTTTGAAGTTGTTTTTTGATATGCTACAAGTAATTTTTTTGTAAGTGTGTTGTCAATTGTTAATGATGCCTATGGGTTGTTTGTTGAACACTATCGGATACTAAGAGGGAGAGGTGAATCAGCATACACAAAAACTTAATAAATTAATATCTCTACTAATTATTCTTCCATCTACCATAAACATGAAAGTAAATAATTCAAAACAAAGAGTCATTCACACAAGAACACCAAGATTTTTACGTTGAAAACACAAACTAAGAACAACCACAGTGAGATTCACACTCACAATATATATGAAACTATTAACAAAGTTTAGGCCAAAGGCCAAAGAGCTCACTGCTCTAAGAATTACCTTCAGGCTAAGGTGCACAACCTTAGGGAAAGATAATAATGTATTGCATACACTGAAGATCACTTCTTCAAGGAAAGATACAATTCATATGTTAAAAAAACACCAATAGAATTAAACTATAGAAGACTACATCTACTAGAATGTTGATAACAGTTCACAAATTAGTATACATTAGAAACTATCTTCATCATTGCTTTTTTGAATCTCTGAACCTCTATATCACTTTACATTCACTTCATATTACTCGCATAACACACTTGTATCCATCTACACAATGATTCTAACCTTTATCTAGCATCCACAACTCCAACAATATCAATTAGGTTGGCCTAATTAAATGTAACATGTTCATACATAACCATCAGCCCCAAAACAACCTCCAATGCAAATGCAGAAGGAAAATGAAGTGTATGAGGGGTCACACCATTGAAGTGAAAGAAGCTATTATCCAACATATACTTTTAATTAAAAAACTAATGAGCAATGTGATGCTCTGGAAAATGGAAGGATTAGTAAAAACCTGTTTTGATAGCTAAACACACACAAGGAAACATAAGAGACAAGAGTTAGTCATTAGTGTTAGCAAATCAAATATTGAATACTATCCTAAGCAAGCATATCAAGAAAGACACTACTAAACAAATAGAAAGCTTAAGGAATCTCCAAAAAGTAACTAAACATTTCCATATGTTGTCTACCATGTTGGTAGCTTCTCCTTCCTTGTTCCTCTCCTCTCCAAGTTCCAAATTAGTGTAGCTCTTAGCAGCTTTTTGCACTATGCATACCTTATGGAGGTTCAAGATTGACAAATGATTATTCTAAATCCTATGCAAGTGTGAACAAACTAATATATAGATGCTATGAAATGGGAATGGTTTATTTTAGACCAAAATAACAATGTATTTATGATTTTATGCTAAATGCTCTTCTCTAAAATTCACTATAATGTAAATGCATACAAGTTTTTAGGATCTGGATTATGAAGAAATGGGCTCTATTTATAGGAAAAATGGAGCAATGGATGGTTGAGATTGAGTAATCTCAACAAGGGTCAGGATTGAATGGTATTCAATCCATGAGATGGGTTGAGAGGAGAGGGAATAAACATTAAATGTTTGACATGACCTGAGGGTTAACTTGGGAGGTAAGGTTAAGGTTGGGTTGAGAGAATAAATTCATTTTTCAAAGAATAAAGCTTTTATCCAATGGATAAACTCTTGTGCAAGAGTTAGTGAGGATAACCATGGTCAAAGCAATGAATGCTTGAGGAGACACATGGGTTACATGAGGGTTGAGTTAGGGCTCAAAGTCCCTAAACATAAGTGCAAGTGGATTTAACCATAAATGGTCATGTAAGAGCCATTAGTGGTTTGGAAGACTTTAGAGGTTAATTTGTTGAACACACAAAGCAATTAATGCTTTTCAAAGACTTTGGAGTTTTTGAGAAGTGACTTCAAGTTGCTTAGGAATGTGAAAATATTTAGGGGATGGATTAGACTAATTAGGAAGGGTTTAGAAGAATCCAGAAGGGGGTTAGGATTGCAAGTGGGTTTGGTGGGTGAGAGAAAATATGATTTTTATTAAAATAAAATTCATTTATTTCAACAAATAGGTGCAAGTTGTATTTTTAGGAGAATGCAAGTAGGGCGGATTTTAATGATTTAAATAAATGTTTTATTTAATTTATTTAAAAGAGGAAAGGGAATGTAAAATGAAATAAATAGGATTTATTCATTTTGTTGATTGTGAATTTAGTATAATGAATTAATTAAAATAAATTCAATAATTTATTTAATTAATAGGAGAATGTTTGAGGATGAATTAATTAAATGTTAATTTAATTAACTGATGGCTAGTGGGTTTTTAATTAAATAAATAACAAATATTCATTTAATTAAAATGGACAGATTTATGTGACTACATTTGCCCCTCTTTGAGACGGTGCAGTTTATCGCGTCATTTCAAAGAAAGAAAAATAGGTGTGAAGAAATATGCCCCATAAATGTTAATTTAGTGGGTGGTATGCCCCCTCGAGAGATGGGCCGAAAATTTCAAAAAATCGGGCGATCTCTCGAAAAAAAATGAAATTTGGCGAGGTGATAGAAGAGAAGATTTTAGTAATACTGGTAAAAAAATAGAAGAAGTTGGAGATAAAATGAAGAAATGGGGGGTTCTGGAAGTTCACAGGGTCCATGGCAGTAAGCGGGGGAAAATTAGGGTTGCGGTGAAGGGTATATATGGGGGTGAAGGGGTGAAAACAGGCTCATTTGCATTCGTCTCCATAGTGAATTTTGAGCTCTGATAGTGACCTTTTGGAAGAGCAAGTAGCAGTTAGGATGTCGGTTCCTATAGCAGATCATCAATTAGAGCAGTGAAAACTTTAGTGGCTAATATTCGCCAATTAACTATTTTTTGAAATTTGGGAATCAAATTTGGCTAATAATTTCAACTTTTAAGGTGACCCAAATCGCCACATTTTTACAAATTTTTATTTTAATGTTATTTAAATCGTTAGAGAATTTATTTTATTAATTTATTTAACTTAAAGATTCACCACAATATTTGATACATGATTGGATCAGATTCGCCAATATTTTATAATTTATTGTAGAAATCCAAATTAATTCACCAATAATATATAATAATTATTAGTTACTTTAGGTTTATATCAACAACCTTTTGTTTCCACCATTGATTTAAAATATAATCTAATGACCTTCATTATATTCTATGAGGTAAAATGTACCTACAAGTTGTAATGCTCGTGGGGTTTGAAATTGCTTTGAATTGTTGACTTCAATGAATACCAATGGTCTAAAAGCAATTTTTAGCCTCGTGAGTATTACAAATTGTTTGTAAATTTTATCTCACAAAATAGAAAGAGGGCTATTAGATTATTTTAAGTTAATGGTAGAAACCAAATAAAGTATAGTCTTACCCCTAAACTCATGATTTCAACCTTCATGCCTTTACTTTTTTATAAAAGATTATTTTTAAATGAAAGAAAATGCAATAGTAATTAATGCATACAATGATTATTTTCCAAGATTCACCAATATTTTCTACCCAAAAAAATTGATATAAACAAATTCGCCAATAAAATTAATTTTTTTTTAATAAAAAGGAAAGATTCGCCAATAAACATTATTATTATTTTTAGAAAAAAATAAATATTCGCCAAGATTTTATACAATTTTTTGAGGGGGGTTTCTTAAAGTTATCACTGAATTAGAGTGAGTCCGTCGATTCCAGCGGCCAGACGACTACGGACCAGCAGTATGTGAATTTGAATTTTTGAATTTCATGCATTTTTGATAGGTTTTTTGCTTGGTCCAAGTTGAGTCAACACAATAGCGCTAAAACTGTGTTTTGGTGCTGTTGACAACTAATTTAGCGCTTTTGTGCCACTATGGCGCTTTTGTATAGTCATTTTAGCACATTTGTCAAGTGTAGCGCTATTGTATAGCTGATTTAGTGCTATTGATTTTTTAGCGCTATTGAGTAGTTGATTTAGCACTTGTGTGAGCATATTAGCGTTGTTGTGTGCAGAATAGTGCTTTTGCTAGGAAGGTAGATGTCCCAATGTGTTTGAAAAAGAATCTCCTGATGCCAATGATGGATGGATGGAGATGTGAGTTGAGAGTTGTTTTAAACCATAGCAGCCCTGATGAGACTTAGGTCATTAGGATAAATGCATGTTGTAGTCTAGGTGTGCCATGATTGATTACCTGTTGAGACCCGAAGATACTTGATCAAAGTATCTGTTGATAGTCTAGGTTTAAACTTAAAAAAGTTTGAAACAAAACAACTGATGATGATGGTTGATGCACGTGTGTAGGAGGAGCTTCACGTCTTACAGATGCGCGAGAGGCATCCCACCACACAAGTGTTGCATGATTGTTTGACAGAGGCCAAGGTGGATTGCATTGCACTGACCGGCCTGTACAATGTTATGTATATGCCCATGATTGAGATGAATCGTGGGTTGATCACAACATTGGCAGAGCGATGGCATAGTGAGACATGCACGTTTCACTTGGTGCAGGGGGGGATGACAGTTACACTGGATGATGTATGGCACATCCTGCACATTCCCATTCGAGGAGAGCTGGTGATGTATGACCGAGCTTGGGGGACAGCAGTAGTACAAAGATTCTTTGATGAGGATGTCTTCATTGATGATGGTTCGGTAGCATGGGAGGACATAGCTGCTTTGTACGAGCCATTACCATATGTGCTATCAGGGATTGTTGGGGGATTGTTATGTCCAGATCGATGATCGCATGGATTGGTCGTTGGTTGGGGTTAGGTGATCAAGCAGATGATGACAGAGGGGACCCGGTTTGTATGGGGACTATGCGTGCTATCGCACATATATTGGGAGCTACATGAGGTAGTATACTGAGAGGTGGGCTCATTGGGAGTGGGGATCACTCTTCTTCATATTTGGGCATGGGAGAACTTACCTGTTACCTAACCAGTGAGTCTGAGATTCAGAGCAGTGGACCAGCTGTATGTATACATGTATGGAGGTATGATGAGTCAGCCCCACCTAGGGAACTTAGAGTGGTGGCAGCGGGCACTGGATGATTTGGATACAGTGATCTGGAGGTCGTACATTGAGTGCAAGCCATGGGAGGATGATGCAGAGGCGTTTCCATATGTGTTTATGAAATGATACCTCATTTGTAGGACAACCTACAATGTGGAGAGACAACTTCTTGGGAGAGTTTTGAGACAGTTTGGGTGGAGGCAGGAATTGCCTAGTGGATCGGGAGAGTATGCTAGGGTAGTTCGAGAGAGGTTCCTATGAGGACCAGTGTTACCTTATGATCAGGCTATGGCAGAGTTTTACACATTATAGGCGAGACCATGGCAGATGAGGCCAGGAATAGTAGATGCATGGGTGTCAGATGAGTACACTCAGTACATTGTTGTACATCCGATTCCTTGGATATCAGATCTAGTAGAGCCTATTCCATCCTTTGAGGAGGAGAGGAGATAGAGACAGAGGAGGAGAGGAGGTTGTGTAGGTAAACGAGGGAGAGGGGATGGAGGTGGTGGGGATGGAGGAGGAGGAGGAGGAGGAGGATTTGGGGGAGGTGGTGGATTCGGCGGAGGAGGTGGGGGTGGTGGACGGTTACAATGTAGAGGGAGAGGTGGGCAGCCATTGTGGATATCACAGGGACCTTTGATGTAGGGAGGAGTTAGATTAGGGGGCATAGATATGGGGGAGGCGAAGGTACCTATGGATACAGGGGAGGGAGCTACTGGAGAGGGGGTCATTGGAGAGGCACCTATGGATATGGGGGAGGGAGCTACAGGAGGAGATCTACGGGATCATATGTTATTATTTTTGCAAACTCGGCTAGAGGATATGGAGGTAGAGGTTGCAGCTAGAGATGTGCAGCTATTTGCTCAAGAGTCAGAGTTGACTGTGGTGTTGTGGGAGAGGTTGAGGCGGTGGAGAGATTTGCGGAGTTGCAAGAGAGAGTACAAGTTGGGGTAGGAGCACAAGGTCCTACTAGGGAGGCGATGAGGGAGATGCGGTGAGCACAATTGAGATAGATTATTGGCGGGGTTTATATGAGCAGGTGGTGCCAACCAGTTAGCGAGCACTGAGCTATTCCCAGATGCGGTGGGCAAGATCAAAGCGGTCTCATAGGATGCAGAGCAGTGGTGGTGTGATGGGCCCTCCACAACGAGATAGATCAGGTGGTGCAGGGGGTAGTGGGGGAGCAGGTGGTGATGGTGGTGCAGGGGGTAGTGGGGGAGCAGGTGGTGATGGTGGTGCAGGTGGTGATGGTGGTGCAGCATCTAGTTAGAGTGGCATCTGAGAGGGCATTTTTGTATGTTTTTACATTGTTATTTTGGACTGTGTCTTGGATGGCTCTTGGTAGCCAACATTTTGGACTTCATTGTACTCTGATACATGTATGTGTTTGGCGATATGATATGATATATGAGAAGATCCCATATTTTGTGATGACATGCATGTTGATGATATGTATGGATTTATGCAAGATGATGATCTTATGATTTATGCTTAGATGGATACTTGTACTTGCTATACGTATGTGTTGATGAGATGATTCCTATATGCATGTTTTATGATGATTTATTCCTACATGATGTCTATATGCATGAGTTAGGAATGTGATGCTAACATGTGGATGCAGGTTTTATATATATGCATGATGTGTTGGTGAAATGTTTTATGTATGTAATGCCATGTTGATGATGTTGTATTCATTTTTAAATGATATTTAGGATGATATAAACAGTATCTTGTGCTTTATGTTGATGTGATGATGAGATAATGATATGAAATGATGTTCGATTATATTGAAAATGTAATGAATGATTGATTTATGTAAATGCATCTAGATGGTTTAAAAGGAATGCAATATGGATAAACAAATGTAAAGTACAAATGTTTATATGATGAGTTCTAAATGAATGCATATGTGCCATGTATAAACCAATGTTTAAAACACATGGTTTTTGTTATGATTCTAAATGTTGATAAAATATGACTAAACGAAATGATAATGTGATGATAATGCAACTTATGAGTAATGAATAACTGCACCTTAATGCAATTAAAAAGGATAATGAATGCTATATGGATAAACAAATGTAAAGTACAAATATTTATATGATGATTTCTAAATGAAAGCATTTGAATGAATCCTAAATGAATTTTGTTTTGTAAGATGAAGTGAATGAATATAAAAATATACTATATGGATAAATGAATGCACTTAACTAATGGATAGATACATAGATGCATGCAACTACAGGAATCTAAACAAATGCATGGTGAATAATTTTAAATGATGATAAATGATGATTTGTAAATGACACTAAATGAATGCACAGTAAGGGATAATAATAAATGCAAATGATGAAAATTTTATCATACAAATGAATCTAAATGTCGTGATTGTGCAATGATGAAATGATATAATGATACGAATGCAAGCTAATGATAATGAACTGTATGTATTTAAATGTGACTATATGATATTTAAATGCTTTTGAATGAATGGCTAAATTTTTTTTAATAAACCTATATGCAAGTACATGATAATGAACTATATGTATTAAAATGCAACTAAATATAATGAAACAATGATGTGCTCATGATAGATGAATGCAAGGTTGTTTAGACTTTGCATGATGCACTAATGATGTATCAGAGAATGTTGTCGTGATTGTATCCAAGACCAAGTCATTTTTCAAATAACTTCTCATATTAATCTTGTTCCCACTTGCATACAAAACCATGCATATGAATAATGAGTGATTAAATGGATGGGTGGTATGCAATGGAATGCAATATAAACAGATGAGATGGAATGACGATCCATAGTGCTTTATTTTCATCATTGAGCTTGGTAATATCAAATTTGGATTAGGCAGTAAGAACCAAGGATGGAGCATTGTACCTGCAAACAAACAACATAAATAAATAATAAAGAATATGGACCCTCCATAATGGTTCATGCTCATATGGTCGAGGTATACGCTGTAGTCAGTAAGCCCTAGTGATCCATGACTGTATTTTGCATAAGATCATGTAGCTTAGTGAACTTCCCACGTAGACACCATTAGTACATGCCCTAGAACTTCACTGGAATAATTCATAGAAGACATACAAACAATGCTTAGGAACCATCCCGACCACTCTAATCACTTGTGAATATCCCAGAGTAGCATAGGAACCTGATATAAATGAATAAATAACCTACAAATCAACCAAGTATTTGATAGCTTAAACATAATTTTTTTGTCAAAGAAAATGTCATCTTGTCTTTGTTTTGGTAAGGACGGATGCATCCTTTTTAAGACAGTTGGCGTGTTGATGTTGATGCATCTTCCTCATCTAAAGTATTAAGCTGGACATAATCAGATTCTCACTCATGTGAGTCAGTCTCTGAGTCACTTTCCAGTATCTGATTACTATACCATACTAGGATGTCCTTTGAGTTAAACACTGCAGGTGTGATCAGTTGATGTACCTTTGTAGATGAAATGATTGGTGTTGCAGGAAGGATTATGGGGATCAATGAATCTAATACAGGGAGTATTGGTAGTGTTGAATCTGCTGCTTCTACTAGAATTGTCGGTGTTGTCAATACTGTTGGGGGTTCTGATAGTGCTAATGGTGTTGTTGATGCGGTTGCTGCGGTTGATGGGATTGCTGGTTTGATTGGTGGGATGATTGGTGTTGTGGATGTTATTGCTGGGATGTTTAGCCTCAATGGGGCAGTTGGTGTGGTGCTTGGTGTTGCTTTTATAATCAAAGGTGACCTCTTTAGAGTTTTAGGCTGATATAGAGGTTTGCTAGGTTTTCCTTTGAATCTGAGTTTAGGAAGGATCACCTTTTGAAAGCCTAGGCCAGTGTTATCTTTGGGTTTTAATTCTGGCTACAACAACTCATGTCGTCCTTGCTTGCAAGGTCCCAAAGCACTCTGACCATCATAACCCATTCTTTGCATAATGAGAAGGCCTTTTCCATACTGTTCTGTGGAAGCTTAGCTTGTGGGATGTCCGCGGTGATTGGGTCTTTATAGATCCATTCTACTAAGTCTTCATCTCTGGTTTCTTCTTCTTGACTCTTTCCAAGGATGAAAGGCGTCAAAGTGCATGCTAGCTTGACCAGTGGAGTTTGATGTAACCGTTGAGGTTTACCATGAGTTCTAGTTGAAGTGGGTAGTTGCTCAACACAAAAGAGTTGGCTGAGATTGTACTCCCCAGGACCTTCCTCTGTCATTTTCATCTTGAGCTTCTCTTGCTTGGGTATAGTAGTGTTTGAACTGGAAAGGGAGGTTGGACTAATGTATGAGGTGGATGAGGTGGCTTCTCTGTTGTTAGGAACGGTAATCTCTGGTTGATGGTTGATATTGCAATCTCTGGTAATCTTTGATTGATATGATAAGTGGTCATCGTTTGAATATTTCACAATGTTTGTTTGGTATCTGCTTGAAAAAGTGGTTGTACAAGGGGTTGCCATGTTTTTGATTGATTTTTTATGTTTTTATGATGTTTTTGGATTTTGTGAGTGTTTTTGAATGTTTTTGGTATTTTGATGATGTTTTGAATGTTTTTGGATTTTGTGAGATAGTTTTTGAATGAAGAACTCAATGAATCACAAGTAATGCAGAATCCACTTCCATCAAATAGTTTAAGAGCATTTCCCCCAATTTAGATATGACTATGAAAAAGTGGAATGCAAGACGCATGAAGTAGTATCCTTGATTGCAAATCAATAACAAGCCATGGTTTGGATTGATGGATGTGTGGATGCAATGAGTGTGATCGCAACAAGTCTGAAAGACAATGGAGCTATAGCCTTTACAAGTGGCCCCTGTTTGCCATGTTTTCACCATCGCACTTACCCAAGGTGCCACCAGAGTGGTTGTTCACCGTAGGGATGCATGATTTTTTTTTCTTTACTATTTTGATTTTTTGTATTTTCTTCAGGACATATATCTGAATGTTTTTGGTGTTTTTCTGGTATGTATGGGATCCTAATGCTCTGTGCAACTTATGTATAAAACCGTTTGAGATGCATGTTGTTGATCGGATCTGCTAGTAGTTCTCCTTCTGAAGTAGCCAACTGATATGCTTCAGACCCAAAGATAGCAGTGATAACATATGGACCTAGCCAATTTGATTCAAAATTTCCCTGATGTTCTTTGTTTGGTTGGTTACAAGGATTCTCTCGAAGAACAAGATCACTGACCTCAAATGTATGAGGTCAAACTCAATCATTATAGCTTCTGCTCATGCACTGCTGATAGGCCTTGAGGTGATTGTATGCATCTTGTGGCTTCTCATCTAGTAGCTCTAAGTCCTGAAGATGTGATACTCTGTATGCTTTGTCATCTATGAGATTATGCAAGGAAACCCATAGAGATGGTATCTCGACCTCAATAGGAAGGATGGCTTTTGCTCCATAGACCAGTGAGTAGGGAGTTGTTCCTGTAGGGGTTCAAATGCTAGTTTGATACACCCATAGTGCTGGATTCAATTGAACATGTCAATCACAACCAACATCATTGACTATCTTCTTGAGGATTCTTAATATGTTATTGTTTGATGCTTCAACCTGACCATTTCCTTGTGGGTAATAGGGAGTGGAAAAGCAGTGTTGGATGTGAAACTTCTCACAGAGCTCACAGACATCCTGATTTTTGAATGGAAGACCGTTATCTGTGATGATGGAAATGGGTACATACTGGCAGATGATGTAATTAAGGACGAATGAGGCGATCTGCTTGCCAGTGACTTGGTTAAGTGGAACAACTTCGATCCACTTTGTGAAGTACTTGGTGGCGGTAATAATGAACTTGTGGCCATTGGATGAAGATGGATGGATTTTACCCACAAGGTCAAGTCCTTATTGACAAAAAGGCCATGGTGTTGTGATTGGTTGTAATTCTTGTGTTGGTGCATGTATCAAGTCTCCATGAACTTGGCATTTCTTGCATTTTCTGACAAAGTAGTAAGAGTCTTTTTCCATGGATGGCCAATAGTATCCAGCTCGTATGATCTTCTTTGCTAGGGACGGGCCGCTTGCGTGAGTTCCACAAATTCCTTCATGTACCTCTTCCAAGGCCTTTGTTATCTCATCATGTTCCAGACATTGAAGGAGAGTACCATCAAGACTCCATCGATATAGGGTTTCAGCAATAATGGTATATCAAGCGGTTTGGAGAATGAATTTTTTACGTTGGTTATTCGATTGGTTAGGAGGAAGTGTATGATCTCGTAGATAGGTGTAGAACTCACCGTATCATAGGGATTCAAAACCGATAAGGAGACATATCATCTCAGATTAAGGGATATCATAAGTGGCAATCCAAAGTTGTTCTACCAAGAACTCACAGCGTGTTGAATTCTGTGGAAGATCTAGGAGAGATGCAATGATAGCCATAGCATCAGCAGCTTGATTCTGATCTTTGGGTATCTGCTCAAAGGTGATAGAAGTAAATTATGCCTTTAAAATGACCACCATTTGTTTGTACGGCATGAGTTTGTCATCCTTGATCTTATATTCATTGTTTACTTGTGGGATGACTAGTTGGGAGTCGCCATATATCTATAGCTCTTTCAATTTCCATTGTATGGCCAGTCTAAGTCCTGTGATCAAGGCCTCATACTCTGCTATGTTGTTTGTGCATGGAAATGTGAGTCTATCAGACTTCAGGATGCTATCACCTTGAGGTGTGATAAACAGAATGCCTGCCCCCGAGCCATGCCTAGTGTATGAACCATAAAAGTATAGTTTCCATGGTTGTGCTTCTGTGATCATGAATATCTCTTCATCTGGAAAATTGGAAATGAGAGGATGATCTCCTATGAGGGGTGCATCAGCCAACTGATCTGCAATAACTTGGCCCTTGATAGCCTTACAATCCACATACTCGATGTCAAATTCACTTAGAATCATCACCCATTTGGCCAAGCGGCCTGTCAATGCCGCTTTGCTAAGTAATTACTTTAGTGGATTGATCTTTGCAATGAGTTGTACTTTATGTGTTAATAGATAGTGCCTCAGTTTAGTAGCTGCCAAGATTACTGCTAGGCAAGCTCACTCAATAGGTGTGTAATTGAGTTCATAGCCAATCGGTGTGCGAGAGATGTAGTAAACAACACATTCTTTCCCTTCTGCATTATGTTGATCCAACAATACTCCCAGTGTTATATTAGTTGCCGAGATATAGAGTAATAGAGGTTTATTTGGATCTAGTGGGATCAACAATGGTGTATTCATGAGATAATCTTTAAGCATCTGGAATGCTTGCTAGCATCTAGCATCCCATTGAAAGTAGATGTTCTTGTGTAACAGGTGTGTAAAGGGGTGACACTTATCTGCCAGTTGTGCAATGAATCTTCGGATGGGTTGTAGTCGCCCTTGTAATGTCCTTAGTTGTCTGATGTTCTTTGGAGGTGGCATGTCCATGATTGCTTTGACTTTTGCAAGATCGACCGCAACTCCTTTGCTTGAGACAATGTATCCTAGAAGCTTCCCTGAGGTTACTCCAAAGACACATTTCTTTGGGTTGAGTCAAACATGATATTGTTCCAGTCTATCAAAGATTTTTTGTAATATTTCCAGATGACCTTCTCTTGTTAGTGATTTTGCCAATAAGTCATCAACATAATATTTCATTATAGTATGCATCATGTCATGGAAGATGGTGGTTATTTCTCGTTGATAGGTTGCTCCTGCATTTTTAGATCGAAAGGCATTACATTCCAGCAGTAGGTTCCCCATGGACATGTGAAGGTCATCTTATGTTGATCTTCTAGTGCGAGCTTTATCTGATTGTACCCTGAAAAGCCATCCATGAGTGAAAGCATGGCATGTCCTACTGTTAGGTCCACTATTATGTCGATGTTGGGTAGGGGGAAGTCATCTTTAGGACATGCTTTGTACATATCTCTGAAGTCAGTGCAAATACGGATGCCCCCATTTGGTTTGCCAACAGGTACAATATTGGATATCCATTTTTCATAATCAATTGGTCTAATAAAACCAACATCCAGGAGTTTCTTAAGTTCTGCTTTGACTAGTACCGCAATCTGAGGGTGCATCTTGCGAAGTTTCTGCTTGACAGGTTTGGCTCCTTCTGCTATGGTGAGGTGATGCATGACTAAATCCAGATCAAGACCAGGCATGTTTGCATATGACCATGCAAAGTTAATCTGGCACTTCTGGAAGAATTTGACAAACTTAGGTTGTTCCTCTGGAGTTAAAAGAGATGGCAGATGTATGTGGTGAGGAGTTTCAGGAGTCCCCATGTTGTATTCTTTGGTTTCCTCGATGAGAATCGTTGATCATTCCTGATGTGTACTAGAGGGGAGAATGTCAAACCTTTCATCCTAAGGCACCTCAGAGAGGTTTTCACCATTGGATTCGCTCTTTCTTTTTACTTTTATGGGATCAAATAGTGCCACAATGTGGTTTTCACTAGAAGATCCATGTTTTATTGTTATATTTTTGCAGCTAAAAGGTTTGGCATCCACCCCAAAGTATGTTGTGCTATTAAGTTCTATGGCGAATCCACCTTTATGATCCCTACTTGGTATGTTATCCCATAGTTCCAAAAAGTCAATGATTGCCTCATCATTTTGGAAGTGGTCAAGGCATGGGGGATTAGGTTGGTTCCATTTGATGAGTTTGGGATGGATAATGGGCATTACCTCATCAATTAGGTTAAGTTTGTTAGATGTGTCAGTGAGGGTCAAGACATTGTGGTGAAGGTCGTTGATGGTACTCTCCCTATCAGAATCAGGCATAGGATGTGACGTGGGGTCTGTGGAAGAAGTTTCCAATTCAGGAATCCAAGAGGTCTTTATCTATGCTTTTCCGTAAATAGGGATGTCTTTGCGAGGTGGAGGTGGTGATGCGTCATTTACTAATCACATACGAAATAGAAAACCAATCAAATTTAGTAAATTCCATTACGAAAAATCAGATCTGAAAAATCCCAATCAGAAATATGCAAAATTCTATAAGCTTCTGGTTCACCAAAATGTAATGGGTGGAAATGGGTATTTACTAGTTTAGTTATGTAAACAAGGAATACGCCTATTTCCAACACTCAATTATATTAAAGGGGCATGGAATCAATAGATTCAACCCCAAATAGTGAATGTTGATTGATTTTTATTTTTTCTTTTGTTTGAGTAAAATAAGGAAGGTGAGAGGAAGTTGTGTCTGAAATATGGGGTTGAAAGTGCAAGAAAAGGGTGCTTGGGGTGAATTTATCCTCAAAGTGTTAGATGCAAGAAACGGGTTTTTACTAATCCTTCCATTTTGTAGAGCATCATTTGGTAAACAAGGATGTCTTTGCGAGGTGGAGGTAGGGATGCATCATTTACTAATCACATATGAAATAGAAAACCAATCAGATTTAGTAAATTCCATTATGAAAAATCAGATCTGAAAAATCCCAATTAGAAATATGCAAAATTCTATAAGCTTCCGGTTCACCAAAATGTAATGGGTGGAAATGGGTATTTACTAATTTAGTTATGTAAACAAGGAATAAGCCTATTTTCAACACTCAATTATGTTAAAGGGGCATGTAATCAATAGATTCAACCCCAAATAGTGAATGTTGATTGATTTTTATTTTTTCTTTTGTTTGAGTAAAATAAGGAAGGTGAGAGGAAGTTGTGTCTGAAATATGGGCTTGAAAGTGCAAGAAAATGGTACTTGGGGTGACTTTGTCATCAAAGTGTTAGACGCAAGAAACAAGTGTCTTTTTAGGGTTAGAGTGTTGCTTAGAACCTATCCCTGGTGTGTGGGATGACATTATTCTCCACTTTTTGCCTTTACAAAAGTTGGATTTGAGTGTCTATGTCTTCTCTTCCCAAATATGCAATTGGGTCTTTGGATCCTACCACATGCACATGCAAAAGAGGAAAATGGTGTTGTGGGTAGGGATTTTCATAGGTCAAACCTCAGGTTTGGAATTAACCCTCGAATTGAATTAGAAATATTGAAGTAAAATTATAAATGTTATACCTCAAGCCTATTGAAGTTGATTAAGGTTGATGATGTAATGCTCTTTACATGTGATCACAAATGTTGATGCAATAACATGATGTGACATGACAAGACATAAATGATTTAATCATAAATAGATGCTTGCATGAAGATTGATGTTATTTGTTGATCCATTATACTTTGATTTGAAGAATGCTAGAATAATATGGTGGGATGAAATGTCACCATAATGCTTGAAGATACTTATGATTAGAATGCTTGATGATGGATATTCACGAATGGTGGATGTTGAAAATGATTGAAAGAATGATCTTATATAGGGTTCTTAAGGTATTTCACAAATTATACCTACCTCCAATGGTCAAATTGAGGCATTGTGATCAAGAATCAATTGGCGAGAAGCAGACACCATTATATTTAAATTTGAGTCCAATTTTGGGGGACAAGGATGCCCTAAATGGCCTTGTCTAGGACAAGGGCACCCCAAATGCCCTTGTTCACCCAAAATAAGGTGAACATGCCAAGGATAAGGTGCACTTAGTTTGAGGTAGGGGTTCAGATTATCAAGTAAACAAATGACATGAGTTTCAAGGTAAAAAGGCCATAAATGGGCCTAGATAAGAGACAAGAGGGAACATGCTAAGGAAGTAGCACAAAAAAGTGGTGTAAATTGTATAGAGTTAAAATTACGATGCTATAGGAACATATATTTTTCATAAAAGAAAATTGTATAATTTTTTTGTAGCTTTCTAATATGGGATGAACTATAATTTAGACATAGGTTCATTCGATATCACATAATGTTTTTGTATGAATCTGAATTAACTTCTTTTTTTGTTGAAATAAAGATATCAATGCCTAGTACATACATATTTTTTAGAATTTTTTCTCTATTTTTTATTCTTTTGTGTTTGTGTAATAAATAACTTGATGTTTAGTGAAAAACCTACATTCAAAAGAAATAAAAAAATAAATATAATAATCAAAGTAACTATTTTAAAAATTATAGTTTTTGGAAATATTATAATAAGGGATATATAGCTGAAAAATAGATCTCCTAAATGACTTCATTTGATCATTTAAAGGTGAAGGAAAAATGGTTTTTTTAGTCAATATTTTGATAGGTGTAGATGAGACTCCATTGAGGGTTTGATTTAATATGAGGGTGATTCTATCCAAGGGGGTCTAACCTAACCCTCTTCAATTATAACCTTTTATATATATCCCTTTAAGGCTTAAATCATTTGATTTTCTAAAAAATTTACGATTTCGAGAAAAAGTTAGGATAACATAGAAAGTGGATATAATATTGTTGGCTGGATTCTTTCATATATTCCATCCTACTGTATCATCCTTATTTTCTCTTCTCTTTGTGTCTCTACATGGTTCCTCCTCTTTTTCTTTTCGAAATCTATTTCAATATAAGAAATAATCACTCTAACTTTTTGTTATCTCCTTTTCTCATCTTAAATTCTTAATTATTAATTCTCTATTTTTATTCTTATCCAACCATTGTGATTGATTATTCTCAATGGTTACATCCTTTTAGGATCTGTAGTGTCATAAATTGTAACCCTATATAAATTTGCATTGATTTTTGTGCCTTGCCTTAATGTTTTCTCTTAGCTCTTATCCAAACCTATTGTTGGCCTTTGTACTGTAAAAATGATGTCATATGTCTACATGGTGATTTGAACCCCTATCTCAAGCTGAGTGCACCTCATCCATATCTTGTTCACCTTATTTTGTTTTGGGTTCCCTTGTCCTAGACAAGGATGCCTAGGGCATCCTTATCGCTCAAAACTAGGCCCAAATTTCAATATGGCAATGTTTACTTCCCACCTATTGGTTCCCAATCCTGATGTCTCAATATGGTCATTGGAGGTCAGCCTGATTTATAAAATACCTTGGGAACCCTATAGAAGAGCATTCTTCCAATTCATGTTCATATCCACATCCATATATCACAAGCCTTCATATTTCATCCAAGATATCAAGCATCAAGGTGATATTTCATCCCACCATATCCTTCAACCATTCTTCAAGATCTAGACATTATGGAGCAAAACATTACAACAATCTTCATACAAAGCATGTGTTTATGATTGAGTCACTTATGTCTTGTCATGTCCCATCATGTTATTGCATCAACACATGTGGTCACATTCAAATAGCATTGCATCATCAACCTTTATCAAATTCAACAAGCTTGAGGTATAACATTCAATATTTTACTTCAAATCTTTCAATTTATTTTCAATTTACTTATAGGGTGAATTCAAAACTTAGGGCTTTACCTAGGTTAACCCCTATCAAAAACACCATTTTCCTCTTTTATGTGTGTAGGTGATAGGATTAGGAGAAATTAGATATAAATTCAAGAAGAGTAGAATGAGACACAAAATAAACTTTTGAAGAGGTAGAAACTAGAGGACAAGGTCGCCTTGAGCAAATTTGTTGGACACTTTTATAACAAAACTTTGGGAAAACACTTAGAACAACATCTTGATCTTGAAAAGATATCTGTTTCCCATATCCAACCTTCCAAGGACAATGGCACCCTAAGAAAAATTGTGCAATAGTTTAAAGTCAAGATTTCAAACACAGGTTTCTCTTTGCTTCCTCTTTTCATATCTATACTTATGTTTGAATTTTTGATCTGAGATTGCCTATACATACTTATTCTTGTTAATTTCGCATCTATTGCCCTAGATATAGCATTCAATTTACAGCTTTTCCATAGTTTAGTTTCAACTCAAACAAAGATCCAAATATAGAAGTCAATCATCATTCAACCCCTTTTCAAACATTTGGGATTGAATCTATTGTCTTAGTCTCTCTATAATGTAATGAGAGTGAGAAGTAGGTTCATTCCTTGTTTACATTACTAAACTAGTGAATAGCTACATTTCACCCTTTACATTTTGGTGAGCCCAATGCTTCTAGAATTTTGTATATTTTTTATTGGATATTTTTAGTTGCAATTTTTCATAATGGAATTTACAAAATCTGATTGGTTTGCTATTTCACATGTGATTTCATTTCTTATTAGCTATTTTAACCAAAATTATGTGTTGGGTAATAGCTTCTTTCACTTCATGTTGCTTGCATTCATTCATACAACTTTAATGTATTGCATTATGAGGGTTTCAAAGATCTTTCCTACATTCAAATCATTTCTCAAAGATTTCATAAATATTTCTTGTTGCTATATGAAAATATTTTTAAAGAAGTTAATGTAATATTTGGATTTCATAAAAGCTTTGGTAGATGTTTTAAATGGAACCCTTGTTAATCTTAGAGATGATATTAAAATGAATCATACTTGTACCTCTCGTAGAGTATATTTTATTCACAAGTAAATAATCAATACTCTAATAATTGATCTCTCCAATAGAGAGGCAACATTAGAGCGTAGTATTGAATCCTCTTCTCACAAAGATACTTTGGTGCAAGATGCGTTGAATGTTTTGAACAAGTGAGAGGGGGGTGAATCAGTTGACACTTAAAACTTATCTTTCTTTTCACAGAAACAAATCTGGCAAATTAAATTTCAAATTGCATACAATAACATTAAAAGAGAACACACAAGAGACACCAGATATGATGTGGAAAACCCAAGAAGGAAAATACCATGAAGAATGTTAGTTCTAAAATAAAAACACCTATAAGGGTGACACCAATTAAGGTGATTTTTACAAGATGGTTCACTACTATAAATGCTCACTACAGGTGGGCTCAAGTTACCCGGCTAAAACTACTAGAAAAAGAAGGAGGGATCACTTTTTAGATAAATAAATAAAGAGTCCACCAAAAAGGCACAACTGCCACTCTGCTACAATTCTAAAATAAACCTTAGGATCACTATCATTGGTACCAAACAACATCAACACATAATCACACTGATCAACCACTTCACATCACCAAAGATAGATCTTCCTTTTACAGTCAACTTGCTACTACAAATCCTTCTATGTTTATTTCATGACAATCATTATGTATATATATTGATCTCCAAAATAGATCTTTTCAAGTCGGCCAAGGAGACAATAAAACATAATTCAAAATAGGTCTTCACTAAGCATTCTCGTAGTGGAAAGGAATGAAAATTAGACCACACCACAATGAAACTATATGTTAACCAAATGTCGCAATCACTGGACCAAGAAGATATAGTATCTGAGGTTAACCAGAGTAGGTAAGAAAAATTATGGAGCACAACAACACATGCTAAATCAGAATGATGAAGATACATGCATGAGAAAAATAAATCCACAAACGCAACATGAGAACGGAAGATGTGGAGCTTTGCAAACTTTGTTAGACAAGCATCATCAGCACAACATGTACTTCCAAAGAACAACTATCGAACAACCAAAAAAAGGAGAAAAGAATCTCAAGACAATATCCAACAATATGCCAACATTATTTGCAACAATAATGAAGGAAGACTAAGAGGGGGGGGGGTGAATTAAGTCTTCACCAGATCTACAAACTTAATCACAAATATAGATCGGATAAAATGCAACAATAACAAAGATAAGCAAGTTGAAAGAACAACACACAACACCAAGATTTTGACATGGAAAATCCGGTTAAGGGAAAAACCACGATGGGAACCTACCCACAGTAAGATGATACTCTGTAGTAGTATGTGAAAACATTACAATGGGGAATACACATGCATTCAGGAACACTGCCTAGAGCTCACTACTCAAATATAATGACCCGGAAGGCTAAAACCCTCAGGGAAGTCTCACTGACTTACAACAAGATTTGGACTACAATCCAGAAGAAATGAACTGAAAGAATAGCATCTCGAAATGCCTGATTATAGTTTCGGTTAAGCACAGTTGTCTGCTCAACAACACCAATCTCTCCTTAATCACAACACTGGAAGATGAATCTCTTGATCGCACATACACCACTCTGATATTGCAGACACAACCTCTATCTCCAAATTACATGACAATATTACCTATATATACAAATCATCAACCTTGATAACAAGGTTGGCTAAAACCTCAACTCACAAATATAAAATTACATCACACGATACAAAAATTGACCACCAGACCAATATAATGATTTACATAGCATAACATGGACCTAATTCAAATTCCCAAACACACAACTCCACTGAAAATCACATCAAGATCAACTGCAATACGCTACTCCACCAGAGAAACCGCATAACACAAAAATCATCACCGGTTCATGAATACCACCAATAACTCGCACAACGATCAATGCGGATCAGAAAAACAAATAAGACACGATTAGGAAACACCAACAATCATGCTAGAATCATCAGCAACAGCTGCACCAACACCACTTATCAAATCTTCATCGATCAAGCATCTAAAAACTCAAGAATATAGCCAATTAACAACTGTCACAAAGAGGTAACAACACAAAACATATGAATAACAATTTCTAATTCATGGAGGGAATAGCACAACTGGAGGGAAATTTGAATTCTGCGAATGGAGGGAACAACATGGCTGGCTCTTCTGGTTCTGTTGCCTTTGCAGCTCAAGGACAACTTGTCTCTTTGTTATCTACAGTGGATGATGAGGATGGTCAAAAGGATGGGGACCCACGACATCAGGACCCTCCTCTTGTCCTTAAAAATAATGAAGATTCTTCAAAGTTGGGTCCTGAGATCTTGAATGCTGATTTGGAAAAGACGACTGAGGTGAAGGTTCTCAAACCCTGGAATAGTTTATTTGAAAACAAACCCATTGGTAAATCATCTATTCCCTCTGTGGAAAATATTTCTGATAGAAAAATAGGTAGACTAGCTATTCCAGTACCAGATATGGTTATAGACCATAGTATTTCTCTAATCGATTTTTCTCTAGTGGGAAAATTTGTTGGACCAAGACCTAATATTGAAGTCGTTAGGTCTTTTGTTAGGAGAAAATGGAGGTTGAAAGGACAAGTTGATGTTTCAGCCCTATCAAGGGGTTTTTTTGTCTTTTCCTTCTCTTGTGGGGAAGATTTGGAAATGGCTCTGAGTGGAGGACCTTGGATGTTTGGGAAATCTTCTTTATCCTTAAGAAAATGGTCTCCAAATATGGAGCTCAATGACTCCTTTTTTGAATCTGCTCTGGTCTAGGTGCAGTTTCCTAGTTTGCCACTTGAATTCTAGCTAGAGGATGTTTTCTCGAGCATAGCTAACTCCTTCAAGGAGCTTGTGGCTATAGATTCTATGACAACAACATGAAAGAGGTTGGTGTATGTGACGATATGTGTTAATATTTCACAAAATATGGACCTTCCTAGCTCTATTGAAATAAATTCCAAACTAGGGAAGTGGGAACAAGCTATAGAGTTTGAGTCCCTCCCTTTTGTGTGTTTCTCTTGTAAGAAAGCTGGACATTGGGCAAAGGCTTGCCCAAGTAACCCCAAGAATGCTCAGAAGCATAAAAATCATGTTAAACAGATTTGGAAAGAGAAGATTAATAAAAATGAGGAGGGTAGAGCAGAAGAAGGAAGTGGACTTCCTAGTACCCCAAAAGATATAACAAAGGATGATAGGAAAGCTAGTCCTTCCAAGGATACTTTTCAGAAGGAAGTTAGAAAGGATGAAGATAATGTATTTGAAGTCAAAACAATCAATGGATTTGAAGTTTTACAGATTCAAGAGGAAGAGAATGTAAGCATAGAAGAAATTCTTGAAGAGGGTGAGATTGGTGACATAAATGAATCACAACAGGAGGCTCTAAAAGATACAGAAAATGAAAGTAATAAAGTGTATCCAAAGGAATTTGAAGGTCTAGATGTTATCTTTGAAAAAAAGACCAAGTTTGGATTGCCTCAGGTTAACCTTAACTCTCTATTTCAGAGTGTTGGAATTGAATCACCCACCTCTTCTCAGAGAATAGGAGAACCTTGGAATAATAAGCAATCTGCATATAAAGATGAAGATGACGAAGAGATAATAGGAGTGGGAAAAAAGAAAAACAAGAAGACAGGTTGTTCTAATGGGGTTAAAACTAGAACCATGTCTAAGGTGGATATTGGTCTTTCCAAATCCCCGCATGGACGTAAAACCATGAAATGTCACAGGGACCAGGAGAGAAAACAAAACATAGCTGATGGAAGGCAGGGAACCATTTAGGAATCCTTCTCCCAAGTTTCCAAATGAAGGTAATTTTGCTAGAACATACGAGGCCTAAATGGTCTCCATAAACAGGATTTATTAAGGAATTTTATCAGAGATCATAAGCCGGACATCATCCTGGTTCAGGAAACTAAAATGAGTAAGGAAAAAGTTGAAAAATTAAACTTCTTTAAATAGGGGGCTGATTGTGGTAGTAGTTCGAATGGGGCGTCAGGTGGGGTGGCCATATTTTGGAATAAGAAAACTATTGATGGAGATCTGATTGATGAAGATGGTAATATCATTTCTATGAGAGTTAAATGTATTTTTGAAGGATAGGAATGGGTGGTTACCAACATTTATGCTCCAAATTCTAAAGCTGCTAAGAGTAAGTTTTGGGACAAAATCCAGCAGAAAAGGGGTTTTTTTTCTCATGACAGTTGGCTGTTGATGGGAGATTTCAACACCCCTTTGCAAGAAATTGACAAATTTGGAGGAACTCAAGCTCAAATGGATAGCAGGATTGCCCTTATGGACTTCATCAATGCCAATGCTCTGATTGATGCTGATCTTTCTGGAGCTTCCTACACTTGGTCTAACCAAAGGGATGGAGGAGATCTTATTCAGGTAAGGCTAGATAGATCCCTTATCACTCCTGATTGGGTCCTTAAGTATAGATGCTCTTTGTTTGTTATTAACAAAATAGGATTAGATCATTATCCCATTTCTTTTGTTGCTAATTCAATTAAGGGCAAACACTGTTTTCCATTCCGGTTTGAAAAAATGAGGATTTCACACCCTTCCTTGGAAACTTCCATTGCCAAATGGTGGAATATTACTGTGGATGGATCTGCCATGTTCAAAGTTGCTAAAAATTTAAGAAACACCAAAGATAATATTAAGATCTAGAACAAAAAGGTTTTTGGAGATATTTTTGAATCCAAGAGGAAGCTGAAGGAGGAATTAGAACATATTCAAAACTCAATTCAGAAAGATGGTTATAAGATGTTCCCCAAGGCTAAAGAAGATGATGTTCTAGCCAAATTACACAACACAATATCAAGAGAAGAAATCTATTGGAGGCAGAGATCTAGGGCTATTTGGTTAGAAGTCGATGATAGAAACACTAAATTCTTTCATATGACATCTATGAAGCATAATGCTGCTAGCAGGATCTCTAGATTAATTGTTGATGACAAAATTCTCCTCAAAGATGATGACATTGGTGATGAAGTTGTCAGGTTCTTCTCTAACTTCCTAACAGTAGTAAGGAAATTGACATTGTTAAGCAACAAGACCTGGTTGATAACATTCCTAAGATTATTGGACCTCATCAAAATAAGATATTATCTGCTATCCCTAAAGCTGATGAAATTAAAAAAGTTCTTTTCTCCTTTCAATGGGATAAGGCTCTGGGCCCGGATGGCTTTCCTATGTTTTTCTTTCAAGAATATTGGCATATTGTTGGGGAAGACACGACCAATGTTGCCAAAGAATTCTTTGGATCCAGAAGAATTCTTAAAGAAATCAACTCTACTTTTATTGCTCTAATTCCTAAGGTGGATGGAGCTTATTCTATGGGAAAATTTAAGCCAATAAGTCTTTGTAATTCTTTTTACAAGATTATTTCAAAAGTCCTAACTTCTAGATTGTTGGTTGTTCTCCCCTTTGTTATCTTTGAGGAGCAAAAAGGATTTGTCCTGGGTAGGCAGATTTTGGATTCTATTATTCTTGTGCATGAGAATATCCACTCTCTTAATGCTGCAAACAAAGAGGGATTTCTTATAAAGCTGGATCTGGCAAAAGCCTATGATAGAGTGGAATGGTAGGTTCTTTTGAAGGTCATGGAGGCCTTTGGATTTGATGAGAAGGCTATTAAAATTACTAGAGAATTGATATCTACACCAAATTTTTCTATTCTTATTAATGGATCTTCGTCTAGATTTTTTGAATCTTCTAGGGGTCTTAGGCAAGGAGACCCTATTTCACCTATTCTTTTCACTATCTTGGCAGAATGTTTGAGCAGACTGATTCAAAAGTTGAAAATGAATAAAACCATCAAAGGGTTGCAACCCACTTCTACTAATGTCTCCTGCACACATCAACAATTTGTTGATGATACAATTTTGTTGGGATATTCTTCTATTAGTGAAGTTGTTGCCTTCAAAAGTTCTCTTAGATCTTATTCCCTTACTACTGGACAACAGGTTAATTGGGAGAAATCTTCTATTTACTTCATCAATACCCCATTATTGAGGCAGCAAAAGATTGCTAACATAATTGGTTGTAAGGTGGAGTTGCTCCCCTCTACTCATTTGGGTCTCCCTCTTGGTTTGGCTCGTCTAAAATTTTTCTGGAATTCTTTAATTAACAAACTCAACAAAAACCTGGCAGGTTGGAAAGGATCTATGCTATCTCAGGCTGGTAAGCTTCAGCTTCTTCAAGCTACTCTTCAGAATATGTCTTTTTATGCTCTTAGCTTGTTTAGTAGACCAGTCAAATTTGTTGAAGCTTTAGAAAGAATTCAGAAAAGAATTCTTTGGTCTGGTTGGTTGCTTGGGATAAAGTCTGTACTCCTAAAAGCAATGGGGGGTTAGGTATTAAAGCTCTCAAACCTGTCAACAAAGCCTTGCTAGCTAAACAGATTTGGAGGGCATATGGTATTAAGAAAGATTAGAGTAGGGTGTGGTTTGATAAATATATACATAACCAACCAATTCATTCTCTTCTCTATTCTAAAGATATCCCTGTTGGATCTTTTATATGGAATAGTATGATCAAATCTATAAAAGTTGCTAAAGCTGGAGCTAGATGGGTCCTTGGAAAAGGTGATAAAATCATATTTTGGGAGGATGTCTGGATTAAAGATGAGCCTCTTTTCAACCAAGATTGCAACCAATTCATTGAAGAATGCAAAAGGAGGTATGGTTCTATGGTTTGTAATTATTGGAAGGAGAATAAATGGGTTAGACTTGATGCAGTTTATGTTGGATTTTCGTTGCTCTGGCATGATTTGTTGTCCTTTTTTGTCAGTAAAGATTCTGATGATGTGTTCCTATGGAAGAGTAATCCTAGGGGTAGTTTTTCTATTGCCTCTGATTATAAAAAAATTATTACTCAGGCCTCCAACCCAATATGGACTAAAATTTGGAATAGATTCCTCATTCCTAAAGTTAACATGTTTTTTTGGCTTGCAACTCACAACAAGATTCTTACCATTGATAACCTGGCTTGAAGAGGATTCCTGATTCCTAATAGGTGTAAGTTATGTCAGAAAGAGGCTGAATTTGTGGATCATTTGTTTAGTCATTGTTCTTTTACCTGGGAAATCTAGAGTAAAGTTTGGATGCAATGGAAAGTTGATTGGGTAATGCACAATAGTCTTAAGGAAGTCATCTCGTAATGGATCTTCCCTACCAAGCTTCCTATCATTAAGACCCTCTGTTCCTTTGTCCTTCCTATGACCTGTTGGCATATCTGGAAGGAGAGAAACAATAGAATTTTCAAGGAGGCTAAGTGTTCTTCTCAAGTGGTTTTTGAAAATATTTGCAGGGCTATTAAAGAAAACATCAAAACCATTCAAAAAAATAACAAGCAGTGTAGTTATATTGACATGACTAATAATGAGAAAAGAATCCTAACTGAATGGAAGTTGATACATAAGGTCTGCAAATCTGATATGAAGAGCAAAAGAGATAATGTTGTGTGGAGGTTCCCTCTTCATGAGAGGGGGAGGATTCATCAGAAATTCTTATGGCTTTTGTGTTGCTGCAATTGCCTCTCCCTTTGGAGTTCAAAATAACCATGTGGCAGACGCTGTGGCAATGTTAAAATGTCTCCAGCTTGCTCAAAGTTTCAATTTTAAAAGAATATGGCTGGAGGGGGACTCTCTCAATATTATTCAGGCTATTAAGGGTATTAGTTCCCCCTCTTGGAACATTCATAATATCATTGATAATGCTAAAAAATTGATTAGATGCCTATGATAGTGTGATTATTACCCATACCTTTAGGGAAGGTAACAGGGTAGCTGATTTATTAGCCAATGAGGGGGTCATTTTAGCAGAGGATACTAAGTATATCGGAGAAGTATCATATAAGAATAGAGTCCATGAGAAATTATTATTTGATAGAGTCCATGGTACATGTTGATTTCATTATTACCTTTCTGGGTTCAGATCTCAATGAAAGATATTGGAGTGATACAGAGTGTTAGTTGATTACCTGTTTAAGGCATCGTGATAATGAGCACTAGTGTGACAGGCCTAATAATATTAAGTGTTGGTTTATATTGAATGTCTTAAAAGACTATTCGAACAACAAGAAAATCACCTTGTTTTTTCGATTCCAGCATCTTGTTTCTTCAACATTTGGTTATTTTGTGCTCTATTGAGGGTTTTGACTTGAACAACCATTACATTATGGGGGGAAATCTTAATCGCAATGAGCCTTCCAGCTATGATAGCTGGAAAAGTGAAAGGAAAATATGGTGAAGATTGCACAGATATGGATTCACTGATTACATGGAGAAACTGCATGGGAGCAAGAACTCTATTTCACATGGGTTTGCCAAGGGCTAGAACAATAATAAAGTCACTTTGTTTGGCTAGACATGGAAGCTAGATGAAGATTTGGTGGCGGAGGTTACCGGATTGTAGAAGGAAGGCATCAAATTCTACAGAGACCACAAGTTCCCAGTGGAAGCTACCAAGAATTTCCCTAAAAATGAAGAATAAAGGGCTTGACTCGCTAAGAAGGACAATGCGTCCTACTACCTCCCTAACTAGGTAAAATCTTTCTGGCATAAAATGTTCAAAGTTTTAATGGAATACCTTACGGTTGATGGAAGGTTTTTGAAAGTTTACAATTACCACTTTGTCATCCTTAACCATTTTTGCCATGGATCAAAGATTTTTTTGCCCTTCTATTTGGCCTCTTCCCTTAACGATAGCCTGGTTGACCATGCTAAGAAACCTAAATCCTACCCCATTACTCACCAAGGCCTTATTTTGTTAATTTATAAGCATTTGAAAGGTAAAGCTAGGGCTAATAGGGATGACCCCTTTGTGGAGAATGCCCACATTTCTGAGGGTTATGATGGCTCTCATTCTGATGAAGATTCTTATAATCTTCCTCTGCATAAGAAATTGAGGGTCAGTGATGAAGCTAAAGAAGACATGGAAGAGAATGCTAGTTCTGGGCAGGAATAGGGGAAGGAGGTGGAAGAAGAGGTGGAGAATGAGCAGGAGAAGGAGGTTGAGGGCAAGGAAGGGGATGAGCAGAGAAAAGAGGATTTTGAAGAGCCAGAAGAAAAGGATAATCCTTATGTCTTGGATATCAAGGATGATGTTCAGCACAACATGGAGGAGGGAAACATTAGGTCTGTGGACTTTGCCCCGGTTATGGAAAATGTGGATTCCATTCTGAATGCTGCCAAAAATAGTACCCTGGAAATGTTCAATTTTCAAAAATGGGTGATTGATAACATCTCCACTTTTCAGAATAAATAGAGGGACCTGGATTATAAAATTGAGAATTTGATTAAGGATACCAACATTAAAGGTAAAGAGGATGACGCAGAGGATACTAGTGATGTAGAGGATGAAGAAGAAATTCTATACTGGCTAGAAAAAGAGATTATTAAAGGAGATTTGAAGCATCTTGAAGATGTGGTGAGAATTATCAAAGAAAAGGTTGAGGTTGATAATGGTCTGATAAACAACTGGATTCAAAAAACTGAGAATGCTTTGAAGAAATTCGTGGAGCATAGTCTGGCAGTGTTGAAGGTGTCTTCTCAAAACATGAATGTGTTGGTTGCTTGCCTGGAGAAGAACAAGCAGAATAAAGATACTATGATCATTGATGACGAGCCGACCTCTAGTTTTGTTCTACACTCCTCCAGATGTAGAACCAGGTAAAATACTAGTGAGCTGGAGTTGAAGACCAAAGACAATCAACATATGCATGAAAACAAATAACTGAAAGACGTAGCTAATGCGATGATGATGTTGGTTAAGGATGCGGAAGAGACTATAAATATTTTCATCTTATATAATCTGGTTTTAGGTTGCCAGTTTCTCGCTGGCCTTGTGTTGTTCTTTTCCTTGGCTATTGTTCTTTTGCAACCTTTCTCTCTTTGTTCTGTTCTTTCTAGTTTCTCTTTTGCTTATCTCCTTGTTATGTAAGTGGGTTTCAGGTCCCTTAAAACCTAATTTTCCTTAATCAAAAAACAATTGTCACAAAGAAAGATAGCTTGTGGAGCACCAAATCACGAACCATCTGAAATGAAGATACACAAGACCATCACTTACAATATCCCAAAAAATCAGATCAAAATCTGATCACACTGGAATATATCAAAGGAAATACTGAACTTTGCATAGCACCAACACAACAAAAACAAAACTACAAACCAGATCATGAGATCTTCTCAATCTGCAAACATCGGAGCAAATCACAGGAATATGTTGACATCAATGACAACAACATATCCTAGCAGAAGCAATGTCCAACAATCTCCAACAATATCCAACAAACATATCATGAATATATCTACAATAAGTCAAAACATCTGAAACAAAACCAAACACAGAAATAGAACCAGTATGTTGAAATCAATGACAACCATACTAAAACATCAGTCATCTTCACATTTGCAAAAATCTCCCCCTTTGTCATTGATGGAAACATTCATCAATGATAAATAATTTCTACAACAACATGCTCAACAGAACCTCAAAATCATTTCTCCCCCTTAGAAAGGAAAACTATATATACTTCCAAACTTCTCAAACTTCTCAAGCTATGAGCTTCTCAAACTTCTCCTAAACTTCTCAAGCATAATATTCTCAAACTTCTCCCCTTTGACATCGAGGAAAAAGGTGAATAACAACACAACTCAGAAACCACACAACTCCCCCTAAGAGGAAGCCCCAAACATTAGCCTAGAAGAAATATGCATTAAGTATCCTGGTTAAAATGCACTACCAAATGCACTTAGTTCAAACTGGGAAGGGGAATAATCCCTAATAATTGTCGAAGATAATCAAAGGTATCTTTGCACAACACCTTTGTAAATATATCTGCAACTTTCTCTTTGGTAGGTACATATCCAAATTTTTTTCTTCATTATCCACTACTTTTTCTCTCAGTAAATGATACTAAATAGAAATATGCTCTCTTCTGGAATGCAAAACTAATTTCTTAGAGATATTAATTTCACTTGTGTTATCACACATGATTGAGATATGTTCATCAAAAAATATTCCAATATTCTTCAATTTGTTTCATCCAAAGTACCTAAGTGCAACATGAAGCAGCTGTAATGTACTTAGCTTCTGTGGTTGTAAAGATACTATAGTGTCCCACCCTGACTCATCCTTCTCCTTGTACATTTATAGACTCTATTGGCATAGCTTAGTTTACTTTGTGATAATACTCGATGGTATTATACTATGTGTTGACTCTATTTATATCTCAGATGCTTATGATGATACTTGTTATTAATGATCATGATATGATGAAATTATATTAATGGTCTCTATAGGTGTGTGTGTGAAAAACTGAACCTATAGCTGCAAGCACAACACTTCAATTAAGTCATTATATGCATGGTTAGTAATCAATAATCAATAAGTAATAAACCATAGCAAAGCGACTAATTGCCTTCTAAAAGATGCAAGTATAAGATTCCTCTCAGATTTTTATAAGCAATACCAGTGACTAGACTACACCAAGATGAAGGATTTAATCTATATGATATTAAGCTATATGGATGCAAAATGGATGAATAATTCAAGCAAATAATCAATTCAAGCAACAATGAATGCAAGCAATAATGGATGTAAAATGGATGCAAATAATCTAAAAAGCATAATAATCTTTAATGACTCTAGAGAGAAATTAGCGTGATAATAATCTCCAAGCGTGTTCTCAAAAATCTCTAGGGTAAATTGGAATGAGAGTTGAAGACTGAATTTATAGAGAATCACAAGAGAAAAAACTCAATTTAGGATTAATTGAAATAATTGAGAAATCATGTTCAGTTAACCTTGAGATAGATTCCAATTATAGTTTAATTGAAATGCATTCAAATTAGAAGTTCAAGTTGCATTGGAAAATAATAATAAATTAATTCCATGCATATCTGATAAAAATAGATAATTCCATGCATATATTTGATTTATTCAAGAAAAAGGTCTTTTCAATGCAACTGAACTTCTTTTTCTGAAAAGCTCTGAGTTCCGATTTTAGAGAATAATTCAATAATTCAATTAAATTGCTTTTCTAATTTCAAGTTCTAAATTTAGAAAAAGAAATAATATCTCAAGTTTGATTCCTCTCTCAATTCAATTCTTTTTGTTTTATTTTCAATTCAACACTTTGTAATAAATTAATTCATCTTTTGTAATAAATTAATCCTTTTTGCATGATTGAATGACAAATTTATTAATTAATTAAATATGCAAGGATATTTAATAAATTAAAATGGGATAATTGATTAAAATGATATTATTGGAAATGATTTGATTAATTAAATAAATATTTAATTAATATTGAGTAGTTGATTTGCCATGTGATATTTGATAATTAAAGAATTAATAATGTGCTCAAGATTGATTTAATTGCCTTTTGTTAGGACCTTGGTAATGTTGTTGAGACTAGGGGCCCATGGTTTAGATGACCAATTTTAGGGTATTATAGTTGCCCCTCTTTGAATTAATGTACGAGCAGCGTGTTGGTTCAAAGAATGTGTGATGTCTAGGAGATGCCAATTCTAAACTTGATTGATCATGAACTAGATGAAAAAGAAGGTGTTTAGCTTGATTCGAAGCGACAAAGCTGAATGAAGTTTGATTAAAGTGATACCGATCCCGAACTTGATTGAACTGAGGAACGATAGAAAACAAAGATACCGAACTTGAACTTGATTGATCAAGAAGAGGATCTTACTGATCTAGAACTTGATTGAACTTAGATGCAATGAGTGATGATAAAAATCAATTTTGAACTTGATTGATCAAGACACGATGAGTGAAGAATGAACTGTTCAGCTTGATCAAGAAACGAATACTGAACGCTTGCTTAGATTTAGTGTGATCAAAGATACTCTTGAAACTTTTGATTGAGCTTAAACGAATAATCAGTTTGATTTGAAGCGATGAAACTGATTAATGTTAAGAGATTAATTCAAATGAAAGACAAATATTAGCTTGATTTGAAGCGATGAAACTGATATGCCCTTAGCGATTGATTTGATTTAGATGATCGAGAGATCTCAACTTGATGTGAAGCGATGAAGCTGAGATACCCCTTAGCAATAAGGATTGATTTTCTTTAATTGAAAATATTTTGCTTGACTTTTGATGAAGATTTGAAAAATTTCCTCGACTTGTGAGATGTGAAGTCATAAGGTCATGAGTATGCCCCCTTGGGAGCAAAATCAAAAGATAACAAGGGATTTATTATAGGCAATCGTTTGGCGAAAATAAGTTATTTGAGCACAAATTGATTCTGAGGATTTTTTTGAAAATTTCGGCGTTGATTGATGAGAAATTGAGCATAGAGTTGATTGAAATGTTGATGTGTAGAACGAAATTGAATTAAGATGCAGTGTTGAAATTGAGCGCAATTTTGAAGAAAGAATGAGCATTTGATGAAAAGAGCGTGGTCAAATTTGTGAAATTGACTAGCAAAATGATCTCAAAATTCAATTTCGATCCCGAAAATGGAATCAGAGCAGGCAATTTAGCTAAGGGTACAATTTTCATAACCATCGGAGTAAGTTGAAAAATTAGGTTTTAGGCTATATATGGGACGAAAGTGTCATTTTCAAATCATTTTAACCCTCCAAGTTTGCAAATTCAAAAATCCCTTCGCGAGAAAAATGGTGGTCCCTATGCATCAACATCGATTTGAGCACCAGAGACGTCACAGTCGACCCCGAAACTACAAGCCAGTGGTAAGTGATCGATCTTAAGCCTTTTTATGTTTCCAATTTTGAATTTTTTTATGCATTTTTGAAGTTTTTCATGGGTTTTGGGTCGGGTGTCTCGGTTTATTATGTGAGACAGGATCCTATCTCGTACGAGAAACTGGTAAAAAATCTTATTTCGTTTGGGCCTACTAGTTTTATCATATGGGGTCCACCCTTGTGTCGTATGACAGATCTGTTAAAAGGCCATTTTGTCATACGCTGTGTAAAAGTTTATCATTCGAGGCTATTTTCTCGTACGAAAGCCATTCTTGACTCGTACGAGATGCTGCTTGATTGTGTTTTGTCGTTTGAAAGACAGTGATCATTTTTGAAAGTGTAAACATGAAATTTTGGATTTGCATTTGACTTATTTGGATTTGCGTGATGTTTGACTTCTCTTGTAGGCTCATTTGGAATGTTTTATGATGATCGTTGTTGGGTTTTTTCAGGTTTGATTACCTCCTGTGCTCTTCAGATGTGTATATCCACCTACAATGGCATTAGTTCATCATCTATCTGAGGTTGAGTAGGCTCATGTTGATTTATGCAGCTTGACTCATTTATTGCGATTACCTAATATCCGTGTGAACCACGGGATGCTCACGACATTGGTTGAGTGTTTTCATTTGGAGTAGAATACATTTCATTTGCCCATTGGGGAGTTGACTATCACTCCCGAGGATGTGTACAGGATCCTTCGTATCCCTTTTGCTGGGGATAAGGTGGATTATGATACCGCGTTGTTACCTGGACTACATGCTCTTAGGAACGTATTCAGGGATCCCAACATTTTGACTCATTCCATGAGTTGGGACATACTTATGAGCATGTACAGTGAGGAGTATCCCCTAGCATATGTTCTAGCAGGGTTCATTGGTTGCTTCTTGATACCGGACAGAGGGTAGCAGGGTTTCCAGAGAAGATGGGGCTAGATGTTAGAGAGGTTGATAGAGACCCCTCAGAGACTTGGCTGGGGCTCTTATTTGTTGGCCCACATGTATCGGGAGATGCGTGAGATTGTTTACAGAGATGGGCGGAGCATGGCCGTGGGTGTATACATTTTATAGGTGTGGGCTTGGGAAAAGCTTCCCATTTGTCGGTCGATTGTAGATGATAGTAGAGAGCTAGGGAAGTCGATTATTTACAGGTATGTCGGATATATTATGCAGCCCCATTTGGGCAAGATGGACTTTTGGCGACGACAGCTCGATGACCTTATAGTAGTTGTCTGGAGACCATACAGAGGATTGGAGTTGTGGGATGACTGGAAGAGGGTTCACAGGGACCTTTTTGTGACACGCCCATTGACCGAGAGATCACAGACTATTGTGGAGTGATTCATCGTTTCACAAGTGATGAGGCAATACAGCTAGCCTTAGGGGATCTCACAGGAGTATACAACATATGCTCGCTATGCTAATGAGGAGAGGTAGGGATGGTCTCCATGGTTGTTGTATGCTTTAGCTATGTAGGAGTTGATAGGTTTACATCGTTTGAGATGGGATTACCTAGAGGATGTAGCAGATGCGGGGGTATTGCCCCAGTATAGGGATTACTTTCAACAGCATCCGTTCCCTTGATTTACAGATCCAGGAGAGAAAACTCCTCATATTGAGGATGTGGAGGATGATGCCCCCGCACTGACATAGGGACAAGGCCATAGGCAGGGACAGGCATAGAGATCAGAGGCTCCACGACGGACTGGTGGTGATCCTGGTGCTAGCAGCAGCGGGGTGCCAGCTAATGTTGGACAACAAAGGGGTGAGGGTGGATCCCTTGGGAGAGTAGGCGTGAGATTGGGTGGTGGAGAGGAGGAGCAAGTAGCTTTGAGGTAGGTCCAGTAGTGGTAGGATGAGCAGGGTGGAGCCACAGGTGGAGATGGTGGTGGAGATGGTGGCGGAGAGCCTAAGAGAGAGCAAGGGGCTGACATAGGACGGTCGATGAGAGCACGTCTTGCAGAGCTGTAGTCACAGTTGACAGTGGCTCAAACTTAGTTAGTTGAGCATGATCACCAGATCACAGCATTGAGAGGAGAGTCGAGAGCAGAGATAGAGTCTCTACGATAGGAGGTGCTTCTCCAGAGTAGTAGGGCAGCATATTATGTGGCAGCATATAGTGTCACAGTTCCTGTTGCACAGCAGGTGCAACCCTATTCGCAGTATATGGCTAGATCAGAGGGAGCACGAGCACCTCGACAGGATCCCAGACATCAGGCTCCTCCTCCTCCACCAGGCGATGAGGGAGAGGGTGCCAGCTAGATGATTCATTTTTTTGTAGCTCGGATATATATTTTTTTGTAGACACACCCATTTTTTGTAGCCTATATGATTCTTGCTCCGATGGGGGTTTGTATATGTCATTGGACATCATTTTGTACTCTTATACTTGACATTATATATATACGAGATCTGATTCGACTTCATCGTACTTGTGTTGATTCACTTATGAGATGTCTCTTATATGCTTTATTCTATATGTATGCATTTCTTTTCCATATAAATGTATGTAATGCTAATGATTATGAATGTATATTTTTGTTTCTTTTATATGCAAATAAATGATAATGCAAATGAGTAATAATTAAATGTATGAAGCTATATGAAATGTTATGTATGTAGCTAAACATCTCAAAAGACAAGTGCTGGCATTTTTTATGTTTATGTTGTGATTGTCATTGATGGACACACACTTGTATTGAGATCCCCTTTATATGTATGAGCTCATGCTCAACCGGTATTTGTTCCAACTGGTATGTTGTATTCTAGTCTTTAGACTAGTAGTGATTTTGCAGAATGTGTTTCCCGGTCTGAAGCGGCATGTCGACCCCAAGCGGTTTGTAGATCACATGCGGTACGAGGAAGCAAAGCGGCACAACACATTCTTACCAATCTTCATTTTTATCAAACCAGCAACCGACATTTTGTATAAACCGGTAATACTTTGTGATGAGTTACCAACCGGCATTTTGTGATGAGTTACCAATCCACCAATTGTTTGACAATGCCGACACATTGATGGTGATTCTTGTGTCGTGTTACTGAGTATGTCTAGATTCACTGAACCTAGGAAATTGTAATGTAATCCTATTGGACCGACATGAAATTAGATTCCTTTAAAAGGACATCATGTCTAGGGTTTTTGAGTTGTTGAAGAAGTTACGAAAAGGGTTAATGTTGAGCTAGGGTTTAAGGTGGATGATGAGTTGTTGGAAGAGCGATCTTATCTGAGAAGATCAAGTTGTAACTGAGAGAGATAGAGAAGACTGAAGTAATGTTGGAATGCATTAGCTGTGAGTAATACTGGATCTAACCAAGCAGTTTGTGCTATTAGATAGATCAAACACTTGTTGACTACTCACATCTTTGACAAGTCTGTAGCCCTTAACCGGGTAGGCCTCAAAGCCTTTGTAAAATCCTCTAACAAGGTGGTTCACACATGTGAATCTAAAATCCTCTAACAAGGTAGTCTTTAATCAAACTTATCTCCTAATAGAGATTGAGATTCCTAACAGGATCTATTCTGGTGAAGAACATTGTAAGACCTTAACCGGTCTGGTTTCTATTCTGCAGATAGTGACTTGTGAGTTCCATCTCATCGTGGTTTTTCCCAGTTGGGTTTCCACGTCAAATATCTTGTGTTATGGTTGTATTGCTTTTGTGGGTGAATGTTTTATTCACATTTTGGTTTGTATGTGTGGTAACCGGTTTGATTGTCAGACTGCTTTACCAGTTTATCTTTAGACTATGTAAGTGTTTTAGTGCAAAGATTTTTGGCATACTAATTCACCCCCCCCCTCTTAGTATTCATCAATTGGTATCAGAGCCAACCTTTCTATAAGTTTAACCACTTGGAAAGAGATATGGGGGAGTACACCTTGAGGGAACTTACTCAACGGCTCACTAAGTTTGAGCAAGCCTATGATGATCTTATGGTCAAATACAAGGCATCTCAAGCAAAAAGAAGAGAACATGCAGAGAGGCTGATGGAACTATCTGAAAATAGTTCTGAAGATGAAGCTAACATGGAAGCTATGATTGCTGAAGTGAATAAGCTGAATGATTGAAACTCCAATTTGAGAAAGGAGTTGGAAGGACTAACTATTCAGTTTAGCCAAGATCTTGAGAACTGGAGAAAAGATGAAGATCTGGTAAAAGACAGAGATCATGAGATCTCCAAGTTGAAACATGAGATTAGTGCGCTAACTACTCGCCTTCATGAGAGTAGAATGGAAAAAGAAGACATGCAAGGAGAACTAAACATTGCCATCTCTGAAAATGCAAGTCTTATGGAGACAAACATTGCTATCTCCAAAGAACTCTTTGAGTGAAAGGAAATACTTGCTAAGTTTGGCAAAAGTACAGTCAGGCTAGAGCAAAAGCTTGAGTAATCTAGATGGGCAAAGAATACCAATGGTCTTGGTTTTTCTAGACATGAGGAAGGAGAATCCTTAGGAACAAATGTTGAAGCATCAAAGAAGAAACCGACACTCAAAGGAAAAGGTAAGCAAAAATTCAAACCTGTTTGCTTTAACTGTCTTAAAGAAGGACACACTGCCAATGTATGTAGGAGCAAAGCCTACAATAATTTTCCTTATTTTATCAACAATGTACCTAGATCCAATAAGTTCAATGGTCATTGTTATGCATGCAACAAGTTTTGGCATAGAGCATTTGAATGCAGGTCTATAATGGATAACACTAGAAGATATCCTTAGAGGACCCAAGGAACTAGTCTTGAATCTTTTATGAACCGGAACCACAACTAGTTTAATGTCTTCAATCATCAGTCAAGAAGCAGTGGTCATCAAGCGGCAAACGGATGGAGAGAAAGCTGTATGATCTGTCATGGTCATGGTCACATTGCTGCAACATGCAGAAGGAAGAATGGAAAGTCGTACAATGGACCTTGGAGAGCACCTGGACTTGTTTGCTATCACTGCAACAAACCGGGTCACATTGCAAGATTCTGCAGAAGCAGAAAAAGTATATCTGATGATATACCGGTCACTCAGGAAGGAGAAATAGATGTTGAAAAAGTTCAAGGAGACATGAAGAAAACATGGAAGAAGAAACCAATATTATTGGAGGAGGAACCGGTTTCTGCACCTAGTGTGGAAATATCGGAACTGGCAAACTAAGCCGCAAAGGATTAGGGGGAGCAAATGGAAAAATGCTTTCGAACCCCCGGTTAACACTGGTAAAAGACCTTAACCAGTATGCTACACCTGTTGCTTGGTAGAAGATCGGAAACGGTAAAAAGGCAAATTAGGGTTTACGCCCTAATATAGGAGCATTAATGATGGTAGGTGAGAGACATGTATAAATGCATTTTTCAAATCATTTCTCACTATCTGTTTTCAAGCGAAGAAAAGTTTTCAAGTGCAGAGCGAAGAAAAGGCGATTTGAGCTTAGATTTTGAGAAATTGGAGAGCTTTGAAAGAGATTCAAATATAGTTTGCAAGCGATAGTGGAGAACTCAAAGCAGTGATTTGGCATCCGACGGAGAGTGAAGTAAAGCAGAATCAGGAAGCCCTAATTTCGCGTTAGAAAGTTATTTTTCATGTTCTTGAAATACTCTTCAATGGCTTCCGCATCTCATACCAGTTCAAGCACATCTATTGAGTCAGAAAGTTTTATTCAAAGGAAGGGCAAATATAATGCTTTGTCACAAGTTCCAGCTGGAGTCATAGTCGAAGAAGGAATTTCAGGCTATATTGATTGCAAGATAGAAGACCTAGGGTCCTTAGCCATTCATACTCAATTAGGTCTATTTTGCGGAAAGGACAAAAGGATCAAACTGGAGTTCAGTATCTTAGAGAAGAAGAAACTCCATAATGTGGTGTATTTTCTGGAAGACTTCATAGAGGATCACATCAGGATCATCTTGAGCAGAGTCCATGGTGACAAGATGTACCTGGAGAGAATGCATGATATCATGCCTGAGGCAATTCATGTAGTCACCGGTTTCTACAACACAGGGGAAGTGCCAGCCCTGAGAACGGTAAGCAAAATGGAAATGACCAAGCTCATCGGTTCGACAAGTGATTCATGAGGTATCACAATTAATCCTATCAAGGATGAACTGGTAAAATACGCCTGCATGGTGATAGGCTACAGAACATTCTCAGCCAGCAGGATTAATTATGTATCTGCTACAGCGGTAAATGCCGCTTACCGAATGATTATAGAGGATAAATCATTTGACTTATGCACCGGCATGCAGAGGCAACTCCTGTCAAACCTTAAGGCAATCAAAAAGGACAATTCACTAAAATTTAAGTTTGGACAACTACTGGTAGGGTTGTTTTTCTATTTCCAAGGCTACTTTCTGGGTATAAGAGATGTCTAGTGGTCCCTTGACCAACCGGTAACCAAGCAGATAAAGGAAAGTGTGCAAGCCATTGGAACCGGCTACCCTAAGGTACTGAACAAATACTTTGATGAGTTCAGAAGAAAGATGAGTCAGAGGGTACGAATCTCAGGTGACATAGTGAAGAAGTATGAAGATGACATTTGTTTCACTATTCAGGTGGACAAATGTCTAATGGAGGCTGTTGAGCCTAGAATGGAGGAAGTGGAGCCTATGGGCTATGAGGTCATGTTTGACATGCTGGAAGGGTATGCTTCAACCCTTATTGCCTTGCCTCTTGATCCAAAGGCTAAGCAAACCGGAACGTACTTGGAGAGGATCGCACTGGTTGAAGAATCATTGGTGAAGAAGGGAAAAGAACCGGTAGCTAAGAAAGCTAAGGCAGTGCCTGCAGCTTTGGCACCAGCTACCACTGCGACTCCAAGAGTGACCAAGTGGTCACCGGCAAAGAAGAAACCGGAGGTAACACTGGCAAAAGTCTTCAAAAGAAAGAGGAAGACCAAGGCAAATGAACCAGACTCTGAAGAAACTGAGTCTGATGAACAGCCAAAGAAGGCTAGACAGACCAAGAAGGTGAAGAAGAATGAACCGGCAACATCCACACCGGTAAATATAGATATCTCCTCTTACAAACCTTTGACACATTGTCAAAGAACAGTAAAGAATATTAGGAGAAAGTTACTTCATGATTTAATTGATTTTTATGTTGAATTCAATAGTGAAGAAAAAGATGAAGTACTGTAGGAAATCATTCTTTATTTATGTAAAAATGACCGGTCACCATCAGAGATTAAATCTCAAACACCAGATTCATTATTTAAAGCATTGGATAACAAATGGCGCATTGCCATTGAAAAGGAACAAGAGATTAGGGAGAAAGTTTTTGCACAGTACTTCCCCGAACTCTCAAATTCAGAATTATTTGATGTATTGGATCAAAATAAAGGTCTCTTCTTCACAAGGAGAAGAAGACTCTGGTTGTTGGAAGGGAGAGTTGATGATGTAGAAAAGGATACACATAAACACATGGCCCATGCTATCAACTCTCACAAAGCTCAAATGACCAACCTCCGAGCGAAAAAGGAACTGGTTATTCCCAAACTGGATGAGGTTTTTGATGAGGAAGGAAACCTGGTGGAGGAAACAATCGACACCATAGATGTCGATGCCCTGGATATAGAAGATGTCACTCAGGACATACCTTCTGAGGGAACTGAACAGGGGCAATAGGCCGGTCAGGGTGGTGAACAAGCTATGGACACACAGCAAGCGGCAAAAGAACAAAAAGAGAAAAAGAAGAAGGATGAAGATGAGAAACAGGAAAAAGAGGAAGATGAGAAAAGAAAAGATGAAGAGAAGAAGAAGCAAGAAGAAGAAAGGAAGAAGAAAGAAGAAGAGGACAAGGAAGAAAAGAAGAAGAAGGAAGAAGAAGAAAAGAGAAATAAGGAAGAGGAGAAAAGAAAAGATGAAGAGAAGAAGAAGCAAGAAGAAGAAAGGAAGAAGAAAGAAGAAGAGGACAAGGAAGAAAAGAAGAAGAAGGAAGAAGAGAAGAAGAAGAAGAAGGAAGAGGAAGAGAAGAAAAAGGAAGAGGAAGAGAAGAAGAAAAAGGAAGAGGCAGAGAAGAAGAAGAGGGAAGAAGAAGAAAAGGAAGAGTAGAAGAGGAGAGCAGAGGAGAAGAAAAAGGCAGAGGAAGATAAGGAAGAAGAGAAGAGAAGAGAAGCAGAAAAGAAGAAAGCTGAAGAAGCCAAGGAACAAGAAGCGGCCAAAAGCTCTCAGGTGGAGACTCCGAAGGCAACTGGAAGTCAACCCTCACCGGTTGATCTTTCTACTCCTATTGATCTCCAATCTGCAAGTGAGTTGGAACTTATGCAGAGCATCAAGGTTGCTCAAGAGCGCCTTGAGATCATTCATAGGAAAAAGGAACAGGACATCATTCAGGTAGTTGTAGACACACTTACCGGTTTAATCCCTGGTACTAATCTTCCTGACACTGATTCATCACTAGCACAACTCAAACTTTTGTGTACTTTAGTGGATGATCAGGTGCAGGGTCTAGAAGAAGCAGCAAAGGCCAATGTAAAGAAAGAGCACCAAAAGGCTCTTAATGTTGCTCTTGTGAAGAAATTAAATGAGCTTAGGACTGAACTGTTAAAGGATCAAAAGGACATAAGGAATGCTTTGGATGAGGGAAACTTGCTACTCAGCAAAATCTGTCAACCTCATATGTTCTGTGATGATGTGCTAGCCAAGAAGCAACAGCTTCAAACAGACTTATAGTCCTACTTAAGCACATTCAAGACTCCTTATGACTCCTTTGCAGCGTATGGGCAAACCGTTCATCGGTTCCAAATCAAGTCAGCCAAGATAGAGCAAGAGATCAGCACAAGGTCTAGGGATTTGCAGGAGCTTCGACTGGTATTACTTCCACGACTGCAAATTCTCCAGAAATTCTATCTGAATCTGGATGCCCTGACAGTCACCCAAGAACTGAGCACAATAGATGCCATGGATGAACAGGTATCACAAATGCAGACAGAGAAGGAAGTGGCGACCTCCCTACTTGAGTCCTGGTCTCTTTCCATGAAACAATTTTTGCAGGACTACAAAGCGGTTTTTGACAAGTATTATTCATTATTGTCATAAACTTTTTATATATACATGGAAACAGTTTTTTTTTCAGCGGTACTTTGTCATTGTTGGCAAAGGGGGAGAAGTATATGGTTTTAAAATTTTGATGGTTTTAAAATTTTGAAATTTTGATATATCAGGGGGAGAATATATCAGGGGGAGAAGTATATCAGAGGGAGAAGTATCTATTTTCAAATTTTGATATATGCTATATGCTCTGAATGCAAAATTGTTATACACTCTATTGATTAAGGGATAGTATATATGCTTAGGGGGAGCAATTTTGTTAATGGCAAGTTCTTGTTGTAAAACACTTAGATGTCAAAATTTTATTTTCCTAAGTGTTGCCATCAATGCCAAAGGGGGAGATTGTTGGCATTTTTTATGTTTATGTTGTGATTGTCATTGATGGACACACACTTGTATTGAGATCCCCTTTATATGTATGAGCTCATGCTCAACTGGTATTTGTCCAGCCGGTATGTTGTATTCTAGTCTTTAGACTAGTAGTGATTTTGCAGAATGTGTTTCCCGGTCTGAAGCGGCATGTCAACCCCAAGCGGTTTGCAGATCACAAGTGGTATAAGGAAGCAAAGCGGCACAACACATTCTTACCAGTCTTCATTTTTGTCAAACCAGAAATCGGCATTTTGCATAAACCAGTAATACTCTATGATGAGTTACCAATCCACCAATTATTTGACGGTGCCGACACATTGATGGTGATTCTTGTGTCGTGTTACTGAGTATGTCTAGATTCACTGAACCTAGGAAATTGTAATGTAATCCTATTGGACCGACATGAAATCAGATTCCTTTAAAAGGACATCATGTCTAGGGTTTTTGAGTTGTTCAAGAAGTTGCGAAAAGGGTTAATGTTGAGCTAGGGTTTAAGGTGGATGATGAGTTGTTGGAAGAGAGATCTTATCTGAGAAGATCGAGTTGTAACTGAGAGAGATAGAGAAGACTGAAGTAATGCTGGAATGCATTAGCTGTGAGCAATACTGGATCTAACCAAGTAGTTTGTGCTATTAGATAGATCAAACACTTGTTGATTACTCACATCTTTGACAAGTCTGTAGCCCTTAACCGGGTAGGCCTCAAAGCCTTTGTAAAATCCTCTAACAAGGTGGTTCACACATGTGAATCTAAAATCCTCTAACAAGGTAGTCTTTAATCAGACTTATCTCCTAACAGAGATTGAGATTCCTAACAGGATCTGTTCTGGTGAAGAACATTGTAAGACCTTAACCAGTCTAGTTTCTATTCTGCAGATAGTGACTTGTGAGTTCCATCTCACCGTGGTTTTTCCCAGTTGGGTTTCCATGTCAAATATCTTGTGTTATGGTTGTATTTCTTTTGTGGGTGAATGTTTTATTTGCATTTTGGTTTGTATGTGTGGTAACTGGTTTGATTGTCAGACTGCTTTACCGGTTTATCTTTAGACTGTGTAAGTGTTTTAGTGCAAAGATTTTTGGCATACTAATTCACCCCCCCTCTTAATATTCATCAACAAGTACTCGATCAGAGAAATGATGATAAATAGACCACTTAGCATAAGAAATGATGATGCTTTTAGCTCTCCTTCAGAAGATAAAGAAATTATTACCATACCAAAATCACTCTAGATTCACAAAAATGCAGAATGAAATGCAAAATGATATGTGAAATGCAACCTAAACCTAGTCACTGGATTTAAAATACTTAATATTCATCACTAAGCATAATGAACACAACAGGCAGGTTAGAGTTCTTTTCTTTTTCAATGTGCAATATTAATTATCTTGTCCACAATGGCCCTTTTTTCGTTCATATCCTTGGATAGATTTCGTAGGGACTTGAATTGCTTCATAAAGAAATTCCCTCAAAACAAACAAAGAAATGATATGGACCTCCCTGTAGCATACAAATAAGTGGAGTCGAGGTATGTGAGGTGATTTCACCTTGATGTGAAGGCTCCTTTCACAGACGCCTAGCTAATTTATATGTTTTCGGGTCATCGGGATCATTCCTACAAGAAGAAAACAAAGAAAATATTATGCCCCCAATCCTTTCTTCTCTTAGTCACAATAGACTTTCTCGAGTTACTCAGAGGGACAATAATCGAAAATCAATATAAAAGACAGCATACAAAGAAAATTTTCATTAATAGCTCAAAGTGTTTAGTGATTGTTTTCTGTTATGTTGTTTTGCTTGTGAACTCAATGATAAACTCTTTGGTAGTTACGAGATAGGTGACTGACTCAGAGTGGACGACCAAGTTTCACTAATGGAAGAATGACTTGGTTGACACTGCTTAGGATATGTAATGTGCTCTGTCGAGTAACCTGAGACTAGAACATTGATCAGTTTCAAGTCATGAGGGTTCCAACGAACGAGGATGTCACAAAAGTGACTGAAAATATGTACAAGTGAAAGCAAAAGATGCATAAAAGCGGGAAATGCCAATGTTGCGTTCATAGATGGAGTGCTTGAGTATAAGAGGCGCCTGTTTGCCAGGTTTTCACCTGCTTGGCAGAGATTCATTTTTTCTTTACCAAGGTGCCTGTTTACCAGGTTTTCACCAGGGCAATTTCTCTCTTTATATATATTTCTTTTCTTTTCTTTTCTTTTTTTTTAAATTTCTTCAGGACTTTTTCTGATTTTTAGGATTTTTTTTCGGACTTTTTCTGATTTTTAAGATTTTTTTCAGGACTTTTTTCTGATTTTTAGGATTTTTTTCAGGACTTTCATTGCTATACATGTTTGCTAGAGCAGAGAGTGCTAAGTGAAGAATTTCTTCAAGTGGATGGTGTTAATCGGTTCATGGAGTTGTTCTCCTTCCGAGTTTGAGAGTTGATAGGCACCAGAGCCATATGCTGCAGTAACAATGTAGGGACCGAGCTAGTTGGGTTCAAACTTCCCTTTATTGTCGCGAAACTATTGATTTTTTGGATTTTCTCTCAGAACGAGGTCACCAACTTGAAATTATCTTTGTCAAACCTTCTTGTTATATCCTTTGGACATTCTCTTCTTATACACTCTGAGATGATCTAACACCATTTGCTGACACTCATCCAACAATTCAAGTTCTTGCAATCTAGATATTCTATGATCTTCATCAGTAACAAGACCTTGCAACGAAACTCTTAGAGATGGTATTTCTACTTCAATAGGTAATACTGCTTCAGACCCATACACCAAAGAGAAAGGTGTAGCCCCAGTAGGTGTTTTGATACTTGTTCTGTAAGCCCATAGTGCAGGATTGAGCTGCAGATGTCAGTCCTTCCCAAACTTGTTCACTGTTCTATGCAAGATAGTCAGTAGGTTTTTGTTAGATGCCTCAGCTTGTCCATTACCTTGAGGGTAATATGCTGATGACCAGTGTTGCTTTATTTTGAATTTCTCACAAAGCTCGTCCAGATCTTTATTCTTGAATTGTCCTCCATTATCAGTCATGATGGATGAAGGTATCCCATACCTGCAAATTATATAGTTTAGGATGAATAAGGCGACTTGTTTACCAGTTGCTTTGATAAGTGGAACTTCCTCTACCCACTTGGTGAAATACTCAGTGGTGGTTATGATGAATTTATGTTTGTTGGATGAAGCCAGATATATCTGACCAATGAGATCAAAGGCCCATTGCTGAAAAGGTCAGTGTGTTATAAATGGTATGAGATCCCTTGCCGGGGCATGTATGAGATTTTCTCACAAGTCTTAGCAAATTTATGGCGTCTTTTTCCATATCTGGCCAGTAGTAGCCAGCCCATAATAGTTTCTGAGCTAAAGTAAAACCATTTGAATGAGATCCACAAATACCTTCATGGACTTCCAATAATGCACATTTAGATTCTTTAGTTTCTAGACATCTAAGCAATGTACCATCCAAACCTCATCTAAATAAATCGTTAGCTATGATAACATACCATGAAGCGTTGTGAGTTAGGTTTCTTTTCTCGTTACGAGTAAGGTTTTCAGGGATAATTTGATCGCATAGATAGGAATAAATGTGGTTGTATTGGGATGAGTCATGTCCAATAATAAAACAGACTATTTGGGTCTTAGGAGAATCATAAGCGGGGTAATATAACTCTTCCACCAGGAAATCAAAGCAAAAATTGGACTCCTATAACTCAGGTATAGATGCCAAGGTGGCCATAGCATCTGCTGCTCTATTCATTGATCTAGGAATCTATTGGAATGATACAAAAGCAAAGTACTTCTTGATATCATCCACCATCCTTTTGTAAGGCATCAATTTCTCATCTCGATTCTAATATGTATCGTTGATCTGATTGATAACCAACTAAGAATCTCCATAGATATGTAATTCAACAACCTTTCATTCAATAGCTAGTTTTATTCCATTCATCAAAGCTTCATATTCTACAATGTTGTTTGTGCAAGGGAATAGAATCTTATAAGACTTTGGGATTGAATACTTCTAAGGAGTAATGAATAGTATGCCAGCACCTGAACCATTTTGAGTAAATGAACCATCGAAGAACATCTTCTAGGGTTGTTGAGTAAGATGCATAATTGATTCATTTGGGAGCTCGATGTGTAGTGGTTGAGTATCCTCAAGTGGAGCTTCGGCAAGTTGATCAGCAATTACCTATCCTTTTATGGCTTTGCATTCCACATATTCAATGTCAAACTCTATAAGGATCATAACCCATTTCGCCAATCTTCCGGTGAGTGTTGCTTTATTAAGAAGATACTTGAGTGGATCGATTTTGGCCACCAACTTGACTGAATGTGCTAGCATATAGTGCCTCAATTTCTGTGATGCAAAGACTAATGCCAAGCATGCTTTTTCTATTATAATGTAGCTCATTTCATAAGACACCAATGTCTTTCTAATGTAATAAATAGCCCATTCCTTTTTGTTGTCATCTTGTTGTGCCAGAAGTGCCCCCAATGATGAATCAGTTACTGATATATATAAGATTAGTGGCTTACCCTGAATAGGTGGCATCAATATCGGTGGATTAGATAGGTACTCTTTTATCTGCTGAAGATGTTGTTCACACTGTTGATCCCAATTGTATATTATTCCTTTTCTCAATACTTTTGTAAAAGGTTGAGCCTTGTCTGCTAGTTGAAAAATGAATCTTCTAATGGATTGGAGACGTCCCTGTAGACTTCTCATTTGACTGATGTTCTTTGGAGGTGACCTTTCCATTATAGCTTGGACCTTCTCAGGATCAACCTCGATTCCCTTCTTTCAAATGATGTAGCCAAGTAGTTTACCAGATGTCACTTTGAATGCACACTTCTTTGGATTTAATCGAAGCTTGAACTTTTCCATTCTATCAAGTATGGGACCTAACTCTTGAATATGCATTGATCTTTTAATATTTTTCACTAAGGTGTCATCAACATAATCTTCCATATTCTTATGCATCATGTCATGAAAGTTAGTTGTAACTGCTCTTTGATAGGTCGCCCCTGCGTTCTTTAACCCAAATGGCATAACGTTCCAACAAAAGGTTCCCCATGCATAGGTGAAAGCTATCTTTTCTTGATCTCCAAGAGTGATTTTAATCTGATTGTAGCCAAAAAATCCATCCATTAGTGAGTACATCTTATACCCAACTATCATGTTGACTATCATATCAATATTTGGCAAGGGAAAGTCATCTTTTGGACATGCTTTATTGAGATCTCTAAAATCTGTACAAACTCTAATAGATTTATCTACCTTCGACACAGACACTATGTTGGAAATCCATTCAACATAATCTATTGCTCTGATAAATCCAACTTTGAGCAGTTTCTCTAGTTCAGCTTTGACCAATAGTGCTACATGCGGGTGCATCTTACAGAGTCTTTGCTTAACTAGTTTTACTCCTGGCGTGATTGAGAGATGGTGCATAATGAGATCAGGATCCAAGCCTAGCATATCAGAGTACATCCACGCAAAGTTTATTTTCTTTTCTGAGAATAGTTGAGTGAACTCCTTCAATTCTTTTGTTGATAGTGATTGAGCTACGTGAATGATTTGTGGTGTCTCTTGATTCCCGATATTCACTGGCTGAGTTGGCTCAATCAATATGGAAGACCGCTCCTGAAAATGACTGGGCAGTATACCAAGTATCTCACCTTCAGGCACCTCAAAGAGGTTTTTACCTTTAGGTACATCCTTTATTTTCTCTTTTTTAGATTCTAACACTGCCACAATATGGTTTTCACCATTAGCTCTTTAAGTTTTATTTTTCTTGTTTTTGGGACTAAGATACTTGATATCTACTGAAGTCATATTTTCACTTCGTTCACTAGTGGAAGAGTTTATAGGTTTGACTGCATTGAGATAATAGGATAATGTATAGTCATTGGCAAAAGTAGGTATATCCATGGGTTGATTCTCCAAAGTACAGTCAATCAATTCGGGATGTACTAAGGACAAATTTTGGATAGGTTCAAGAGCGTATTGTTATCACAGCTGCGAACTGAAAAGTCAAGTTCCAAAATGATACCTTGCATAAGTGTCTTGAGACCAGGAAGAGTCAGATCATGATTATTAAAGTTCACGTTAATATTTAATCAATCTAATCCAATAGACATACTTGTAACATCATTTACTATGCCAGACTGGACGTCATATCGTGGTTTAACAACAATAAGACTAGTAGGCAACTTTTCATTGTTTGTATCAGATGATTCAGAATTTGAGGCTGAGTGGATATCATCATGAATAGGACTATTATCAGAGTCTTCAGAGTCATCAGATGAAGTTTCCAAGCCTCTTTAAAGTGATTTAGTAAACATATGTATGGTATCAATACCAACATCTTTAATGCTACAAGTTCCTTCATGTTGTGGTTCATTTGTTATTTGTATCTGACACACCTGTTGACATGATCTCATTGTTTCTATGATTTGTTGTCGTCTACGCCATTCAACTTCTTCTAGACTCATGACTGGTTCTTGTTCTGTAGCTTCTAACTCTTCCTGTGTAGTGCTATAACTAATTTGTTCTATTTTAGGATAAGGGCACATAGATGAGAAGCTTTCTAGTATTCTTCCTTCTTTCAATCCTTGTTCATAATTTGCTTTCCTCTTTTGTCTAATTTCTTGTATTTCCTTCTCTAGTTTTATGCGCATCAGCTCTTGAGTATCATCTATGACACCACTAGATTCTTCTGGAGTTTCTGTAGTGGATGTGTCTGAAAGATAGTCAGGACCCCATTCATACTCGTTTGAATCAGTCTCTGAATCATCTACTTGTTTCCTGCCAGTATATGTGACTGGAACTTTTAATGGTGCAAACAATTCTCTGATTCTTATGACTTCATCTCTTATATCCTCAGGAACCTCAACTTCTTGTATTATCGTAGCTGATACCATCGAAGCCTAGGCACTGACTACTTCTTCTTTCTTGACTGTTAATTCCTCTTTCTCTTTTCTACACTCTACTTTTGTTTGTTTAGTGTCTTCTTCATGTAATGTTAAAGGCGATATCTTTTTCAAGCACTTAGACTTAGAAACATGTTTTTGTTCTGATGTCTTTTTCGGATTGTATCCCAGTCTAGCTTTATCATGTGTGGATTTGGTTTGTAGCTGAATTGGTTCAGTAATACCTTCTTTTTGCCTACCCAGAGGACCAGTACCTGAGTACCCCATATGTTGAATCATTTTGTAACCACGACCATATTGGTTTGAGGAAATCTCATAGTGTCGTACCTCCTCATTTTGACTATCTTCCTTAAAGAGCCAGTTAAGCACATCATCCTCCTCTATTTCATCTGCCAAGGAGGTAGAAGACTATACAAAGAGACCATCATGTATGGTATTCGGAGCTGAAGTTTGTGTTCTCATAGCCTCTGATGGCTTGCCCAACTTCTTTGGCGATGGAGGGAGAGAAACTAATGATAGTACCAGTTCTATCTTGTAGCCATCCATGTCGGTATCTGTAATCTTCAATCTCTTTTCTAAGTCTTTCATCAATGTTTCTGGATCTTCATTTGGAGAGGCTGCCCTATTATGAGGCACACAAGTATCTGCACCTTTTATCAAAGCATTACAAATGACATTTGTATCAGCAGGAATACTGACTTCAGCTCTATTATAAGGAAACTTTAAGCATTGGTGATATGTTGACGATACTGCCTTCATTTCATGAATCCGTGGCCTACCCAGTAATATATTGTATGACAATGGAATATCGAGAACCTGGAAAAGGAAATCTCTCTCTACCAGCCCCACTCTGATTGGTAATGATACCAGACCATTGGAGGTCCTCTCTTCCTCATCATAGGATTTAATTGTTATTTTCTTGCCTGGATCAATGACATTTTCAAAGAATCCTAGTTGTGTAAGCAGATGATAAGTACATATATTCAACCCCGTGCCTCCATCTATCAAAACATGTTTGACTCTGTGTTTGTGGATCATGGCTTCAATATGCAATGGCTGGTTATTTGGATGATTTAACAAATTGTCATCTTCTTTAGAGAAGGTCAAATAGTGAGGTGAAGTCAGATGACCCACCATAGACTGAAACCGATCAATGTCTAAATCTTTTGGAATGTTGGTAGTGAGCAATGCTTTGTCTAGAATTTCCTTGTGAGCAGATGAGAGTTGTAGCAATTCAAAAATTGAAATTTGAGCATTTCTCCTTTTTAACTGTTCAATTGTGTTGTATCTAGAGGATGATGATGAGGTTAACCTTTTAAATTTGTCCAAGGTTTATTCCTTCTGTTTGTTTGGCAAGACTGTTGGATTTGATGTTTCTTGAGTCGAGTTGGAAGAACTAGCTCCTTGGAGGGTAACTTTCTTTTGAGATCGGGTCAGAGCTCTTGCATATCGTGATTCATTTGGTTTATCTTGAACTATAATCACATTGCAATATTCTGAGTGTGAAGGCTCAATCATGTTGATAATGTTGTCCTAGCTGGCATAAGTATAATTTACCTTGGCACCTCCTTTGGTCTTTGAGGAATCACCTTGTTCATAAGCAGGCAAAGGGTCTTTAAATTCTTTATGATCAGCATTGGTTCGATGATTCCCAACAACAACTTTATCTGCGTCTATGAGATCTTGAATCTCATGTTTTAGCTTCATGCAATTGTTTATGTTATGACCTTTATTCTAATGGAAGTCACAGTATTCATTTTCTCTCCACCATCTTGGTTTGACATCTGGATCATATGGTCTAGAGTTATCTGGTAGTGTTATCAAGTTGTTTGCTAATAGAGTTTTGAAAGCAGATTCATATGATTCTTCAAGAGGAGTAAAATCACGCTTAGGTTTGGAAAGCCAAGGCTTTTCTTTGAACCATTCCTTTGTTTTCTTTGGTGAATTCTCTATTGCAATCTCAGCAGCTTTAAGTGCTTGTGTACCACTAGCCAAGTTGAATATTGTGGATTTTGAGTTGGTTTTGACAGTGTCTACTACTCCATCATTAACAACATTCTTGTTGTTGTCTTTGGCAAATTTCTAGTACTTGTTCTTCTCTTTAGAGCTAGATCCTATTTGTGTTTCTTTCCAAGGTGTGATATCCCCCTTCTTTATGAGCACATCTTCCATTCAAATGGAATTATCTACCATTTTGTTAAATGATGGGTGTACTTGCATTTGTATGCTATATTTTAGTTCGGGGACCAAGTTATTGACAAATATATCCATTTTCTCAGAGTTTGGAATACATCGTGGGTACCTAGAGAACATCTCTCTCCAGTATTGGAGAAAAGTAAGAAGAGGTTCCCTTGTTTTCTGTTGAGTATTACAAAGATCAATCATAGTTACAGGATGTCGAATGTTGTATGAGTATTGTTGTAAAAATAGTTGGATTAGTTCATGTTTTTATTCCTTTGGGTAAACTTGAGAACCATTTCATTGCTTGACCCCCTAAACTCCTTGGGAAGAGATGCATGAGGTACATTTGATTGTGCATGAACTCCATACAAGCAGCACTAAATTCCTTAATATGATCTTGAGGATCTGAGGTACCATCAAATTTGTCAAATTTTGGGATTTTCACTTGTGAAGGAAATGGAGGCATGTGTAGATTCTTGTCAAATGGAAAGGGACATATTGTTTCCAAAGAATATTATTTTGGGGACTTGTCCTTATTCTTCAATTTTGTGACCTCCATCCGCAAAGCTAGTAACTGTTTGTGTACCATGAGTATAGGTGAGTCTTCCCTTTTAGTAATAAGTGTCTGAACATCATATCCAATAGAAAGTTTGGCACCTTGTTTTGCTAGTTCTAAGAAATAGTCTTCCTTCTCTCAGGTCATGATAGTTTTCATCATTTTTTTAAAGTCTTTGTCTTTTTGACAGTCAAGGATTTCTTTTTCTAGAGGTTCAGTGTCTTCGTCAATCTCACTTGATGATGAGGAGTCATTCTGATTTTTGGGAATATTACGGTTGTTTTTGTTTCCATCATTGTATTCTGTCTCATGTATGGTGGGAGATTCAGGTTCATCAAAAATTGGTCTGCCCGATGACGATGGCATGTTAGTGAGTGGATCCTTCATGTAGAATGGATTATCTTGATATTTGAAGGGTTGTTCTTTGCCTTTGGCTTCTTTCTTATGATGCAGAGGTCAAGATCAATTTCAGAGCTAGTTGTTCTATTTAGAGTATTGTTTAGGAGAAACAACTGAGATTTAGTCTGATTTCAGGAACGATCTATCTTGTCTAAGACGTTATCTAAGTTGATTCTAAGCATAGTGTAAGAATCAGTCTGGTTTCAGGAACGATCTATCCTGTATAAGACGTTATCTAAGTGACTAAAATTTGATAGGTAGTTGATTGAACTAGCTGAAAGGTGATCGACCAAATCGTGCAACGCAAATGGCAGAGGTACACTGTCTTGAACTGTTTATGCTCAAGAAAATGATAACTAGTATTATGTTTGTTGTAAGTTGTTTTTAGGCAAGTTTGACTGTTCTATTCTGACAAAACCAAAGACTCGTACAACAGGATTTTCTGGACCGGATGACAATTTAGTAGCTACAGGATGACAATAGTTCTGTTTTGTATGAGTTGCTGCCTCGTACCATATGACAAATGGGTATGTGCAGGACGACAAAAGACTGAGGGAAATTTTGTCTCGTACGAGATAGGATACAGTGTAGGATGATAAATGACTCAGACTCGTACGACAAATAATCTAGTATAGGATGAAAAATCAGTAGACTCATATGACACAGGACCTGGTGCAGCATGACGGATTATCAAACTCGTACGACTGTTCACAGAACAGAGCCTAGAAATTTTGATTTTTTCCGGTTGCTGAGTATGATCATTGAGTATGACTAATTCTAAGATGGACTGATTTTTTACCAAGATAAACTAGTTTCTGACACGGACAGAGTTTCGACTTAGGATGGACTAGTTTATGACACGGACAGAGTTTCGACTTAGGATGGACTAGTTTCTGACACGGATAGAGTTTCGACTTAGGATGGACTAGTTTTTGACATGGACAGAGTTTCAATTTAAGATGGACTAGTTTCTGACACGGACAGAGTTTCGACTCATTAAGTTGTTTCTGGTCTTCACCAATTTTTGGTATTTCAGTTTTTTTGTTTCAGAGATGAAAACACAGAAAACAAGTAGTATGTATAGTGACTCTAATCACAGCATGCAAACCCTAAGGAATTTGGTGAGGAAAGAAAACCTTTGCTTGTAGACTCGGGTACACATCCAATAGCTAATCAGAATACGGCCGCTGAGTCTCATGCAATGGATTCTCAACACCATATTATCCGACTCCAAACACTAATGGGTGCACGAAATGACAAGTATCTTGGGAGAGTTACTATCTCTCTTGCACAAAGATTATCCCTCTTTCGGAGATGAACTGGGTAGCTTCTAATTTTAAATTGGATTTAGTCAAGGATCCGTTCGGTGCATCAAGGTATAAACTCAATTAAGAGGTCTTTCGGCCTTGAAAACTAAGGTTTAATATACCCTAAGGTATGGAGGAGAGCTATTCCCGAGCACTGTCGTTGACTTGATTTTCATCAAATCACGTTTATTTTATAGTGGTTTGGAGTACTTGGAATCTAGTCATTCCCACTTAGGTCATTCCCCTCACACCGGTTGTAATAGATTTAAGAGTTTTTCAACCCCTCGGGAGGGCAGGCCTGCTAAAGATGTACAAATCTCAAATAAAGAAAAAGCTTCAAGGGTCTGGATTTCTGATTGTCTAGAAAAAGACAAGAGTATACTCTCCTATCGCTCAGAATCTTCTAAAAGCACAAAAGAAAAATTTGTTCTTTAACCAGATAGCAAGTTAGGTTCCTAAAAATGAATTTAAAGAATACACGATGTTTTGTCAATTCTCCTTAGGCAACCTGCAAAGACAATGAATCAGTAGTCATATTGTCTTTGTGCGACAAGCATATTCTTCGACAAGCATTCTGCAAAAACTAGTTAGGCTGTGAAAAACTCTGAGATAGATAGATAAATAGTCAAGGTCAGTCGTCAGAATAATCAATCAGAAATGAAAAAATAATGAAATTTGCCTCTTCTACCAGAAAATACAGAATCGTACGACAGCCACTTGACTCATACGAGATAGGATTCAATATCATACGAAAGAAGATTGCTGATGATGTCTGCTCATACGACAAAGGATTTCTGCTCATACGATAGGATATTTGCAATTCGTGCGACACCTATAGTTTGTCGTTTCAGCCTGTAAAAATTGTCGTATGAGATGTACGGACGAAAAAAACTAAAAAATCTGAAATCTGGAAAATAACAAAAAAAAAAGTGGTCAGTCTTGGAGGCCAAAAAAATGTAGTCTTCGGGCCCCACGGTGGGCGCTAGAGATGTGTGTGTGAAAAAGTGAACCTGTAGCTGCAAGCACAACACTTCAATTAAGTCATTATATGCATGGTTAGTAATCAATAATCAATAAGTAATAAACCATAGCAAAGCAACTAATTGCCTTCTAAAAGATGCGAGTATAAGATTGCTCTCAGATTTTTATAAGCAATACCAGGGACTAGACTACACCAAGATGAAGGATTTAATCTATATGATATTAAGCTATATGGATGCAAGATGGATGAATAATTCAAGCAAATAATCAATTCAAGCAACAATGGATGCAAGCAATAATGGATGTAAAATGGATGCAAATAATCTAAAAAGCACAATAATCTTTAATGACTCCAGAGTGAAATTAGCGTGATAATAATCTCCAAGCGTGTTCTCAAAAATCTTTGGGGTGAATTGGAATGAGAGCTAAATAGTGAATTTATAGAGAATCACAAGAGAAAAAGCTCAATTTAGGATTAATTGAAATAATTGAGAAATCATGCTCAGTTAACCTTGAGATAGATTCCAATTATAGTTTAATTGAAATGCATTCAAATTAGAAGTTCAAGTTGCATTGGAAAATAATAATAAATTAATTCCATGCATATCTAATAAAAATAGATAATTCCATGCATATTGATGCCCTGCAAAATGGACAAGGTTAGTCTAAGAGAAACAACACAAAACACACAAGAAACCGTTAGTGTTATTCAATCAAAAACTAATCTAAACAGGCATATCAAGAGAGACACTAAAATCATGCTAATATCTATAACTAATGAAACAAAGATAATGAGGCATCTCCAAATGCCTCTTAGCATACTCTTAGCTCCTTCTCCCTTGTTCCTCTCCTCTCCAAGTTCCAAAATAATGTAGCTCTCAGCAGCTTTTTGCACTATGGATGCTTATGGAAGATTGAGATTGGAATGTTGCTCTAAATGTAAATAAAGAAGCAAATATTAAGCTATTGATACTAAAATGATTGATTTTATCCAAAATGACAATATATGAGTTAATTATGTTAAAATGCTCTCTAAAATGTCTATAGGTTAAATGCATGCAAGTTTTCAGGATCTGGATTATGAAGAAATGGGCTCTATTTATAGGAAAAATGGAGCAATGGATGGTTGAGATTGAGCAATCTCAACAAGGGTCAGGATTGAATGATTTCAAATCCATGTGATGGCTTTCAACCCAATCCTAGGATGACAAGTGTCAATGTGAGATAGGTTGAGAGGGGAGGGAATAAGCATTAAATGCTTGATATGACCTTGGGAGTTAAAGTCAAGGTTGGTTGAATGAATAAACTCTTTATTCAAAGAATAAAGCTTTTATCCAATGGATAAACTCTTGTGCAAATGTGAAATGGAGGGGTATGGTCAAAACAATAAATGTTTGGGGAGACAAGTTTGAAATAACCATAAATGGTTATGTAAGAGCCATAAATGGTCATGTAAGAGCCATTAGTGGTCTTGGAAGACTTTGGGGGTTAATTTGTTCTACACACAAAGCATTAAATATTTTTCAAAGACTTTGGAGTCTTTGAGAAGTGACTCCATTTTGCTTAGGAATGTGACAATAATTAGGGGATGGATTAGGCTAATTAGGAAGGGGTTAGAAGAATCTAGAAGAGGATTAGATTTTGCAAGTGGATTTGGTGGGTGAGGGAAAATAGGATTTTATTAAAATAAAAATTCATTTATTTCAATAAATGTGTGCAAGTTGCATTTGTAGGAAAATGCAAGTGGGGGGGGATAATGATTTAAATAAATGTTTTATTTAATTTATTTAAAAGAGGAATAGGGGGATTTAATTAAATAAATAGATTTTATTTATTTAATTGTTTGGAATTTGATTTAATGAATTAATTAAAATAAATTGAATAATTTATTTAATTAATAGAAGAATGTTTGGGGATGAATTAATTAAATATTAATTTAATTAACTAGTGGCTAGTGGATTTTTTAATCAAATAAATAGCAAATATTTATTTAATTAAGCTGGACAGATTTGTGTGACTACACATATATTTGATTTATTCAAGAAAAAGTTATTTTCAATGCAACTGAACTTCTTTTTCTGAAAAGCTTTGAGTTCCGATTTTAGAGAATAATTCAATAATTCAATTAAATTGCTTTTCTGATTTCAAGTTCTAAATTTAGAAAAAGAAATAATATCTCAAGTTTGATTCCTCTCTCAATTCAATTCTTTTTGTTTTATTTTCAATTCAACTCTTTGTAATAAATTAATTCATCTTTTGTAATAAATTAATCCTTTTTGCATGATTGAATGGCAAATTTATTAATTAATTAAATATGCAAGGATATTTAATAAATTAAAATGGGATAATTGATCAAAATGATATTATTGGAAATGATTTGATTAATTAAATAAATATTTAATTAATATTGAGTAGTTGATTTGCCATGTGATATTTGATAATTAAAGAATTAATAATGTGCTCAAGATTGATTTAATTGCCTTTGGTTAGGACGTTGGTGATGTTGTCGAGACTAGGGGCCCATGGTTTAGATGGATTGTATGGATTATGAATTTGATAGCGTTATGATTATGCTAACCCTACTTCCTGATTATATGTGATGAGTTGGTGATATGATGTGTCTGGTTATTGTGTGACTGTTTTCATGAGTAGAGACGATGTCATATCACTCATTGCGAGCATGATATGTCGTCACAATTCTCTACCACTTGCCTATTCATTATGATATATATGTATCATATATGTTGTGTTTAGCATTGATGCGGGTTTGTAGGTACCAGACATCGACTCCACTTGGCTTCACAGATCTAAGCATGTCTTTAAATCCCAATGGCAAGTTGTTGGAGATGGCATGAGTTGTCTACCTTGGTTGTCAATTGTCTTGGCATCATTCACCATGCTAGTAAGTTGAGTTGTGGTCTTTTGGTGGTTTGTGAGTATGTGATTATTTATTTATTTAATTAATGTTTGACTCATATGGTTTATTAATGATTAAATTAATTGGTGGATTATTATTATTATAGTTTAATTTGATTAATTATTATTTGATTGATTTATTGTTTAATTGGTATTTATTGGTTTGTTGTTTATTTAATATTTATTGTTTAATTATTTATTGTTTAATAGTTCTTTTATATTTTAATGGTTATTTATGTTTTATTGATGACTTCTATATATTTAATTAAGAATTAATGTTTGTTTATCTATTGTTGATTTATTGTTTATTTAGTATTTATTTATTTAATTTATTGGCTTTTGAATATTTTAATTGCCTTTTGGATATTTTATTTAATTGGCTTCGATTATTTATTGGCTTTATTTAATAGCCTTTGGTAATTTTATATTTATTTATTTGGCTTTTATTTTATTAGCCTTAGTTATTTGTATTTAATTGTTCAATTGTTTTATTTGCCTTTATTTTAATTATTAGCCCATAATATTTAATAGGGCATGGATATTGTTATTTTTTCATTGGTAAATAATACTTTGTGTTATTTTATTATATTCCTCTTGTTACTTGGTGGGTAATATTTTATATTATTTTAGTTATTTCTCTTGTCACAAGGGTAAATAAGTTTATTATTATTTTCTACCTACCAATAAATGCTATTGGTTTTATGTGTACTGGGGAAATAATATTTTAAACTATGTTGGGTAGGTCAAATATATTCCAAAATGGAATATTTTGATTGGTGAAGAATGTGGCTAGGGTTTTTGGTTTTTTCATGGCTTTTTTATTTTCAAGCCTGTGATTGTTCATAGGTTGCTCTCTTTGGCTTTCTCTTTAAAATTTGGTTTTGGCATTTTGGATTTGGGGATTTTGTTACTAGAGCTTGCTGGAGTGTGTGGGCTCTTCTTTAGCTTCTTTCCATCACATAGGGTGTAGGTTGGAGCTTCTTTTCCCTTGTTTATTTTGGTTTTCTGGTTTCCATGGTTGTATGCTTCGTGTCTGCAATTGTTTTGAGAAGCTTGGGATTAAAATATATTCCCATTTTATATAGTTTTGATATAGTTAATGGGAGAAGATTTATGGGTGTATAGTTTTATTATAAATTTTTAATTTTGGAATATGGGTGATATTTTTGGGCATTGTCGTGAATGCATTGGTTGTATATTCATTCCTTCTTTTGGGTTTGGTTGTTTTGAAAATGTTTATGGATTGTGTCATATTGTTTTGGAGATTAAATCTCTTTGTTTGAGGTTTCATTGTGCATTTTAGGATCTGGGTGAATTTGAGCTTCCTGTATGCATCCCGATCTGGCATTGCCATAAAGGAGAATCACAGAACCTCTCCTCCCCACGATTGTTTTATGTAATACTTAATGAACAAAGTATTGAGCTTGTATGGTATTCTAGCAGCCTATGTGAAGGTTTAATGCAAACTATTTGAGTGGTATTGATCTTTTGAGAGTTCTGGGAGTAGTCTTGACTCCATGACTTTGTTAAGTTTTTTTGGTAAGATATTTTGCCTCAATTTATATTATTTCAAATTGTTTTCACCTCTTGAAAGGTATTTTCTGGGCATCATTGCCTTGTTTGGTTTCGGGATTTAGTAATTTTTTTGTGATTTTTAATCTAAAATCATAATTATGGTTTTTTCATGCTTTTTCTAAGTTTTCTATATTTGCGATAGGAGCTTGGGAACTTCTTGTCGCAAATCTGGGTCTTCTGTATGTGCGACAAAATATTGGGAACTTCTTGTCGCTATTCTGTGTTTTGCTCAATTTGTTTGCTTGTGATGTACTTTCTAGATCTATCCTTGTACCAGAGGCATTTTTGAGGGCTTGCTGATGATTTTCAATGTTGGATGGATTAGTTTGATGTCCTCTTATGGTTTCCTTTATGTTTTGATATCTTGTATGCTTGTTGTTATTGAATAAGCTCTCTTTCATGTTGACGTGCCATGCTAGAGAGGTGCTAGTATTATTGTTCTTGAACCAACAAGCGAGTAGGCCTTGTTGTGGTTTTATTTATTGTTTCATTATAGATTTGATGGCCTTATGGTGGCTCTTGATGTATTGTTTTTCCAAGAGGCTCATTTTGCTTTAATTCTTGTTATGGCCATATGTATGTTCTTGCACATGAGTAAAGGTTATTTGTTGCATGATGATTGATTATAATTTTAGATTGCATATGGATTTAGAGCCTCTTGTTGTTATTTATTGTTGGGTTCATGTTAGGGGGAGTGGGCTTTCATGTGATGACCGGGGTCGTGAGAGATAGACTGCTAGGAGGTTCCATGTAAGGATGCTTAGAGTCTAGATGAAGTAGTCACTGACGAGGAGGGACCTCAAGGAGATCAATCCAAACTAGTCAGCAAGAGTAAACACAACAAAAATACACAGATATGATGGAGGCAATGGAGAACAGATAGTTTTATTGTATGAAAGTTAATTACATCCAACCGGTAACATCCAGGTTATAACATATCGACACACAGGCCTGGTAGAATAGGCCACATCGGAACCTTGAAATGAAAGATCCATATTCTAGGCACAATCTATTTATCTGATACTTCTCAATCTTCTACTTGATTACATTCTAAATTATGATTACAAAACTATATATTGACCCAAAGGATCCAGTCGGCTCAAAAAGGACCAAAACCCGAAGAACAAGACCTAACATGCAAAATGAACAAGGTCAGCCTCTGCCAAGAGATTCCTCTGAAAATCCAAAGGATGAAATGTAGAAGGTTGACCACACACCAAGAAACATTGAGATCAATGTCTAAGGATCCACAAGCTTTAGAATGGGTTCTGGTAGATCACCAAAATAGGTCTTAGGCAACCAGTAACAAAGGAACAACCGGTAACAAGAAACTATCATGGAAACCGGTAGCGATATCTTGCCAAAAAGTGATCCAAAAGAGATGAAGTTTGAAAGAAAGATAGATGATTAAGTCTTTAATTAGAATCCAATTCCACAGGATCTAGTGAGCCAAAACTGGGACACACAGAAAGAAAAACTGAAACTACAAACAGAAAATAAAATAGAAAAGAAAATGTTTTTGGTTGATGCAAGATTGTTGTGAACCGGGGATGCTCGTGCATTAGACATTCAAGGTTAATGAAAAATTGAGCCTCTCATTTTGTTGGGTTCAGAGGGAAACCAAGGGGGTCTACCTCTTCCTGAGAAATCCAAGATGAAGCTTCAACTAGTTTGCTCTTCCACTTCACAAGATATTCTTTGTACTGACTGTTCTGGGTACTACGCCCAATACTACTATCCAAAATCTCTTCAATCTGATCTAGTTCCTTTCGAGATAATTATCTCTCAAGGCCTACAAGACTTTCCTCACTTAATTTTGGGTCATGGTACTCATGAAGATCTGCAATGTTGAATATAGGTGAAATACTTATATTATCTAGTAGCTCTACTTCATATGCATTTCCAGAACTGAACTTCCTCAAGATCTTATAGGCACCAAACTTCTTCATCTGCAACTTATTATAAGTTCCAACTGAGAATATTTATTTTCTCAAATATACCATCACTTCATCGCCAACTTCAAATTCCTTATGTCTCCTCTTCTCATCTACCTTCTCCTCATATTTGTTATTCATGTCTTCCAAATGTTGTCTAACCTGAATATGCAATGTTGCCATGTGATCTGCAAATTCTTCTACTTTTGAACTCTCCTGGTCTTTACTCCTAATGTCTCTCAATTCCGTTATTCCTCTAGGATGCACTTCGCTAACAATCTCAAAAGGTTTTTTTCTGTTACTTCTATTCACTGAATTGTTATAGGCAAACTCTGCTTGTGCAAGGATCAAATCCCAACTTCCGGTTTTATCTCCCACTAAACATCTCAACAGGTTTCCTAAACTCCGGTTAACTACTTATGTCTATCCATCAGTCTGTGGATGAAAAGTGGAACTGAACTTCAAATCTGTCTTCATCTTCTTCCAAAGCGTTCTCCAAAAATAGCCAACAAACTTAGTGTCTTTGTCTAAAAATATGCTCTTAGGTAATCCATGCAATCTCACCACTTCTTTGAAAAATAGGTCTGCTACATGCAATGCATCTGATGACTTCTTATAAAGTATGAAATGAGACATCTTTGAAAATCTATACACTACCACAAATATAGAATCATTCCCTCTCGGTGTCTTAGGTAATCCAAGTACAAAATCCATGCTTATATCCTCCCAAGGTCTTACTGGTACTACCAAAGGTTTATACAATCCCACATTCTAACTACTACCTTTGGCAACTTGACAAACTCTACAACTCTTCACATATCTCTTAACATCCTTATGAATCTGGTGCCAAAAGTACTACTCACTCACCAATTCAACTATTTTATCTATACCAAAATGTCTATCTAAACCTCCACTATGCTTCTCTTTTATTAGGTTCTCTCTCATGGAACTCTTAGGTATGCATAAATGAACTCCCTTGAATAACATCCCATCCTGAATGAAATAATCCAACCATTTTCTCCTATCAACCATAACCAGTTCTCTACATGCTTTCCAAGGTTCTGCGAAATTTGGGTCTTCATCATACAAGGTCTTCAAATCTTAAAAACCTAATACTGTCACTCTCATCTCTGTTAGCAAATTCCTTCTCCTACTCAATGCATCAACAACTTTGTTAGATTTCCCACTTCTATGCTTCAACAAAAAGTTATAACTCTGCAAGAATTCTACCCATCTCATATGTCTCTGATTCAACTTACTCTAACTATTCAAATACTGCAAAGCTTGATGATCTGTATACAACACAAACTCCTTAGGTAACAAGTAATGTCTCCATTTCTTCAAGGCTTGAACTATGGCATAAAATTCCTAGTCATACACTAAATATCTCTTCCAGGGTTCATTTAATTTCTCACTGAAATATGTTATTTCTCTCCCTTCTTGACTCAAAACTTCTCCTATTTTTGTTCCACTTGCGTCACAATCCACTTGAAATACCTTATTGAAATCTGGTAAATCCAACATAGGTTGCTCAATCACTTTTTGTTTCAACAATTCAAACCTTTTGTTTGCTTCGGTGGTCCACTTGAACTCCTTCTTATCTCCCCTCATGGTCTCAGTCATAGGGTTACAAACTGAATTGAAATTTTTGATAAACTTCCTATAAAAACTAGCCAATCCATGAAATTATCTTACCTCTCTAATGCTTTTTGGTGTAGGCCACTCAACAATAGCTTTCACTTTCTCAGTGTCTATCTTCAAACCATCCTCGGATATCACAAATCCTAAATAGACTAACTCATCCTTCATGAAAATGCACTTCTTGATATTGATCAGCAACTTTTCTTCTCTTAACCTCTACAAAACTTGTCTTAACTACAACAAATGCTCCTCTTTTGTCTTACTAAAAATTAGAATGTCATCCAAATACACAATAACAATCTTACCCAAGAATTTCTTCAATACCTCATTCATCAGCCTCATGAAAGCACTTGGTGCATTAGTCAATCCAAAAGGCATCACCAACCATTCATATAGTCCCTCCTTTGTCTTAAATGATGTCTTCCACTCATCACCTTCTCTGATTCTGATATGATGATATCCACTCTTCAAATGTATCTTTGTAAATTATTTTTCTCCACTCAAATATTCCATTATGTCATCCATCCTAGGCAAAGGAAACCAATATTTCACTGTGATCTTGTTTATTGCTTTTGAATCGGTACACATCCTTCATTCTCCATTCTTCTTAGGTGCTAATACTATTGGTACTGCACAAGGGCTCAAATTTTCCCTGATCAAACCTTTCTCTAGTAGCTCCTGCACTTGTCTATTCAGTTATTCATTCTCTATCTGTGTCAATCGGTGTGTAGATTTGTTAGGAAAACTAGCTCCAGGAACCAGGTCCATGCAATGACTAATACTTCTAATAGGTGGCAATCCATCAGGTACATTATCTAAAATGATGTCCTCATACTCTATCAGAAAATCTCTTATCTCTTTCGGTTGTTCTCCTTCTGGTTCTGGTCTCTTACTCTTCTTAGGAATTAAGGCAAAACATGCATTCTCATGTCTATATCCATCCATGAACTTCCTTCCATCTACTAGACAGATTCTGGTATTTGTATAGACTTCATTCTTCAAAGGTTCCTCCAAAGGCAAAAAGTTTTGCTTCATCCCATTGGCCATAATAGTGTATGCATTCTTCCTCCCATCATGTATTGCCTGTCTATCAAACTACCAAGGTCTTCCCAATAAAAGATGACAAATATCCATAGGCATGATATTACACAAAACTTCATCATGATAATTCCCAATTTTCAATTTTACCAAACTTTGTTCACTTACTAAAAGCTTATCTTCATCCTAAATCCATGCTATCTGATAAGGATTAGGGTGTTTCAATCTCTCCAATTTCAACTTATTCACCATCTCTTCTGAAAAAGGATTTTCTAAACTACCACTATCAATAATTGTTGGCATTATAACAGACAATGAGAGATTGTTGGCATTTCAATAAGGATATTGAGAAGGTTGTTGATGATTATGGATATAACTGATTAAGGATGTTTACTATCTTAATATTATTATTTTGTCATTGATGTCAAGAAATTGATTTTCTGATTCAATATGATGTTGCCATATCTTAAGAAGTGTGATTTGGTGAGTATAAAGATGTCGGTAAAAGACACAGAAAGAATGTGATGAATAAGGGGAGGAATAAGTTATTCAATGCGCAACTATTACCGCGTTAGACAATGATGAGATCATGATGTTTAGATTGTTTTGATATCCTACATATGTTATTGTTTGTAAGGTTAATACGATACTATGTTACCGAGCAAGGAACCTAGTCGGTAAACCCTAAGGTTATTGCTATCGGTTAATGAAGGCGGAATGTCTACCGAGTGAAGTTTTGTATTTACCGAGTTGCAACCAAGCTGTAATAGAATGCATTGAATGAATAAAAGCATTATTTAATGAAGGAAGCTGATGAGCTGGTTATGATTAAATGATTGTTACAACATGTATAAAGGTTGTTACGGATCTATGGCAAAGGAAAATCGGTAGGAAGATCTATAGCTCAGATTGAACCGCAATACCCTAGCACAAGTTCCAAGAAATGTATGCAAGTTCCAAGGCAGGGTAAAATGTTTTCAGATCAAAGAATACATTGAACCTAGTCAAGTTTGAAGATCTGATGGCTATGATTGATAATGGGAAAAGTGATCAAGGAGATTAAGTGGTTGGCAAATTGTTTATAAATAAGGAACTGTTGATAAACAATGTATGTAGGCAAATGTAAGCACAGGGATGCTACATAGTGATTACCGAGCACAGAAGCTTGAAGACTTGTTTGATTAATAGAGTATAGAGCCCAGCAGAAGGACAACATAAGTCCTATGACTAAATTGTATTGAGCAAATAAGAATCTACTTTAGCATTTTAGATGTGAAGTTACAAATATATTTTTATTACTGTTATTTTGTAAAGTGATAGAAAATGTCTTAATCGATTGGACTTAACAGTCTTATTTGTAAAACCCTCTAGCAAGGTGACATTCTAATTGAGTGTTTGAAATCCTTTAACAAGGTCACTTCTAAAAAAGTGAAGATCCTAACAGATCTGAGGGAAATCCCT